>NC_027753.1:10210302-10241004 GCF_000695525.1 Brassica oleracea var. oleracea
TTCCAACCACCCAGAACCTCAAACGAAAGTAACCCACCAAGAATAGTATGCTTGAATGGCTCTATCAATCATAAAAAAAAATTGAATCAAAAGCTTGAGTTTTTGGATGAATATTGAGGCAAAGTGAAAAATATGTTGTTTTTAGTTCATAACAAGTGAGAAAGAGAGAATGTAAATCAATTTGAGGTGCATTAAGAGCTTCAAATTGGTTGTTTATGGTGGTTGGTGTATTGATTGTAATGACAATCTTGTAAATACTTGAAAATGATGAGGTTGGAAGAGTAAAAATGCCGTTTTCGAAAAAAAAAAAAAAACTAAAGATATTTTCGTCAATAATATGAACTTGTGGGGTGAATATGACAAAAGAAAATTTCAAAAAAAATATAGGTCAGTTTTATGTTTGACTTTGAGTTTTGAGTAAATTTTGCAAAAAACTTTCCAAGTTAGTATGTCTTTGGAAACTAAGATTACGCGCTCATATAAGTGTGGACATGTTTTTCATCGTTTCTGTATATATTCTTTGTTTACACATGATCGGAGCGAGATGTCCAAATTGTTGGGGTTCAGTTGATTTGATGTAGATTTTGATCTTTAAATTAATTGACAGATTTTGTTTATCTACTAAATGAATACTTGGGCTGGGCTTATATTTTGTCATTACAAGTGAAACTTTTTGTCATTACAAATAAATAGTTGTGTTACGAATAGTAAGAGTTATGTTAGTAGTATACTAATGAAGAAGACTTGCGTCTCTTATTCCTTGTGAATCTTGAAGGAACTATTCCAACTTATCTAAAGTCACAGCCGTAAACATAGAGAAACTCAATTATCAACCAACAAAATAAAGAGCTGATATTAAAATTAGAGTGTTATTATTTTATTAGGACATGGAAGCAGAAACATGGACTACAAAGGACTTTCTTTATGATTCATCATTAGTCGGGCTTTATTGTTTTATGTTTTTCATGGAGATTGAGAGTGGTGATGAGTCTGAGTGACGATAGGAGATGCACAACATCTGCAGCACCTTCCTATTGGCGCTGGCTCGCAACACACACAAGCCGGGCAAATCGGTCGCCTGGGGCCAATGGGAACTGAAAGTACACATACTTCATCAAACTAATACATTGGAATTATTAATGATTGTCTATATAGATAGGTTGACAAGTTCAGTACCTCTGGGGGTCGAAGGAACACGAGCAGCGTTGCTTTGTGATAGGGGAAGAAGAAGTAGCAGAGAGAAGACCACCTTCACTAAGATGGACTTTTCACTGTGAAACGCCATTGATGCACTTCTATTGTTATGGATTATGATATCAGAGCACATATGGTATTGATATACATTATAAAGAAAAAGTATTTATATGCGTTTTCCGAGGACGACTTTTCCACTGTCCAATTTAGGATTCAAAGTCTCTTTGTGTGCTGAATGAGAAGTCAAATGTCCTTAAATTACTAGACTGACCCACATGTAAGGTAAGGCCAAACTCTACCGCAACTCTGTTTCTGAACTAGAGGATACTATATATATTTTTTATAAATAATAAACAAAAGGTTCAATTTCGCGTGTGTTGTAACATAAAAAGGCACAAGCTTTCTCTCTCATCTCTGTTCACGCTCTCGTATTTTTCACAGGGAAGAGAGAAAGCTTGCCGTTTTTGTTGCCGGTTTCTCTTCGACTTTGCTTCCCGACGTTCGGGCTTCTGACTCTGGGCTGCGGTGGCTCTCATAGCACTGCTTCGCCGGCTTCGATTCCGGGAAACGGTGGCTTATAAAGCACCGATTTCACTGGCTTTTGTTTCGATCGTCGCGTCTTGCTTCATCTTCTTCACTGACTCTCTATCCGATTCTCTTTTCTTCCTCTCCTTCGGAAGATCGGAGCTTGTTGGATCGATTGAAGACGGTGGTTATCCTTCTAGATGCGACGATTCATCAGACTAGAAATCACGGTTAGAACTTTTGTGAGAACTACTCTGTTGGTTCTCCACAGGTTCGTTTCTTCGCTGATGGCGGAGCTCCGACGCTCATCTTCTCTGATTCCGGCGAAGGAAGTGATCGCTCGCCTTGACGCGTGTCCTGAGAATGCTGGGCGTTCCTGCACGTGGTGGGGGACGTGTTCGTTGTTTCCTTCCCAACGGTTTGCGTTTATTGAGCTGACGGTCCTAAGCGTTTGTTTAAGTTCGCCCTTTCTGTTTGGGCCTTTTGTTGTATTAATGTTGTACTGTTTTGGGCTTTGTTCTTATTGGGATTAGACCCGTTAATAAATCTACCTGTGAGAAAAAAAAAAACATAAAAAGGTACAACAAAAAATGAGACGGTACAAAAACAGCAAATCAAAAAGTTTTCATAGAAATTTCTGTCACATTATCCGGGAAGGACCTTGAGAAATGGTTTACCGGCTGGCCAAGTGATCAGGTGGTCAAGGCGAGCAAGCTGATAATGTATTTAAGATATTGATTACTAGTTTTCGTCAAAAGTTGAAAATCAAACTCCATAAAACGGTTGACTTTGTTTATTTTTACGCCAATAAAGTTGAAACTACATTTTGTAAGGACACTGAATGAACATAGCCCATATTACCAAAGCAAACCTGGTCCAGTTGGTTGTGGCTATTAACAAAGGCTGGACTTGAAAATAAGAGGCTGGACTTGAAAAACAAGGTTAAAGAGCTGGACTTGAAAACAAAGTCACATGAGGAGGCAAGTTTAAATTATAGTCAACAAGTAACATGAGGAGGCAAGTTTAAATTATAGTCAACAAGTATAAAGAAGAAAGAGACAGTTGGAGATATTATTGGACAAAAGAGATGATTAAAATAAGCAAAGTCACATGTTCCTTTTATGCTCCCAACCGTTGAAGACAAGTCACTTTCACTACCTGGATGAGAACACAATTCTTTATTCATTTCCATTAGCTTATTGTTTCTGTATTTAGACAATTGATTAGTTTAATAGTTTCTGGAACAATGCTACTTGTCTTTAAATATTTGTAATATGTTTCACATTCAGATTAAGGAAATAGATCCTTCTTTACTCTTGATTTACTCTCTCTCTCTCTCTCTTGTTCTTGAGCATTATTTCTCTTGTTCTTCATTTTCTTTCATGGTATCAGAGCTCTAAGCTCCTGATTACCTCAAACACTTCCGCAAAACTCACTCTGTTACTTCCTTTCTCTTGATTATCTATTTTATTTCACAAATTTCTCTACAGATTTCTTTTATCCAGTGAATAATAAATCTGAGTTCTTGAGTGTTCTTGAGTGTTTTTCTTTAAAATTCTTGGCTGTGCTCACTCTGTTCTGTCTTAATTCTACTCGAGGAAGATGGAGCAGTACAGAACAGTTCACATTCCATGTACACTCAAGGGACCAGGAAACTACATTACCTGGTCTAGGATGGCCAAAACAGCCCTTGGAGGTAGAGGTCTTTGGGAGCATGTCACTTCAGGTTCAGCTCCAAAGCAAATCACCCAAGGAGAAGATGGCAAGGAGTTTGTAGTGGTAAATGAAGGAAAATGGGTTCAGGAAGATCTCATGGTGCTGTCTACCTTGCAAAGCTCTCTTGATGGTCCTCTTATGGATTCTTACTCACACTGTACCACCACAAAACAGTTGTGGGATACTTTGCACAAGGTGTATGGCAACACTTCAAATCTCACCAGAATCTTTGAAGTGAAGAAAGCCATCAACAACTTGCAGCAAGAAGAAGGAGACTTCACCAAGCACCTTGGGAAGTATAGTCAGCTGTGGTCTGAGCTGGAGATGCTAAGGCCAAGCACCATTGACCCTGACACACTTGAAGCCAAGCGTGAGCAAGACAAGACCTTTGGACTGCTTCTCACACTCAGCCCAAGCTTCAATGATGTGGTGAAACATATATTGAGAGACAAGGAGCTTCCATGCTATGATGAAGTGTGTGCTCAACTTCAAAAGGAGATAGGCTCAGATGGTCTTTTCGGAGGTGGAAAAAGAGGTCTTTCTATGGCACACAAGGCTGAGAAGATGGAAAGTGCATCAGCTAACAAAGCTTACTTCAAGCCAAGGGGAAGAGGAGACAAAACAGTGACTTGTGAACATTGTAAGAAGCAAGGACACTCCAAAACCAACTGCTGGATCCTCCATCCTTATCTCAGGCCAGCCTCAGCCAACAAATACAGCCAGGCCAGAGCCCATGAAACAAGAGCTCAGGAGCATCCAGCACCAAGCTACATGCACATGGGAGATGGTGGGAGAGCCTTGGTCTCTACAACCCACACTGGTGCCTCCACCTCTCACGCCATGCCTCAGCCATATCATGAGGATGCATTCATCAGGAAGTCAGACATTGAGGCCTTGATCAAGGCTCTCAATGAAAATTCTGGTAACCAAAGTATTAATGCTTTAAATTCTATTCACAATGAATCACACACTGCTAGGCCAATGATCATTGATTCAGGAGCTTCTCATCACATGATTAGGGATGCTAGACTTATTAGTGATATTGAACCAGCTCTAGGAAGTGTTGTGATTGCAAATGGTGATAGAATTCCAATTAAAGGAGTAGGAAATCTGAATCTGTTTGATAAAGAATCTTAAGCTTTTTATATGTCTACCTTTGCCTCTAACCTTTTATCTGTGAAAAGAGCCACTAATGATTTAAATTGCAATATTATTTTTAGTCTTAATGATGTGTGCTTTCAGAATATTGAAACAAGTAAGATGCTAGGCAAAGGTGTGAGCAAGGGAGAGCTGTATTTCCTTGAAGATACCAAGCTTAGATCATATTCTACTTATGCATTTAATTATGCTTCTGTTTTAGCTAATGATGTGTTATGGCATGCTAGATTAGGCCACCCTCATTTTCATGCTTTGCAACTGATGTTACCTAATCTATCTCTTAAAAATGAAACTTGTGAGGCTTGTATTCTTGGTAAACATCATAAATCTGTTTTTTCTTCGTCTATGACTATTTATGAGAATTGTTTTGATCTAGTTCACTCTGATCTTTGGACTGCACCTTGTGTTTCTAGAGAAAACCATAAATATTTTGTGACATTCATAGATGAGAAATCAAAATATACTAGGCTCACATTGATTCAAAGTAAAGATAGAGTTTTATAAGCTTTTATTAACTTCCAAAACTATGTAACTAACCATTTCAATTCCAAGATCAAAATTTTTAGGTCTGATAATGGGGGAGAATATACTAGCAATGCCTTCAAACAACACTTAGCAAAACATGGAATTATTCATTAGATAAGTTGTCCATACACACCACAACAAAATGGAGTGGCTGAGAGAAAAAATCGCCATCTTATGGAGGTTGCAAGAAGCATGATGTTTCATACCAATGTTCCAAAAATATTTTGGGGAGATGCTGTGGTTTCTGCATGCTATCTCATCAATACACTCAAGTCTATGGAGAAGACTATCTGGATACTTTTGCACCAGTAGCTAAGCTCCACACCATAAAGATTGTTCTCTCCTTGGCTGTGAACTTGGAATGGGATTTATGGCAGATGGATGTCAATAATGCTTTTCTACAAGGAGAGTTAGAAGATGAGGTTTACATGAGACCACCACCTGGTATGGAAGACATGGTCAAGCCAGGAAATGTCCTAAGAATAAAGAAGGCCATCTATGGTTTAAAACAATCACCAAGAGCATGGTATCACAAGCTCAGTACAACTCTCAATGGAAGAAGATTTGTAAAATCAGAAGCTGATCATACTCTCTTCACCCTCACAAGCAAGTAAGGAATTGTGGTGATTCTGATATATGTGGATGATATCATCATCACAGGAAGCAACAAGGAATGTATCATCTCTACTAAAGCTTTTCTTAAATCTAGCTTTGATATTAAAGATTTGGGTGAGCTAAAGTACTTTCTAGGGATATAAATATGCCGCTCTAAAGAGGAGCTTTTCTTATCTCAAAGAAAGTACACACTTGATCTTTTAAATGAAGCAGGAAAGCTTGGAGCAAAAGAAGCTAAGACACCACTTGAAGAGGGTTACAAAGTCTTGCGTGAGGGAGAGATTGAGGACTCTCTTTTTGGCGACTTCAAGCTCTATAGAAGAATCGTTGGGAAGCTGATCTATCTCACCATTACAAGACCAGACATCTGCTTTGCTGTGAATCAAGTCAGCCAGTATATGCAAGCACCAAAGGTTCACCATTGGAATATGGTGGAGAGGATCATGAGATATCTAAGGGAGGCTCTTGGTCAAGGTGTTTGGATGGATTGCAACAAGAGCACTGAAATTGTGGGATATTGTGATGCAGATTGGGCTGGAGATAGAGTGGACAGGAGGTCTACTACTGGCTATTGCACCTTCATAGGAGGCAATCTGGTTACTTGGAAGAGCAAGAAACGGAAGGTGGTGTCATGTTCAAGTGCTGAGGCAGAATATAGAGCAATGAGGAAGCTGACCAGCGAGCTCATTTGGATCAGAAACTTGCTAAGGGACTTGGGCATAGAGACAACAACACCAGTTACAATGCACTTTGATAACCAAGCAGCCATTCATATAGCTTCAAACTCAGTGTTTCATGAGAGGACAAAGCATATTGAAGTGGATTGTCACAAGGTTAGACAAGTTGTGGAGCAAAAGATCATTCTACCTTGCTACACTAGGAGTGAAGACCAGCTAGCTGATATATTTACCTAAAGAGCAAGCACCAAAGTCTGTGAGTTCATTTATCCAAGATTGGGACTCACAGACTTGTCCAGATCATGATCTCCTTAGCCATGAAACATCTACTCTTTTTCCTTTGTGTGCTTTTTTTCCCACTGAATTTTTCACACAAACGTTTTAATGAGGGATGTGTTCATGGTTTCCAAGCTCAACCATGCTGTATGGTTAAGCTTGAGGGGGAGTATTGACAAAGGCTGTACTTAAGAATAAGAGGCTGGACTTGAGAAACAAGGCTGGACTTGAGAAACAAAGCTAGACTTGAGAAACAAGGTTAAAGATTTGGACTTGAGAAACAAAGTCACATGTCATAGATAGCAAGGAGGCAAGTCTAAATTTTGGTCAACAAGTATAAAGAAGGAGGAGACCGTTGGAGATATTATGGGACAGGAGGGATGATTAAAATAAGCAAAGTCACATGTTCCTTTTATGCTCCCAACCGTTGAAGATAAGTCACTTTCACTCCCTGGACCAGAACACAATTCTTTATTCATTTCTATTAGCTTATTGTTTCTGTATTTAGGCAATAGATTAGTTTAATAGTTTCTGGAACAAGGCTACTTGCTTTTAAATACTTGTAATATGTTTCACATTCAGATTAAGGAAATAGATCCTTCTTTACTCTATCTCTTTTACTCTTGATTTACTCTCTCTCTCTCTCTCTCTCTCTCTTGTTCTTGAGCATTATCTCTCTTGTTCTTCATTTTCTTTCAGTGGCTATGTCCTTTCCACATGGGGTCCAGTGTTTGAAACAGCTTTGGTACCACCACTCTCTCTTTGTTACCTCGCACCCTTCATGATCTCATGACTCTTATCAAAAAGGTATAAGTAAAAGATCTAAGTTTATTATCAAAAGTCTAAGTACAACTCTAGATTATCCAGATATCTCTCTCCATCACGAGGTAATAATAATTACCTTTTTCTTTTTCAGAAAAAGAACATAGCCCATATTTATTTATGTTTCAAAGTAAACAACGTCGTTAGTATGTCGCTGGAAACTAAAATTTAAGCGTTCAAACAAGTGTGGACATGTTTTTGAGTTTTTCATCGTTTTTGTATATATTCTTGTTTTACCCATGATCGGAGCGAGATGTCCAAAATGTTGTGGTTAGGTTTATTTGATGTAGATTCTGTATATATTGACCGGCTCCAAACCAGTGAAACCAATAGATATGTTTTTTTTTTTTTAATCGTATGCTCTTTTCGTTGTTTCTTCAATCCGGTGAGCTTCTCTGTTTGCATTAGGTGGTAAATTCTTTACTCCACCGTGTTTCTACAGTTTCCTCTCAGCAGAAGTAGCTTCACCCAGGGGTGGAAAAATAAACCAAATTCAAAAACCCAAACTGAATATGAATTTGAATGGAACCAAATCCAACATAAATACCGAATAAGTCTTGTTCTACGGTATTTCGGATTATACGTTTTACAGAAACTAACATGAATAGATATTCGAGAAGTTCCCAAAAATTTGAAATCCCAAAAGAAGCAAGAATCAAAACCCGAATTACCCATAATACTCTAAAATATTATTGAATACCCAAAGTAAGTATTTATTACATGAATAATTATCTCAAATATTTAGTTTAATCAAAGTACTTATGTTTTGACAGTTGCATTTGAAGGTCAATTGTAAATAGGTATGCTTTTAAGTTTAAACAAGGTTGATTTTTTTTCAAGTTAAATAATGTTTTCTACTTTTATAAAGTTGTTAGTTGCTAATTTTAATTTTTATATTTTTCTTCTTTTAACCACTAATTCTGAATCATTCCACGAAGTTTATGTTAGTGAAAATTATTTAAAATTTCTGAGTTTGTGAACTAAAGTGTGTAATGTTGAATCACAAATAAGTATTTGGGTAACCAAAACCAATGTAGAACAGAAGTTAAAACGGGTTCAACTGGGTTTATGATGTGTTGTTACTATGCCGACCGGATCTGAACATAACTTTAAGAATATCCGAATGGGTTCAAATTTCATGCCCCCGAAAAAACATAACCTAGTTGAACCAGAGATGAACCCGATTTTACACCCAAACACCCATGCCAAGCTTCTCTTTTCCGAATAGTGTTTGCTCTGGCGATAATTTGTTGTTGACGTGGCTGCCTTTGTGAAGGATGGTTTCGGCGAATTTCATTCGGCAGTGGGTTCACTGCTTTTGTCTCTCTTTTGTGCTGTCGGTTAGGGTTTCACTCATTCACCAGCTGGTTTTAGGCGCTTTGGTTTGGTATTTCTGTAAAAAAAATTCTGTTTTTCTCTATTCTAGCTGAAGAAAGCTGTGGTTATGGTTCTAAGAACTAAAAGCAAAATTTGGTGACTGAAAAGAAGCATGAGGAAGTGGAGAATGCATCATTCGAAGTTGAGAATCCAAGAGACTGCTGTAATGCTCCGACCACCCACAACTAATGGGCCATCCACGCCTGCTCACTCCCGTGGGGCCCATTCCGTGTGACTTGGGGGGGGGGTGTGTTACTTTTTCGGAGGCTCATTAGTCATCTTTAGTGACCTTGCAATAATCACATGACATTATCCCATGCTTTGGCCTTACTCACACAATATCGCGAATCACTTTCCGATAGGTCATCCATCCTTCTACTACTCCAGCTCAAGCACGTTTAACTCTAAAATTTTAAACAGATGTATGCCCCGAAAAGGTAACCGCACTTTGGTGACATAGATAGCAAAATCAATTCTCTTAAGACTTTCATCATATACCATAAATTAGAATGTTATAGTTCACCTCTACTCACAGAGCACAACGTCCTCGTTACGCACCACAACATGTCTCAAGACACGTCTCGGATCAGAACCGAGATGGCAAACTAGCTCTGATACCACTTGTAACGCCCCGATCGCCCACGGATAATGGATTATCCACGCCCGCTCACTCGGACCCTGGGCCACATTCGGCGCGATGGACAGTATGTTAATTTTCGGAGGCTCATCAGTCATGTTTATTGACCACATGACCTTTTCTCGTGCTTTGGCTTCACTCGCACGATGTTGCGAATCACTTCTCGATAGCTCACATATCCTTCCACTACTCTAGCTCAAACACGTTTAACTCTAGAGTTTTAAACGGATGTGCGCCCGAAAAAATAAGCACACTTTGATGATATAAGTAGTCAAATTAGTTCTTTTAAACTTTTCATCATATACCAGATTTATCATATATCAGAAATCAAGATATTACAGCTAAGTTCTTGAAACAAGAACAAGACACCAATGTGAAGAAAACTAAGTTGGTGATTCAAGGAACCAAAATTGAACAAGAGGCTGGTGATCAGTGGAAGACACCAAACAAAGAACAAGCTGCTTACCTAAGAGTAAAGAGGGAGCAGAAGTTGGTTGCACACATAGCTGGTTGAGAAGTAAGGAAAACTACCAAACCGAGGATGATGGCGAAGATAATCTGTCAAAAGATGACAGAAAATTCACAAAGGAAGAACAAAGAGAATGAGAATCAAGTCCTAATATGGAGTTAGATGTTTAATCAAAGGATCCAAGAGGGAGTGTTGGAACTGTATCCTTTGATCAACCAAGAAAAAGAAAGATGAACAAGAAAAATGTTGAAGAAACAAGAACCAACAAAATCAAAAGAGAAGTCGATGAATCGACAAGTGGGAATAGTTATACTAAAAGACTAAATATGTGTGTGTACTGTGTAGTAGTTACGAGAATCTACTATAAATATGTGTAAATTATATGTTTGAAATCAATGAGAACAGTATTAATAATGTAGACATGAAAAGAGTTCTCTCTTCTCGATACAAGAAGAAACATGAGAGTAAAGAGAGAGCGCGCCAAATAGAGGGTGTTAAGAGGACAAAAACAGAGTGTATAAGTGAGAACAAGAGAACGTGAGGGAACTGTCCATGAGTGAGAGAGGCCAAGCCAAGAATCACAACACTATATACATAAAATGTTGAAAATCAACACTATAAGGGCATGATTAACCCTGGTTTCTTAGCCGGAGTTCTTAACTCATGATTTGACATTTTTTTGTTTTTTTTGTTTTACACTTTTCAGCTAACAGACGGCTCTTATATCTCTTATTTAAGAGACGGCTTTTAGTTTTTCTTAGTTAAAATCTAAAAAAAGTTAAGAACCGTCTCTTAGCTGAAATTAAGAATCCGAATTAAAAGACTGGGGTTAATCATGTTCTAACTATTCAAATATTTATTTTTATCCGTGATTTGTATATCATGCACGATGTAGCTACTCCTCTTTTCTTCTTCCTCTTCCACTCATGGTTTACTGACAACATCTCCGTCATTTGTGTTTCGTTAACTTGTCTACTTCTACTTCTTATTCCTATTTTATCTCTGTTTTATATCAACTAAGCGGTCTCCAGTGATTAAGTTTTCAAGTTTCTTCTTCATGCCGGAGCGGCCACGTAACTACCTATTACTTTTCGCGGCTTCTCCGTCCTCATGTGCGTCATCGTCTCCGTCTCTTTCGTTCTCCGCACCACTTTTTCATCCAGTTCCTTCTGCGATCTCCCTTTTCTCACCGTGCCTCTGAAAGCCTTAGCCCTCCCACCAATCAATATCTTTCACATCCTATTCTGTATCGCCGGATCAGCTGAGAGCTGGATCGAGAGGAGCCAATACACCTCCTTGTGCTGGCGGAACTCCACTCGTGGCTTCGTTTGGCTCGATGAACAAGTCAAAGTCCTTAACATTAACGGTTTCTCCATCCCGATCAAAATCTCAGATCCGGCTGAATCTGCCAGATGTACGATGGTTTGTGATGGGAGATGACGACACCGTCTTCTTCACAGATAATCTCGTGAAGGTTCTCTCCAAGTACGATCACGAGCAGATGTGGTACATCGGCGGAAGCTCTGAGAGCGTCGAGCAGAACGTGATGCACGGGTATGACATGGCGTTTGGCGGTGGCGGTTTCGCCATTAGTCGTCCACTGGCGGCGCCTTTAGCCGCAGCCATAGACTGTTGTCTCCAACGGTATTTTTACTATTACAGATCGGATCCGAGAATCGCCACTTACGTTAGTGAGATCCGTGTTCCGTTCACGGTCGAACATGGTTTTCACCAGGTAACGTTCTCTGCTACGCACGTGTCCCATATTCTCTATTTGTGTTATTTACATGCACGTGTCTCTACCGTTTTAGACGCTGAATTAATTGCCAGCGCACGTGACTTTGTCATGCTCGTTGGTCAACTCTCTAAGATCTTATTGTTGGATCATATGAGAAAAAAGAGGAAGAAGAATATCTCTGTTCTTATGAATATTTATTTTAACTCTATAGTGTTTATCACTACGATCACGTGTAGTGGCTCAACGAAAGTTCCAACTTCTTGTTTCGTCCCGTACATAACCCAAAACAATACGGATAACACAACGGTCTTGAGATTTTAAAGGTTGTAGCCAATTTTAATTATTTTTTTATTTCTTTTCGAACACAGAGTAAGCGATTGAGAACCTACGCAGAGCCACATCATTCATCAGCACCAGATCCAGCTTTTTACAGATGATACTTTCCTTTCTTTTACTGCACCATGTATATATAGGTCTTTGATATCCCATGTCAGTGAGTCGACAGTGAAGCACCATCCTCTGAAAGTCTGGCATTCCATTTGGCACCCGAATCAAATATATGAATCATAAATGCTCATCCCCTTCAAGTATCTCGTTGAAGTCTTCCATAATCAGCCATGTTTTTTGAAAAGTGGAGAATTGTGATGATGACAAAGATCTTCCCACAATTCTTTCCTCCCTTCTACCAGATTACTCGCGTACATAAAGGTGCAAAAGAACTCCTCTTCCCCTTGCAACGAAACTGAACACGTGATTAATTGATCAGACTTGTATACCGGAGTCATACAGACTGAATCTCTCCAAATCACCCATATCCTACTTCCATGATTGTGTTCAGAATTTGTCATAGATGACCAACTTCTAAAAACTGAATTTAAAATTCTATCCGTCTTTTTTCTTTAACCCTTGTCTCTAAAATGCACCCAAACTTCATATCTTGATTATTTACCTACTCTTTTACCACAAAATGTTTCAAAGGCTTGTTGAATCCGCGCACATTCCAAAAGAAACTCGACATATTGCAGATTTTGGCGAGAAGATCTTGTGCTCATTGCCATCAGATTTATATCCTGTGACTTAGCCTTTTTCTCTTTGAAAACACGCTTTGTTCCTCTGGTATTCTCTGACTTCTCATCCTCATTGAGCTGAGTAGGTTTTTCTTCTACTTAACTCATCCCTTCATCCTCATACTTTTCAGAATTGGTTTTAGGAATTTCAACTGCCGAAACCTGTAGTCTTTCCTCCATAATCTCTCCTTCTTCCCCATCCTCGACACTTAATACTGAAACTTTTGAAGCTGATATTTGAAAATCCTCTGTGTACTTTCTCTGATCAGGTCTCACTGGTGATCTGCCCACTTTCGCTGGTGAGACCCTAGCCCAGTTGTTTGCATCATCAACCGTCTCATTTCCTTCTTTGAAGGCTGTATTGTCTTCTTTCTCAATTTCTACCTCCTCCCTTTGTTCTTCCACTACCGTATTCACTACTACTTCCATATGTGAAGTAACCAACTTCTCCTTGTTCTCCCTTGCTGTATCTTTCGATGGACTAGCTTGCTCTTTATCTTTCACCTTCTGTGTACAGACTTTTTCTCCATGACCCCATTTATCGCAAATGTTGCATCTCGTTGGTAACCAAGGGAAATGGAAATCTGCCACAAACTCCTTTCCATTCTTTGAGAACTTTATCTCCTTAGGTAACACCTTTGAAAAATCCACATTGACAAAAACTTTGGCTACCTCAAAGTTAGTACAAGCGATAGTCTCCGGATGGAGTTTCACAGGAAATCCCACAACACTTATTACAAAGCTGAGTCCTTCTCATGAGTACATGTGAAGCGGTACTCCCTTGACATGAACCCACATTGGAATCGCCTCTTCCTCTTCTGTCTGCGGCGTCCACTTCGTTACTACCATTGGCACCACAGCTATGTTTCACATTCCCCTTTTGAGAATTTTTTCTCTGGCTTTCACATTTGAGACTCGAAAGCTCATTGTTGTTGCATTAACTTCATATACATCCACTTTCGTAGAGGTATCTCCGTACTTCTATATCTTCTTCAAAACCATGTGAACTTTCGCGACATGAGGGCTCACATTGAGAAACTTCCACACTAGAAAAGCCTCCCATAATGGAGCCGCATTGGTAAGAACATCGTATGGGATCTCTACCGTGTGCTTCCCATTCTTTGTTGAAATCTCTACATCGTATTTCTTTAGAAACTTCTTATCTTGAGCAACTGAAACCCAGCTCTGAGTAACTCCCTTCAAATCTGCAACCGTATCTGACTTTCCAACTGTCAAGCCATCATCGGGAACCTCCTCTTCCCTCATGACTCTCACCGTAGAGCCCGAAAAATCCGGCGGCGCATCCTCAATCATCCGTGAAACCCTAGCCCCCAAATCGCCTTTAGAATCGCCTTAAGTCCAAATCGGTGCGTTTTGACTTAAGTCCAAAAAAATAAATAAATTGAAGACCATTTAAATATGTCAACGCTATAGGAAAACTTCCAAACTTCCTTCCTATGGTGAAAGAGTACTGGGAGTCAACAGACAAGCTATTCCATTCCACATCCGCTATGTTCCGGTTCTCTGAAGCCACTGATCAGAGAGCTAGGAAGAGAGAAATTGGGAAACCTTACCAAAAGAGATAATGAAGTACACGCCATTCTTTGTGATAAGCAGAAAAGGACCCTAATAAATCCTAGCTCAGAAAGGATCCAGGAGGAAGCTGAAGCTTATGAGAAGTGATTACATGTTGCTGAGCTTGAGGAGGATTTTCTTAAGCAGAGGGCAAAGCTTCATTGGCTGGATGTGGGAGACCAAAACAACAAAACATTTCACAACTCAGTGAGAACAAGACAATCTCAGAAAACCATAAGAGAGATCAGACGGCCAGATGGGAGTGTTGCAGTGAGTCACTCGAAAATAAAGAACAGGGCCGAGCGGTTTTTCTCAGAGTCTCTTAATCGAATGCCAGCTAGTTTCAAGGGTACTTCAGAGGAAAAGTTGTAGGATCTTCTTGATTTCAGATGTACCACAAAATATTGTAGAGCCTTGGAAGCTGAAGTCACAGCAGAGGAGATCATGAAAGTGTTGTTTTCGATGCCATCAAACAAGTCTCCTGGACCTGATGGATATCCCTGTGAATTTTTCAAACAGTCTAGCTCGTGATTGAACATGACTTCACTGTTGCTGTTCAATCTATTTTCAGGATGGGTTTTCTTCCGAAAGGTGCAAACTCGACAATTTTGGCTCTCATCCCGAAGAAAACTGACTCTATGGAGATGAATGATTACAGACCTAATGCGTGCTGCAATGTGCAATACAAAGTAGTCTCAAAAATACTTGCGAACCGTCTGAAGAGTATACTACTAAGGATAATTTTAGAGAACCAATGCGCTTTTGTCCAAGGAAGATTGTTGATGGAAAATGTGCTTCTGGCCTCTGAGCTTGTAAAGGACTATCATAAGGACTCGGTCTCTACAAAGATGTGTAATGAAGATGGACATTTAAAAAGCGTCCGAGTCTGTTCAATGGTCCTTTCTATTATCAAGTTTGGTGGCGATGGGTTTCCCTGCAAACTTCATACATTGGATCAGACTGTGTATCACAACGCCTTCCTTATCAGAGCAAGTAAACGAATAACTTGTGGGTTATTTCCAAAGCGCTATAGGGTTGAGGCATGGATGTTCTCTCTCTCTCCCTACCTATTTGTGCTGTGCATGAATGTATTATCTCGGAAAATTGATAAGGCGGCACATGAAGCAAAATTTCAGTTTCACCCTAGATGCCAATCGCTTTCGCTAACTCACCTCTGCTTTCCTGACGACGTGATGGTATTTGTAGAGGGTTAAAAGGAGTCTATAGAAGGTGCCCTTTCTGTGTTTGATGAGTTTGCTCAGTGGTCCTACCTCTGCATCAGTTTGGAGAAATCCACTGTGTATATGGCAGGTATATCAGAGGAAGAGAGAAGTAGGATCTTGATGAACTTTCCTTTTGCGGTGGGTGAACTACATGTCCGCTATCTGGGGCTCCCTCTGATGACTCAGGCAATGGGAATGCATGATTATTTGCCGCTCATAGAAAAGCTCCGGGGGAAAATAAACATTTGGACAAGCCGATTCTTTTCCTACGCGGGTAGGCTTCAGCTTATCAAATCTGTCTTGATGAGTATAGTCAATTTTTGGACTGCAGTCTTCAGGCTTCCGGGTAAATGCTTAAAAGAAATAGATAAACTCTGCTCTTCTTTCCTCTGACTGGTCTGGAACTAAAATCCACCGGTGCAAAGGTAGTCTGGAATGATATTTGCAAGTGTAAGAGTGAAGGAGGGTTAGGTATTAGAACACTGAAGGAGGTAAATTTGGTGTATGGATTGAAATTGATATGGCGGATGTTGTCAGGAGAGTCTTTGTGGGATCGTTGGATCAAGACAAATCTACTTAAGAAGAAGAGTTTCTGGGAAGTAAGTGAGAAAACACAAGTTGGTTCATGGATGTGGAGGAAAATTATAAAACTCAGAGATATTGCTAAAGATTTTCATATGAAGATAGTGGGGAATGAAAGACATACTTCTTTCTGGTATGATAGATGGTTTGAGTTGGGAGTTATGTCTGATCGTTTGGGAGAGAGAGGTATAATTGATTTGGGCATAAGGAGAAGTGCTACGGTGGAGGAAGTAATTCACACCGTGCGGAGAAGAAGAAGGCATCGTTCAGAGTTATTAAACCGTATTGAGAGGGAATTGGAGGCAATTAATAATAAACAGAGCTATGCTTGAGATGATGTTGATATGTGGAAAAGAAAAACAGGGTCAACCCAGTTTCTCGACGTCTGAGACATGGTCGATTTTGAGAGAAACTAACACGCATTATGCTTGGGCTAAGGGTGTTTGATTCTCTCAAGCTACCCCAAAATTCGCATTTATGGTTTGGACTGCAATGTTGGGAAGAATATCTACAATGGATCGGGTCTCTCGATGGAGTCAAGGAGTACACACTACATGTGTTCTGTGTAAAACTACTTCAGAATCAAGGAGCCACCTCTTTTTTGAGTGCACATTTACTTCTCAGATATGGGAGCAGCTCACTAAAGGGATTCTGCAAAGCTCATATACTACTGATTGGGCCAAAATAGGAGTGATGATCACGGACTCGAGAATGGAGAAAAAGAAGTTTTTTTGTGTGTCAGATATGCGGTCCAAGAAACCTTATATGCAATGTGGAGAGAGCGAAACCAGCGTCGGCATGGGGAACAGCCAGTCCCTTTGCAGGTTTTGATGAAGCTTATTGATAAATGACTCAGAAATAAGCTCAGTTTGGTGAGCTCGAAAAGAGTGAAAAGACTAGAAGGAATATTGCAATTCTTGTTTGGTACAAGACTGTAAATATTTTACAGGCTCAATTATAGGATAGCAGTAGAGTAGAAGATTTTCCCTCGGTGTTTAGAAAGGTTTCACTAGTTGTAAAAATGTTTTTTTTATGAATAAAATTTAATACTCATTCAAAATGTTTTTTTTTTAAATAATTTTCTTAAACACTTTTTGGGGATTATATTTATGTAATTTTTTTTATATTTGGAGTCATACATTAGTCATTATTTGTGAATTGATTTTTTTTTTCAAAATTGTTTGTGTTACTACTACATTCATTCTTAAGATAAAACTAAAGCTTGATCCGTGCATCCGCACAGATCTTTATTTTAATAGAATAAACATATAAATTTTCTCACATCGCAAAAATGTGATGGTTGCACAGACATGCATCCATAAAAGTGTTTATTTCTAACTGTCTATAATTTGTAGGTTGCTCATATTTTGGTTGGATACTAAACCAATCAAAATGATAATTTATATAACATATTCGCCAATAAGTAATTTTGAATTACATTAACAATTTTATGTATTTACTTGTAAACTAAAGCACCAATTAATATGTTTATATCTTTAATAAATCTCTTTCCAAAACAAATATATGTCAAATAAAATTCACTTCTGTTTTAATAAAATAGATAGATTTTTTATCTAAGTTGTTTATAAGTTAAATCATTTTTTCTATGTTTATTTTTGAGGAAAATAGTTTTTATAAAATTTAATTATTTTAACAAAATTTGAAAAATAATTTTATATGTTTTTATAGAACATTGATAATTTATATTTTGTATGTGAAATAAAATAATAATATACATCCATATAATATTTAAAGTTTTTATGTCACACAATACAGATCTGTGTTCACGACGGTCATGAGATTTTAAAAGTTGTAGCCAATTTTAATAATTTTCTTAAACAATTTTTGGGGATTATATTTATGTAAATTATTATTATTATTTTTTAAATTTGGAGCTATCAATTAGTCATTATTTGTGAATTAAGTTTTTTTTTCAAAAATGCTTATGTGTTATTACTACATTCATTCTTAAGATAAAAAGATGACATGGTTTTGTGAAAATGATGACCTATTTTAATTCTTATATATTTTTGATTAAATTTTCTAATTATGATTTGATTCATTAGCTGGTATGGACTAATCAAATTACCAAATTAGTACATTTATTCATATATGATCACCATATATTATGTTTCTTGACCAATTTTAGTCGATGCATTGAGTTAATTAATAAATTACTCTATATCACGTAAATGTAAATATAATATACATTTTTATTGTGCTTATTAATAAATTATTTTATTAATAAATTATTTTATTATTTTACTATGTCTTAACTAAAATTAGAAAACCTAAAATATATGCATTTAAATAAATATATAAATATACATATTAAGATAAACCCAATCATAATTACAACATGAAATAATATATTTTATTTTCTAGAGTTAAATTTAACGAAAACTAAAAAAAGAGGAAAATTGATAAGCCAAAAGAAATATAACTTATGAAAAATATTTATATTTGTATTGAAAAAGCTATTTTGAAAAAAAAAAACAGCTTTTTTGAGAAAATAATATAGTTAAAAAAATTATTATTATTGTGCATGGTCCGGGAAACCTACTAGTAAGCCAATGTTTGACTGATCTATGTCTATGGTCGGCTAATGTGTTCTGTCTCACAATTTTGTCTGTCTGTGTTTTATTATAAAATAACTTATAATTTTATAGTATCGAAAAATTTAAATAAGGACGAAATTTTGTACCCATAAAAAAGAGATAACACTAAAAGATAACACTGATATATGATAAATATACGACAGAGAGAGTTTATTATAAAGAGGGAGAAGAGATATTAAGGTGCGAGTTACAATTGAGCGAAAACGTTTGTTTATATAGAAGTGAAAAAGTAGGATTTACTTTGCGTGCATAGTGACGTGGGCTCCAAATAATATACGTACACACGAGAACGTCAAGTTTTGGTGTGTGTATTCTTGACGTTCTTTTTTTTTCTTCACGTTTATAACACTCCCCCTTGGAAACCAGTGTCACTATTCTTTCTTGATTAACGTCTTTGTTGCCTCGTTAAAAACCTTTCTAGGAAAATCCAATGGCAAAAACCGTAGTTAGGTAAAAAAAGTACAACCACGTAAGCTCCCCCTCGAATTAGCAGTCATAAATCCTTTTGATGACGCATTCCAATGTTATGGACATGTTTTCTAAATACTGAGGTAGGAAGTGATTTTGTGAAGAGGTTGGCTGCATTGTCGCATGATCGGACATATCTTACTTCAATCTCTTTCTTCTTCTGGAGCTCTGGAGTGTATGAAAAGAACTTCGGATGTATATGTTTTGTTCTATCACTTTTCATATATCCTTCCTTCGTTTGAGCAACACATGCTGCATTATCTTCATATAGAATAGTTGGCTCTGTATTTCCGTCAATCCCACTGCTTGAACAGATGTGTCGGCTTATTGATCTTAGCCAAACACATTCTCTACTTGCTTCATGGAGTGCGATGATTTCAGCATGATTTGAAGAGGTGGCTACGAGCGTTTGTTTATGAGAACACCAAGATATAGCAGTACCTCCGATCGTGAAAACGTATCCTGTTTGCGATCGGGCTTTGTGTGGATCTGAAAGATATCCTGCATCTGCAAAACCAACCATTTGACCTTTTGAACTTTTAGGATAAAACAAGCCTAAATCAATGGTCCCTTAGAGGTAACGAAAAACATGTTTAATCTCATTTCAATGTCTTCGAGTTGGAGATGAGCTGAATCTTGCCAAAAGATTTACAGCAAATGATATATCAGGCCGTTTACAATTTGCAAGGTACATCAGCGCTCCAACTGCACTTAGATATGGTACCTTCGGACCAAGTATCTCTTCTTTCTCCTCAGGTGGTCGAAATGAATCACTTTCAATATTAAGTGACCTAACGACCATCGGGGTGCTAAAAGGAGTTGATTTATCCATGTTAAATCGTTTCAACACTCTTTTAGTATATGTGGATTGATGCACAAATATACCATTTTGTGAATGCTCTATTTGTAGGCCAAGATAATACTGTGTTTGTCCAAAATCTTTCATTTCAAATTCTCCTTTGAGATAGTCTGATGCATTTTTTATTTCATTTTGAGTTCCGATAATGTTAAGATCATCAACATATACCGCGATTATTACAAATCCGGATATTGTTTTCTTGATGAAAACACATGGGCATATAGGATCATTCACATATCCTTCTTTTGTTAAATGATCACTGAGAGGATTATACCACATACGTCCAGATTGCTTTTACTCATATAATGATCTTTGCAATTTTATTACACATAACTCTTTAGGATTGGAACTTAATGCTTCTAGCATTTTAAATCCATCAGGAACTTTCATGTAGATATCAGTATCTAATGATCCGTATAGATAAGCTGTAACAACATCCATGAGACGCATCTCAAGATTTTTATCAGCGGCTAGACTCATCAGGAATCTAAATGTAATGGCATCCATAACTGGAGAATACGTTTCTTCATAATCGATTCCAGGTCTTTGAAAAACACCTTGAGCCACTAGACGAGCTTTGTATCTCGTAACCTCATTTTTCTCATTTCGCTTTCGAACGAAAACCCATTTGTACCCAACTGGTCTCACATCTGCAGGTGTGAGCACAATAGATCCAAATACTTTTCGTTTATTAAGCGAATCAAGTTCAGCTTGTATTGCATTTTTCCATTGTTCCCAATCATAGACATTCATAGACATATTTTGGTTCTGGATCACTGATTTCTTCATTTATTTGACTTGACACAATATATGAGAAAGCATCATCAAGGTCATTTTGTTCATTTCTATTCCATATCCTTTTATTATGGATGTAATTAATAGAAATCTCATGATTATCTTTCGATTCATGATGCTCTGATTCATCAGAATCCTTATCATTTATTTCCTCCAAAATATTTTCTGCTATTTTGGGTGCATCATATATTTCAGCTTTCTTCTGTTTCCTAGGATTCTTATCCTTAGAACCAACAGGTCTCAAGCGTGTTTTAGACTCCCGTGTATCGTCTGCTTTTCCTTGCTCATTTGATATTTTGATACAAGCAGGAGCATTCACGACTAGTATATGAGATTTAGTTACCATCATGGTATCTGCAAATGCATAAGGTAGCTGATTAGCTATACTCTTTAAATGCATGATTCATCGAACTTTTAGTTCAGACTCTTTAGTAGGAGGATCAAGATATAGTAACGAAGGTACACTCCATTTGATATCATTTTCTACATTTTTGTTTTCTCCCCCAGAACTGGGAATACTTTCTCATCAAAATGACAATCAGCGAAACGTGCCGTAAAGACGTCACCAGTCTGCGGTTCCAGATATCGTATAATTGATGGAGAATCACAACCAGCATATATTTCCAATATTCTTTGTGGTCCTATCTTTGTATGTTGTGATGGTTCTACAGGCACATACCGCACAACCAAAGATTCTAAAGTGGGAAATGTTTGGTTCTCAACCAAACGCTAACTGTAGTGGGGAATACTTATGGTATGCACTCGGTCTGATCCGAATGAGTGCTTCTGCATGAAAAATAGCATGTCCCCATACAGAGGTTGGAAGTTTTGATCTCATGATCAATGGTCTTGCAATCAATTGTAGACGCTTAATTAAAGATTCAGCCAAACCATTTTGCGTATGAACATAAGCAACATAATGTTCAACTTCAATTCCCGTTACCATACAATAGTCATTGAATGCTTGGGATGTGAATTCACCAGCGTTGTCTAGTCTAACTCTTTTAATAGTATAATCAGGAAACTGTGCTCGCAGTTTGATTATCTGAGTTAGAAATCTCGGAAATGCCACATTTCGATTTGATAATAGAAAAACATGTGACCATCTACTGGATGCGTCAATTAATACCATAAAATAGTGGAATGGTCCACAAGGTGGGTGTATAGATCCACATATATCGCCTTGAATTCTTTCAAGGAACTTTGGTGATTCTTTATCGATTTTGGATGGCGATGGCCTTACGATCAATTTTCATAGAGAACATGCAACACATGTCATTTTATTCCCTTGAGAAATCTCCTGGATTTTCAGTGAATGACCATGTGAGGTGGGTGTATAGGTCAACATATATCGCCTTGAATTCTTTCAATGAACTTTGGTGATTCTTTATCGATTTTGGATGGCGATGGCCTTACGATCAATTTTCATAGAGAACATGCAACACATGTCATTTATTCCCTTGAGAAATCTCCTGGATTTTCAATGGATGACCATGTGAACTTTCTATGATTTTACGCATCATTGTAGTGCCTGGGTGGCCGAGGCGATCATGACATAATGTGAACTCTTCTGTGTTCCGCTTTACTAGAAGATTTGATTCGATCTCATCGATATAAGTATGATGTAGTCACGAAGGAAGTTCTGGAAACTTTTCCAATATGTGTTTTCTGTCAGATTTCTCAGAAGTTACATACATGTATTTCTTTCCATCCTCAGTTGTAGACTGATTATCATATCCGTGAATATATATATTTAAAACTCAACAAATTCCTTTTAGAACTCGGAGAATATATAACATTATTTATGGAAAATTTTGTTCCATTCGGCAACATAAAGTTTGCTTTACTAGTTCTTTCAATCACGTCTGCAGGACCTAATATTGTATTGACGACAATTCTTGTCGGTTTTATATTAGAGAAATATCTCTTTTGTCTCAGACTAGTGTGCGTTGTTCCAATATCTGGTATACATATTTCACGAATCCGTTTCTTGGATTTTGTTCCATGAGCATTATGATCCATTTATGTAATTGTCATAAACATTAATAAAAAGTGAAACAAGAAATTTATTCATTTAATAATCATATAGAAAAACACACAATAATTATACATTAAGTCGAGGTTAAAAACATAATTATTCAATTAAGACAAGAAATGTAATAATTATATATGACAATACTGAAAACTATTCAATAGTCTTATTATAAGCATTTCGGTTCTCTTCAGGAGTAATCTAGTCTAGGTCATTTGCGAAGTCGGAGGCATCGAGGTACGATGTCCCTTCAAAGTTTTTAGTGAGGTTCACTTCTTTAGCTTTGCCTTTCGTGGACTCTCGATAAAACTTACAGAGATGTGGAGGAGTACGATAGGTACGGGACCAATGTCCTTTACAGCCACATCTGTAACACACTGTTCACGCTTCTTGGTGGTATCCTCTTGAGTTTCTTTACCCTTAGAAACTTGTTCGGATCTAACCCACTTGTTAGATCCCTTCCATTTGGGTATTGTAAGTTTTCCCACGTTTGTTGTTGAAACGGCGACCACGTATTTCAGGAGTGACACTATCCTCAGGACAGCGGAATTGTATTCCTCAACCTTTTGAAAATCTTGGAACCTCAGGTTTTTTCACTCTTCTAGAGCGCGAGGGAGGTTGACTTCTCTCTGGTTATCGAACCTTTCTTTTAAAGCTTTCCACAGTTCAGCTGGATCTTCTACGCTCGCATATTCATGAGTGACGTTCTCATCGAGGTGTTTCTTCAGGAAAATTATCGTTTCAGCCTTATGCTCAGGTGGCGATTTGTTACCGATTACAATCGTTTCGGTTAACTTTCTCATCACCAGATATGGTTTCACGTTTGTGATCCATTCGACGTAGTTTTCGCCAGTTATTTTGAGAGCCGGAAATTGAAGATGTTCAATTCTTTCCATTTGTATTTCTAAAACACAAATTATTTAATTTTATTAGAATTTCGTAATTTTAAAATGAACCATTTATATTAATAGTACACACAATTACAAGGAGAAACAACGCATAGAAAAGTAAACCGACTTTAAGCGTAAATTCTTCAGGAGTAAATTCTCCAATAAAAAGACCGTACATAGAGGCAAAAATTGGAATTGTACATAAAACCAAAAATATGCGAATCATCTTTCTTGCAATGAAAAACCGGAATGGAGCGGTTTGAAAATATTTGAGAGAAGATGAAATTTTTTTGGATGAAGCAAATGAGTTAAGAATGAGTATATTTATAGATGAACACACTGTTCATAGCCGTTTGAGAAAGGTAAATATTTTGAAAATTTTCTTTGTTACCGTTGGGATTAAATCGTATGAAGGAAAATTAATACGAAAATATTGCAATAATCAGACAACAAAATTCCGTAAATTTCATAATATTTTATATAGGTGACCAAACATTTATATAGTAACCATAATGTAATAAACAAATAAATCTCAATCGTATTATGGTAATAGAAAAATTATAACATTAAATAAATTATGCGGCGGCACAGCTAAACCAATAATTATAGTGTATTTAACAATCAAGGTTTATTAACGAGGCGGCATACCGTCCGCATTAATTAGGTAAATGATAATAAATTAAAACAACCAATATAAATAATAAATAGTAATATATGTGATATACCGACCATTATAGCAGGGTATATATGAAATATATGAAATTTTACCAAATTGCAGAGTGATCGTGCTGATAACGTGTTATAAAATAACTTATAATTTTATAGTATCGAGAAATTTAAATAAGAGCGAAATTTTATACCCGCAGAAAAGAGATAGCACTGATATACGATAAATATACGATAGAAAGAGTTTATTTTAAAAGGGGATAAGAGATGTTAAAGTGCGAGTTGCAATTGAACAAAAACGTTCGTTTATATAAAACTAAAAAAATAAGATTTACTGTGCATACATAGTGACGTGGGCTCCACGTAATATACTTACACACGAGAACGTTCGGTGCGTGTATTCTTCACGTTTAAAACATGTTTGAAATATGTATGTCGTATTTTGACATAAAAGATTTGGGCTTCTAGCAACGTATCTGTTGGCACCACTTGTATAACTACATCACCTCGTTTACTTAGATTCATTGTTTGCTAAGAAAACTCCGATCGAGTCTTTACACACCCTTATGAAACCTTATGCTTTAGACCCAAATCGAATACTCCAACAGATTAACTGCCATGATCGAAAGCGTCAATGGTTCATATCCATCTCTTGGGGATATTCCATTCAGATTTACACTTACTTCTTGACTGCCAAAGAGTTGGCAACGCCTTTGCTGACCTTCAAAACTTGGCGGTCTTCCAGTGATGGACCTTTCATGTTCAAAACCCGGCCATTGGGACCTGACGCGTGTCAGCGTCCCGTCACTTATTTTATGGATGGTGTGGAGGATGTTGGGGATAGTGGGACGAAAACTTGGTATAGTGTAGCGGATAAAAATTATGGGTTTTGCGGGAAAAGCGAGCATTCACAGGTAACTAAAATGAAGAGGATACTGGTGACTTCGATGACGATGGATCCTGATTATTGGAACAACGTTCGTAATTTTTTACTGTTCTCTCATATTGAATTAATCATTTTGAAATTAGTTTAGATTTTGAGAGTTTCTTAACATTTTTCTTTTGGTCGACAGGCGCCGAAGTGACAATGTTGCCAGGTGATTGAAGGAGGAAGAAGAAAGGAGAAAGAAATGTCGATAAGGATTAGAAAGTGCACATCATCTGAGACGATACAAAAACACCTTTAATTAGAGAGTTGTTATTACACATACACATTTAGATTCGATTTCAGTTGCTATTGAAATTGGCATATAAATTAGAATCGAACTCCAATGTTCAATTAATTTTGTTGAATGAACTATTGTTCGAGTTCAATTGCAATTGAGATTGACATATCAATCAATTTCCTCCTTATTGTTCTCAGTTTCGCGTTACTTTTTTACGATGGTTAATTACAAAGTTAACCTTTAATGAATTAAAAGCTATACATAATTGTTATTAATAAAAATATTTCTATTTCTCCTTTTCTTAGTAAAAATTTAATTAGTTATTTAGTCTAAGTTTCCTTTTTATTACAATTAGTTTAACTCCATTAAAAAAAACTAACTGTAGCTCATTTCATACGAATATATTGCACTCGATATACTCAAAAAATGAGTTAATTAATCATGATTCCTTACTCCAAATCAGAAGCCTTATTAAGCGAGCGACATATTATTATTTAGAATAGTCTTCTATTTATTTTATGAATGTGAATTACAAACACCTCAAAACTAATAATCAAGTGAAATATGTATGTATATATATATACACTTTTTTTGTAAAAAAATATATAACTAATTTTACCTTTGTCTTCATATTATTTTGTAAAACAACATAAATAAAAAAGGAAATATATATTTTTATCAAAAATATTTACATTTTAAAATACAGATTTTAGGAGAAATTTCCAAAAATGAGTCAAAACTTGATTTTTAATTCAAAAGTGTACTCCAAATTCAATCAAATGTAAAAGTAACCAAAAAAGCTAGTGAAATTACAACAACTTCCTTATGACCAAACAAAAAGCACGTACTGAGTTTTACCGTTTGTAAGTCTTCTTGTTAAGTAGATATTTAAAATAATTTAAAACTTTTATAAAAAATCTTTTGATGGACAAAAAATTGAAATCATGTAATAATAAACATTTCTAATCATGTAATAATAAACATTTCTAAATGATGTAAATCTAGTTTTACTAAAATTGAATTATCTTCAACATAGATGAGTGAATGTCGATTAATTCATGATAGTCCCTGTTTTAGGGTTTGATAACAAATTTTATTGCACTGTTGGTATTTTTAGGGTTAGATTTTGACATCTTTTCTTTTCTTTTTAACTTGATTTAACCATTTTCAAAGTATTTTAAAAATTTAAGGAAATGTTTTTGCTTAGTTATTTAATTGTAGGGTCTGGAAGACTCGCATAAGACTTCCCAAGAAGTCTTTTGACATAACCCACCTAAATTTTAGCTGAATTTTGGGTTCCCGCCAAAATTTTAGAAGAATTTAAGTTTTCCGCCTAAATCGAAGTCTTCCAGAAGGCTTATAGGGAAAGTCTTCTCATGTATTAGATCTTAAAAGTAATTAATAAATTTTATAAAAATATTTTGAAAGAGAAAAAATTGAAATCATGTATTAATAAACATTTCTAAATGATGGAAATTAAGTTTTACTAAAATTGAATTATTTTTAACTTAAATGAGTGAATGTAGATATCATAATAGCCTTTGGTTTAGGGTTTGGTAACATCTGTTATAGTATTGTTGGCATTTTTAGGGTTAGATTTTGAAATCTTATCTTTGTTTTTTTTAGTTTGACCTATATGTGTTTATTGACTATCTAATAACTTGATTTAAACACTTTCTAAGTTTCTTTTAAGTTTAATAAAATATTTTTTTTTCTTAGTTATTTGATTATAGGGTCCAGAAGACTCCGAGAACACTTTGGTTTAGGGTTTAGTAACATATGTTATAGCATTGTTTGTATTTATGGTTTGATTTTGAAATCTTAACTTTTTAAAAAAAATGACCTACATGTGTTTAGTTTTGTGTATATTAAACACTTTATAAATTAATTTTAAGTTTAATGAATTGTTATTTGCAATTTAGTTAGTTATTTGATTAGGTTATGGTTTGGAAGACTTCTAGAAGACTTACCATGAAGACTTCACAAGAAGACTCCCTAAGAAGTCTCCTCACATATTCCCGCCTAAATTTTAATAGAATTTAGGTTTCCCGTCTAAATTTTAGTAGAGTTTAGGTTTCCCGCCTAAAGCGAAATTTTCGAGAAGTCTTCTCATGTATTTTATTTTAGGGTCTAAAAGACTTTCCAAAAAGTCTTATGTATCAAAAATATTAACTTAATTGGAAATTTTGTCTCCATATATAAATGAAATTTACACATTTTCTTTCTTCCTCTCAAATGGCTATTTTCTTTCTTCCTCTCAAATGGCTGCAACAAAAATGTAATGTTTCTCACTCTAAAACTCTCCAACCTCTCTCTAATCTCTTTGAACATCAAAACACCAAACTTTTAATCCATTTCTCATTTTTTTTCTTATATATTCTCACTAATTTATCTTCTTTTTGTAGGTTGTCTATTAGATGGTTCTCATATTTCACTCATTCAAAGGTAGATCTATAAATTTTGGATATGTATTATTGTGTGTTGTATATATTAGATTCTAAAAATCTATAGATTAAACCTAATGTGACTGTTTTGTTTATTATTTAAGCATAAAATTATATTTTTGATGTTTTTCTCTGTTTTGAAGCCATTTGAATGTTTTGGAATTTGAAAGTTTTTCAGATCTGAAACAGACTTTGAAAGACTTCTCAAAAGACTCTTGGAAGACTCCTCGGAAGACTTCTAGGCAACTCTTCAAATGCATTTTATGCTTGAAGACTTCCCACAAAGTCTTCTGAAGTCTTCTGCCTAAAGTAGTATAAATTTTGGATATGTATTTTGTGTCTTTTACATATTAGATTCTAAAAAGTTATAGATTCAATTTAATGTGACTGTTTTGTTTATTACTAAGCATAAAAAATATTTTAAAGTTTTCTTTGTTTTGAAGCCATTTGAGTGCTTTTGAATATTCAAAATTTTCAGATCTGAGTCAGACTTTGGAAGACTTTTCAAATGACTTTTCAGAAGACTCTGGGAAGACTTCTTAGGAAGTCTTCTAATGAATTTTATGCTAGAAGACGTCCCACGAAGTCTTCAGGAAGTCATCCGAAATTTTCTGCCCAAAGTAGTACAAATTTTGGATATGTATTTTTTGTGTATTTATATATTAGATTCTAAAAATTATAGATTCAACCTAATATGATTGTTTTGTTTATTATTTAAGCATAAAAAATTATTTTTGAAGATTTCTTTGTTTTGAAGCCATTTGAATGCTTTTGAATATGCAGATTTTTTCAGATCTGAGTCAGACTTTGGAAGAATTCTCAAAAGACTCTCGGAAGGCTCTAGGAAGACCCTTGGAAGACTGTCTTCTAATGTATTTTATGCGAGAAGACTTCCACGAAATCTTCAGGAAGTCTTCTGCCCAATGTGGCACAAAGGAATAATGTCAAGTGGAGTCCAAGTTTATCTATGTTGAGGAATAATATCTACCTCCATGTGTAATAGTTTTATTTATGGTCTATTTTATGATTTGTATGTGTACTATTTTAGTTGTGAGTTCTTTTGTAAACTTGAAGAGATGTTAATCAAAAGAATTTGGTAAATATGTTCATGTTTTGCCAAAAGTACTTGACATTATTGAAGTTATTGATACAACATACCAATTTTTTTTTTTAACCATTCTACCCACTCATAACAAAACACAACAACACAAAACTTAGTCAAATTTACCAAAACTAAGAGGGAAGACTTCACAAGAAAACTTATTCAAATTCACAAAAGATCAAACTTGAATTTTAAGTGAAAGTTGAAACTTTTTAATTTTATGTATATCTTATTATCTAAAAACACATTAAACCACATGACTTGATATTCTTGAACTTACTTAACACTTTTGAAAGTTAAAAACATACCTGAAAGTTACTTAACACTCTTGAAAATCTAATGTAGTAGACTTCTTAAGAAGTCTTCTAAGACTTCTGGAGAAGTCTTCTCAGATTAGCTAGAAAAATTAGTAAACATAAATATTTGAAATCTAATAATTATCACCAAATAATTTATGAATTTTATCCATGAGCCCCAATATTGACTAATACACATGAATTAATAAGAAAATATTAAAATATTTTAATTGCAGAGAAAATGAAAGTTTATTAAACAATAACGTAGAAGACTTCCTAAAAAATCTTCTATTTAGGTCATTTTCGCAATTGCAAATTTATGAAGGAAGACTTCTTAAGAAGACTACTCTACAGAAGACATTTTGAGAAGTCTTCCTTTGTAAATATTGGCTTACTTTTGAATTTGAAAAATTCAAGAAAATGCCAAAAAAGACTTCTCGAGAAGTCTTTTCAGATAAACATGTTAGTTTTGCAATTGACCGAAGTTTTTAAGAAATTTCACTTTTTATAGAAGACTTATCGGGAAATCTTCTCGGGGAAGACTTCTATATAAGTCTTCTGAAAGTCTTCTCAATGTCGCAAGAAGTCTACCTGAGATACTTTTGCAATTGATTATATTTGTCTTTTCTAGAGAAAAATTCTCTGTGTTCTCTCGTAACCAAATGTTTGACCAAAACCCGGAATAAAATTTAAGAATACTTCTAAAGAAGTCTTTTCATTAATATTAAATGTTTTACTATTATTTTTCAACTGCAAAAGTAACCCACACAGACTTCTTGCAACAATGAGAAGACTTCGGAAAAACTTTTAGAAGACCTATAGAAGTTTTCTTCGAGAAGACTTCCCGAAAAGTCTTGTATAAAAAGTCAAATTTCTGACAAACTTTGGTCAATTGCAAAATTAACCTGTTTATCTGAGAAGACTTCTCTGGAATTTTTTTTTGGTTTTTTTTCTTAATAAAAGAAAGTTAGAAGCTTTCCGTACTCATGCATGGATACGTGAAAGACCACCTTCCTAACTCGAAGACTATTCATAGTTTCAAAGACTAGAATCCAGATGTGAAATTTAAGTTCATTAAGAGAAATCTCATAAATGTGATATCATTACCTTGAATACTTTGAATTTAGAAAAGCTCCTCCTATAGGCTGGATTCTGATAAGCAGTGCGCTCTGGGGCCACTATTAGCCCCC
>NC_027753.1:10241027-10261279 GCF_000695525.1 Brassica oleracea var. oleracea
ATTAGCCCCCCCCATCATGCTCTACCAACTTGCCATCATCGATACCCTCACAGGGGAATGGAAGACTGATGTACTTAGCTCTTCGAAAGCCTCATAGGACATTCCACTCATCCGCAGTTTAAGAATTAGTTGCTCCCTTATGGAGTTCGTCTTTGGTTGGAACTTGATCAAGTCCGGAATCTAATCGGTTAAATCTAGTTACAAACTGAAAAATTTCATGGAAGTTGAAGTGGAACAGAAACTTATCATATAACCGAGAACAACGACTTTAATCTTGAGTTTAGAGGGTTAAAATGTTGAGAAAATAAAGCATTTTCTTTGGGATGCGATCTCCAGTTGTGTTCCAGTCTCTAGCAGATTAGCGGACAGGCACTGCCGCTCAATTGAGTATGTGCTTACTGTGGAGCTGAGGAAGATACGGTTAATCACCTCCTTTTGGAATACCCTCATCCTCTTCGAGCATGGGCTCTCTTGGGGTCAAAATTTCGTATAATTTTTATTGAAAAGGTTATACGACGAGTTATTGATATATTTTATCAACAACAAGATGCAAACATTGTTGGGGTCAAAAAACGGTTATCTCGAAATAAACGTCCAAAAATTACGTTTTTGTACGAAAGCTTTCTCAACACACTCTCGAAAAAGCTCCTGAGCAAAAGACTCGAGAGAAATGGATCACAGAACCAAACACGCATTCCAACTCGTTCGTTCGGACCTTTTGAGGTGCAGAACTGCACAAACGCGTCAGATGTTTAGCTATGGATGAAGACCTTACCATGGTTTGATTGAGTTCATATCTTGATACAAGATAGAACTTTGAGTTAGATTTCCAATGCCACCGGTATGAGGTCAATCAGCATCCTGTAGCGTACGTTATGCCAATTTTATTGAAGGGTGGACAGAGCACACCGTCCAGCTCGGCAGATGGCCGAGCTGGATCGACCAAAACGACCAGCTCGGCAGATGGCCGAGCTGGAACGACCAAAACGACCAGCTCCGCAATCCGCCGAGCTGAACTGGATGGCCGAGCTGGATCGACCACCGGACCAGCTCAACCATCCGCCGAGCTGGATCAATCCAGTTCGGCGGTTGGCCGAGCTGGATCGAACACGCCACCAGCTCGGCCATCCGCCGAGCTGGACCAGTCCAGTTCGGCGAGCTTGATCGAACACGCGACAAGCTCGGCCATCCGCCGAGCTGGACCAGTCCAGTTCGACGGATGGCCGAGCTGGACAGGCCGAGCTGGATCGAACACACGACCAGCCCGGCCATCCCCCGAGCTGGACCGAACACGCGACCAGCTCAGCCATCCGCAGAGCTGGACCAGTCCAGTTTGGCGGATGGCAGAGCTTGAACGATCGTGCTGTCTTCATCCCGTCCTCGCAGCTCCCCCCTTCGAGATTAGAACGAACATGCTCTTGTTTCATCTCGATCGGAGTCACCGTTGGAACTTTACGATTTAAAAACCGCAAGAACTCGTTCTCTCGAATAACATTCGGATTGATCATATAAAACGACAACGGTTAGCTGAACACCTTGAATTGCCTACGCTATACAAGAAATTTGAAAGTTCTTCAGAATCGACGTCGTTTCGAAAGCGCTCTTTTTATAAAATAATAAAAATGCCTAAGTCGGAAAACGGCCCGAAAGTGCCCAGAATGCGGCTAAGAACCCACTTATGATTTTATACCAAATCAAGCCCAATCGTTATGACGGTTTATCTTTTGTTATGCAGGAGAAGATAAATGTCAAGTTCGGAGGATAAATGTGAAATTTCCAAAGATAAACACGAAGATCGAAGGAAAATGGAATATTTCCGCGAAGCGATAAACTCGACCAAGGGCAGAAATGCGAAGAGCAAACCGCCTCTAGGAGGAGTATATAAGGACGTCGAGGTTGAAGAGGCAAGAGGACGATTCTTTTACTCTTAGAACTCTTTGCACTTAGAAACTTTAGTCATTATTCTCGACATGTTCTGTTTCTATGACTGGCACCCGATTACCAGAAGAACACGCACAAGCAGTTCGATCTCTTGGTTCACTCTTGAACTACGTTCGGCTTGATCCTCGAAAGGGGTACGTAGGCAGCCTTTCATAAGGTTCAGTCCGAAATCAATCAAAACAAGTTTCGTATCTTTTCCGTCTTCTGTTATCGAGCTGTGACTCTGCTAGGTTTAAGGGTTTAGGGTGCTGGAACTAGGTAATTCGCTGACAGCTCTTGCGGCCGAAGCTTTTATAATCTCTTGTAATGATCGCAACGCTCTTACGCGGATTCGAAATAAGATGTACCTTTTTTTATAAATTTGTTTTCTTATCTTTTCATATTTTCAGCATTTATTTGCTCCCTTGTTGTTGGCTCTCGCAGAGAATCCGGGTCCTTAGGGAAAGTTAGGGTTTCCTGACTTTCCTCCGATTACGGAAATCGACGGTGTGAATTTCGGTTTCCACAGTTTGGCACTAGAAAGAGAGGGGAGGGGTACGGATTACTCTAACTCATAGCCGCAAAACGCTTGATCAAAACAGTGTCTGGAAATACGAAAGACAAAATCGCAGTTCGCAACAACGCTGGTAAGACAACTCCATTCGCCCCTGCGCCTATGGCCAACGCTTACACAAACGCCACAGTTCTTCCGAAATAACCTTTGCAAAAATTAAGCTCGACAACATTTTACGAAACAACTTTCGTAAAATTAAAATCGATAACATTTTGCGGAATAACTTTCGTAAAATTAAACTCGATATTGTTTTTCGAAAAAACTTTCATAAAACTAAAGTTGGCAACATTTGACAATGTTCGAAAATCTAACAACAATCGTAGAAATGTTGTAAATTAATGGGAGAAAGAGATTGTCTATATCTCATAATTATGGAGCCCTTTATATATATATGGAATTACAATAGACCGTCATCGATAAATGAAAAGTATACAAATCCTAAAGTGATTAGGAAAAGGAAATCCTAAGTATACAACGAAAAGGAAACTGTCTAAGTAGAAAGGAAATATGCTTATTTGGTTATGGCATTCACAAATCGGTTCATAACACTCCCCCTTGAATGTTATAACCATAAGAGCTCGTAATACGCTTTGGATGTTGCCTCATTAAAACCTTTCCAGGAAAACCCAGTGGGACAAAACCATGAATAAGGAAAAAGAGTACAACACGTATTACTCCCCCTGATTTGAACCTCACTGAAAGGTTGATGTTGGAAGTAACTTGATGAATAGATCTTCTGAACTGTCACTTGAATGAACATGAAGTACTTGGACCCCTCTCGTCTTCTAGAACTCGTTGGTGAAGAAAACTTGGGTAGAATATGTTACTTAGCCGTCGATCATCCAATACTCTGATCGAATGGACCTTGACTACACGGGCCTACGGCTTTCCCCATGATAATTGGCCCTTCTTTACCATCGGCCACAATCTGATCGAACATATTGAGTTATGGACCTCCAACCCTGCGGCCAAATATACTCACTAATTTCTTGGCTAATGTTGATGCGATGGTTTGTTTCATAACCTGTCTGAGATCTGATAGATAATCTGTATCAACAAAACCAATTAACCCTTCTTTGGGTTGATTAGTATAAAATAAATCAAAATATATGTCTAATCCCGTCCCAGTGCCTTTAGGTCAGATATGAGCTAAGTTTAGATAGTAAATACATGGCAAAACATGTATCTGGCCTAGTGTAGCTTGCCAGATACATCAAAACTCGTATGGCACTGAGGTATGGCATTTCGGGACCAAGAACTTCTTCATCCTCTCTCATTGGACCATGCACACGAATTTGTTCTTTATCAAATCTCTTGAGTACCTTTTCTGTATATGCCATTTGATGCACAAGGATTTCATTATTAATGTACTCAAATTGTAAACCCAAACAGAATTTCGTTTTGCCTAGGTTTTTCATCTCAAATCTTTCTTAAGATATTCAGCTGTTTGGGACATGTATCCAGAGGTTCAGATTATCAACATACACTGATATTTTCGAATTTCTTTAGGAAATGTTGTTCTCGAGAACTTGTTTTATCTTTGAGCTTAATAACCTCTGGTACTTCTATCTTTTTATCCAGTGGACCATCTAATTTCCTTTCTTATATATATAGTCAGACTTATTAGGAATCTAAAAGTATCTATATCCACCACAGGGGAGTATATTTCCTCATAACCTATTCCTGGTCTATTGTGAGAATCATTGTGCAATAAGTCGTGCTTTATATCTCACGATTTCTCATATTCATTTCTCTTACTCACAAAGACCCATTTATATCCACTGGTTTATATCATATGGCGTCTATATTATATGACCAAATACGCCTCTCTTCTTTAAATAGTCTAACTCCACGTTTCCATTTAATCCAATCTGATCTTATGAGTGCGCACTCTTATATTGACGTGGGTTCGTGATCCTCGTTTATATCCATTAGTTCAAGTGCTACCTTGTGTATAAATATATCATCTCTGTGTCGACATTCTTATGTGTTCCATTATGTTCCAGACATGATATAATCGATTACAAACTCATTATTATCAGGACCAGTAGTACCCTGAAGCTTGGCATACCAAGCCTCAGTGTTTGGTACCTTAGAGCCGACCGGCTTTGTTTTCATGTCTAGGATGGTTTCCTCGACCTCGGATGTTTTTATCATTCTCTGCACCTTTCTTTTGTTTCCGAGGATTCTTATCTTTGGAACCTATCGGTCTACCACGTTTCAAACGTTGTCTAGACTCTGTAGCAACTTGATTATGTCCTTCTTGGACTTCATTTCGAATTGGTGCATTATAAGCTGGTATATATGACTTAGTCACTCTCTTTCGGGTCAGCAAATGAGTCTGACAATTGATTAGCTAGCTTTTGTAAATGTATTATCTTTTGGACGTCTAATTCACATTCTTTAGTCCGAGGATCTTGCCAAGACAATGATGGTTGATTCCTTGTAATCTCTTTTACTTTTTACCAGCTTATTACTTTCTCCCCCTAATCCGTATAACTGGCCTCAAACTGATCACCCATATTTGGCTCAAAGTACTTAATAATCGTGGGAGAATCATATCCAACATATATCCCCATCCTCCTTTGAGGTTCCATCTTAGTTCTCTGTGGTGGAGTAATTTGTAAATAGACGGAACATCCAAATGTCTTACGATGGGATATGTCTGGCTCTTGACCTGTTATCTAATTGATGGGGAATATCTATGCTCACTAAATGGCCTGATGTGTATTAACTTAGATGCATGTAAATTTCGTGTGGCCCAAACTGTGACTGGGAGTTTTGACTTCATAAGTAATGGTCTAGCAATCTGCTGTATGCGTTTAATAAAAGATTTTGGCCAAGCCGTTCTTGGTATGGACATGTATCACGGAATTGTCCACACTTACCCCCATGGACATACCATAATTAAATGCTTGAGACATGTATTTACCAGTTTATTATTTACTTAATCTCTTTGACTGGTGATGGCCTATCAATGAGTTTCCCTTGTGTACATGCTACACACGTGAGATTCTTTGGGATAACTCTTTCTTCCTTTCAATGTGTGCCCATTTGTATATCAATTTCGCATTATGTTTGAACCAGGATGGCCAATCCGGTTATGTTATAAAGTGAATATTTTTCGCAGGCATTCAGCCTCTATCATCCTGATCTTGACATAGTAAAAACCAGCAGAAAATGCAGGTATAGTCTCGACCATTTTTCTATGGTCTTGGGCGAATTTTATATATCTAAAACGAACTTTTTATTTCCTTTGCCCATTGTTTCAATATAGAAACCACTCTTTTCCTTTTAGACTTTCTTGATATAGGTCACAAAGATGTTTGGGAGTCCTACGTATCTTAGCCCAATGGTTCCCCATTCCACATCTATGGCACACTGATTTGGTCGAGTTTTGTGGTTTAAAGGATATACCACGGTCTCTGCCTCGACCATGTCTCAAATTAGGTTGATACCCAGGGCCTTTGCCATAGTGGTTCCCACGGCCAAATGTATAATAGTGGCCATGGCCACGTCCTTTCTACCCTCCACGGCCTTTCTAACTGTTGGGGTCAAAATCGGTCACGACGGAATCAATGTCTAAAAGTCCCCGCAAAATTTTCTCGCAATATAAATTTCGTATAATTTTTATTGAAAAGGTTATACAACGAGTTATTGATATATTTTATCGACAACAAGACGCAAACATTGTTGGGGTCAAAAACGGTTATCTCAAAATAAACGTCCAAAAATTGCGTTTCTGTACAAAAGATTTCTCAACACACTCTCGACAAAATCTCCTGAGCAAAAGACTCGAGAGAAATGGATCACGGAACCAAACACGCAGTCCAACTCATTCGTTCGGACCTTTTGAGGTGCATAACTGCACAGACGCGTCAGATATTTAGCTATGGATGAAGATCTCCCCATGGTTTGATTGAGTCCATATTTTGTCACAAGATAGATCTTTGAGTTATCTTTCCAATGCCACCGGTCTGAGGTCAATCCGCATCCTGTAGCATACGTTATGCCCGTTTTATTGAAGGGTGGACAGAGCACACCGTCCAGCTCGGCGGGTGGCCGAGCTGGATCGACCAAAACGGCCAGCTCGGCAGATGGCCGAGCTGGATCGACCACGCGACCGACCAGCTCGGCCATCCGCCGATCTGGATTGAACACGCGGCTAGTTCGGTCATCCGCCGAGCTGGACCAGTCCAGTTCGGCGGATGGCCGAGCTGGATCGAACACGTGACCAGCTCGGACATCCGCTGAGCTGGACCAGTTCAGTTCGGCGGATGGCCGAGCTGGATCGAACACGCGACCAGCTCGGCCATCCGCCGATCTGGATTGAACACGCGGCTAGTTCGGTCATCCGCCGAGCTGGACCAGTCCAGTTCGGCGGATGGCCGAGCTAGATCGAACACGCGACCAGTTCGGCGGATGGCCGAGCTGGAACGACCGTGCTGTCTTCATCCCGTCCTTCGCAGCTCCCCCCCTTCGAGATTAGAACGAACCTGCTCTTGTTTCATCTCGATCGGAGTCACCGTTGGAACTTTACGATTTTAAAACCGCAAGAACTCGTTCTCTCGAATAACATTCGTATTTAACGTATAAAATGGCCACGGTTAGCTGAACACCTTGAATTGCCTTCGCTATACGAGGAATTTGAATGTTCTTCGGAATCGACGTCGTTTTGGAAGCGCTCTTTTTATAAAATCGTAAAAACGCCTAAGTCGGAAAACGGCCCGAAAGGGCCCATAATGCGGCTAAGAACCCACTGACGATTTTATACCAAATCAAGCCCAATCGTTATGATGGTTTATCTTTTGTTATGCATGAGAAGATAAATGTCAAGTTCGGAGGATAAATGTGAAATTTCCAAAGATAAACACGAAGATCGAAGGAAAATGGAATATTTCCGCGAAGCGATAGACTCGACCAAGGGCAGAAAGGGAAAGAGCAAAACGCCTCTAGGAGGAGTATATAAGGACGCCGAGGTTGAAGAGGCAAGAGGACGATTCTTTTACTCTTAGAACTCTCTGCACTTAGAAACTTTAGGCATTATTCTCGACATGTTCTATTTATATGACTGGCACCCGATTACCAGACGAACGCGGACAACCAGTTCGATCTCTTGGTTCACTCTTGAACTACGTTCGGCTTGATCCTCAAAAGGGGTACATAGGCAGCCTTTCATAAGGTTCAGTCCGAAATCAATCAATACCTTTTTCGTATCTTTTTCGTCTTCTGTTATCGAGCTGCGACTCAACTAAGTTTAAGGTTTTAGGGTGCTAGAACTAGGTAATTCGCTGACAGCTCTTGCGGCCGAAGCTTTTATAATCTCTTGTAATGATCGCAACGCTCTTACGCGGATTCGAAATAAGATCCGCCTTTTTATAAATTTGTTATGTTATCTTTTCATATTTTCCGCATTTATTTGGTCACTTGTCGTTGGCTCTCGCAGAGAATCCAGAACCTCAGAGAAAGTTAGGGTTTCCTGACTTTCCTCCGAATTACGGAAATCGACGGTGTGAATTTCGGTTCCCACATACTCTCCCTGACGTTCCTTTAATTGCAAGAGTTTTCTCGTTTGGCTCGGTCTCTAGTAACCTCGACCATCTGTTATGGTGTCCACTGCTCGAAATATTTTCTGTATAGCCATAACATAGCCAAGACAAAATCATGGCTATACAGCCAAAACAATTGTGGTTAAGTGGAAACCTGCTAGGATTCTCTGTTGAACGAAATTTGTGGCTATAGCTTCGTGGCTAGAAAAAATGTGGCTATTCGTGTTATTTAGCCACAACTTTACCACGATATTTCGGGAGTATATTTGCAATGGTTTCGCCATGATATTGCAGTGGTTATATAGCCACTATTTATTCACGATTTTACTGTGGCTGTTTCAAAAATATATAAAAAATCAAAAATTGATTCAATTTTTTTTAAAGTAAATTAATTAAATACTGAAAAATAAAAAAGATTTTATTAAATTATTTGTCATACAGAAAATGACTAACCAAATTAATTTTATTATCGTACAAAATGTTTTTTTATAAAATAAAAATGATCTCCCCTCCGCACACCTCAACTTCTTCACCTCACTATAACTCATCTTCATCAGAATCAAGGAGCTTATTGGTCTTGAATCACTTCATCCTGGTGGTGTGGTGACGCCGGTGGGTTCACTGTGTTGCTTGAGATTCCGTCATCTTCTTAGATAAAGCTGATCTTCCGCCGTCATCGCCTCTTGAGATTTTGTCATCGTCTCTTGAGCTTATGTCTATGTTCTCTTGAGAACGTCTAGTTTCTTCATGGTGCTTTTCTCATCTGCCATGGCAAGAGAAAAGTGAGGCTATGAGATCTAAAATTATAGAGGAAGAAAAAAGGAAATGAGTAGAGAGAGAGGGAGGGAGGGAGGGAAGGAGGGCAAGACCTAGCTCTAATCACGGCTTACTCATGAAAGAACATGTTTTTTTAGTTAAGGTGTTATAAACCTGATCGACCATGGACCAGCCCGTACTGCAGGCCCAATCCGGGACATGATAAAGACAACCAGAGACTATGTGTTTATCTAGTATATCTAGTGTTTATCTAGTATATATTTCATGTGTTTATATCTATGTGTTTATCTAGTATATATTTCATGTATATCTGTAACATAGTGTAATGGATCTCATCATTAATATCAGAATATTCTCTTAATGGCATAAAATTGTAATTATAGTGTCAAACTATGGACAAAATCTTAGGAGGTATTTTGCTTTAATAGTATAGATAATAGGCCACATAATTTATAAATTATGGAGTTCAGTTTTGGTATATGAAATAAAATGAATGATTCATCAATAAATATATGTGATTTTATAAAAACACATGTATCTATAAATGAATGAAATTCAAATATAACTGTTATATAAAATACAATACAATATAAAATTCACAAAACCGTACTATACAAAATTTGTAAAGTATATGTAACTGAATGTGAGATTAAAATTTTAGTGTCATTTGCATATCAACCATTGCCATACCCATATGGGATTGTTGGGCCAATAGTTTGAATCGGTTTAGCTATATCATTATATGAAATTTTGCTTTGTTAGTCTGATAAGTTGAGTTGGTGATATATAATAATTTTGTAAGTTTTCATAGTGATTAATGACATTAAATAGTTGAAATTTTTGGTATATACCAAAAATTTCCATCGGAATTGTTGGGATTGTTATATTCAGTTCATCTGAATTATATGGGTTATTATATTTTGTTTTAATGAGATATGAATAAGTCCAAAATTATAAATGACAACTTTTTATAAGTAGATATAAAATAAGACTCTATTTTAATAGAGTAGATAACTGTTTCAAATAGCGTCAATTTGCAAAAGGAGAAGAGACTTGTCTTTTTCGTGTAATTTAAATATTTAGATTGATTAACCCTCATTCTTTTTTCCTGGATTGCAATGTATACTAGAATATTCACTGCTATGCTTCTGCCTAAATATTAAAGCATCGTTAGTCACGATTGAAGTAAAAAAATGATTCCATGTTTAGATCTAAATCTAAGACATAAAGACAAAGGGAATCAAATGAAATCTTTAAAGAAAAGAAATATATAGAAAGTGGGCTTGTGTTTCGAAAACAAAAGAAAGTGGGCTTAGTTTTAGTCAGTTTTTACTTTGGATTCTTTTTTCGCTTTGTTGAGTTTGTGTTTCATTGTCAAGAAAAAGAGCAATGCCCCTACTACGGCCAATCCTTTGATGAAGCTTAAGAGATGCTGAACAAACTCGGCATGTCCAAACAACGAAGAGTTTGTAGCTGCCTGATCCGTAAGCTACACAAAACATATTATACTCAGTCAGCAGAAACATTTCGTTATGTAAAACTTATTACACATATATAGGCCGCAAGAACACACCTCACGGAATTTTGATATGACATTCTCAACATGCTGCTCGTCAAAGTTTGACTTGTAGAAATTGTTTACGGTGTCGTAAGACACAGTTTCATTCAAGATCTTAACAAACAAACCGACAGGATTAGAAAAAAACAGAAGTGAGATTTAAAAGAAACCAAAGTGGCTGAAAAAGAGAGATACATGTTGTTACTTACCCTTTTCAATTTGAGATAAAGGAGTCCAAATTGTTCAATGTCGACACGATTACTATAGAAATCGTGATGGATCATTGTAACAATGAATTGGTGTAGAAGCTATATAACAACAAGGAAACAGATTGGTTTGGCATGAAACCAAGAGATCTATAACTATAAGATGAAGCTCAAATTATAAGGAACTACATTACATTCGAAGATATATATATACTTATGAAGTTGTTATCTCGTTCTAATTAGAATTGGTTCTAGAATATAATAAGAGCAAACTGAGAGTAAGTACCAAGAGGAAAGCTCCAAAGAAGCTGCCATAGATGAAGACAAGTCCACCAAGCGTCTTCACTATGATACTAATAGCCATAAGATGCTTAATCTGGTCTCCTGAATATCCGAACTTCGGTCTCGAGTAATCCTGTGCTCCTTCCCAATTGGAGCTGAGCTCCATGTAACTAAATATAACAAAGATAAAAAAAAGCTCTAGTTGAGTCCAATCATAAATTGAGAGGAGTATCTGATACCGTTAGAGGTCTCACATCAGACATGAATTGCGGTCAATATATGGACACATACCCATCTACTACAAAACCTAAGATATACCTTACCAAAATTAAATTTCACACCATCTTCCAATGTTTCTAGGAATCTAGAAATCAACCTGATCAATCTCTATTTAAATTCTAATTAAGATTGTTATGATGAGGATATTAAATCTAAAAAGGGTAAGAGGAAAACAGAGGATGTAGTTGATGAGTCTTACTCATGCCAAGCAGAGAAGAAGAAGGAAGAGGAAAAGAGAGCTCTTCCAATAGTTTCAATATAAGGGAAAGTAGCAACTTTACTTCCTAAATTGTTCACTTTTCTCTGCACAAAGTCCATCTCTGGTTCTTACTATGTATCCTATCAAATAAGCCAGAGGAAGATAATGATGAGGACGGTAGGTTGGGAACTTTAGATAATTGTATAGAAAGAAAGTCCTTACTCTTTAATTGGCGTATGGAGAAGAAACTGAAGAGGAGCCAATAGAAGAATTGAATTGGTGATGAGAAGATGATTGAATTATAAGAATAACTGCGACTCGGTCTTCTTCTTAAGAAAAAAAGGTGGATGCACTTTGCACGTTCTAAGCGTTTTTTTCCTGCTTAAACTCAAGAATAATTATACTAATTACACTAATTACAAGAAAAAAGTGAGTACTTTTTTAAGATTTTAATTTTGAAATTTAAGAAACTTAGATGAAGAAGATAGAAGACGTGATATGCAACATCAGACTGCATTGACAGCTGTGGTTCTGTATATGGTGCACAATCAATGAATAGCTTAATATATACCTCATTCTTACATCTCTATGTACTTGGTGTGCTATCAAGCAAAAAGCATGACACTTAACCTTGGGAAATAAACTATTTAGATCCCGACATATATAGTAATCCCTATCGAACACATACAAACAATAACTGTAACAGCACTTGACTCTAGGCAATCGACACTTGGATATATAACATGCAAGACTTAAACAATGGACACTTGTTTAACAACAAAACCAAATCATTTGTAATTTTTACGTGCAAAAAGAGTTGATAGAAGAAGACAACAACTCACAGAAGGGTTTGCTGAAAATGAAAGTAGAGAGAGTGTGAAGAGGTAAGGCTGTGTATTTATTTTGAAATCTAGCTATCGTTGTCAATTCTGTTGTTTTTCTTTGTATATTACAAAAGAAGAAAATAACAAAAATTTATCCTGTGTGTTCAAAGAAAAAAAAACAATGTTATAAACCAAACGATGATCGACCATGGACCAGCCCGTACTGCAGGCCCAATCCGGGACATGATAAAGACAACCAGAGACTATGTGTTTATCTAGTATATATTCCATGTATATCTGTAACATAGTGTTTATCCTTATCCTTATCTTGTTAGGATAAACATGACCTTATGACGGTCTAATACCTTGTATATATATGGACCTTCTGGTCGACAGTAATAATAACACAAGTTCCCTCTTCATTCACAACATAAGGAAAGTTGAATAAAAACAAATAATACTTTGTTAGAAACACACTCATAATCACGGATAGAATACATTCAGATATACCACAATCAAACATAAAACTTTAACACAAAAATTGAGAAAATATAATAAATTACAGCATATATAATCTCATGCAGATTACCAAAAAAATATATATATAATCTCATCCAAATGCAAAAAGAAAACATATTTCCATTAAAAATATAAATGAAAATGAATACTAAAAACAAAATAGTACAATGATAAAAAATATATTTGATAACAAATAAAAATTCAGATACATAAAAATTATAAACAAAGATCAAATGTTAACAAAGTAAATGTAATCTTCAAAAAATAATTAATTTATAAGATGATCTTAAAAACAAACATTTATTATATTCAATTTAGAGTCATTTTTTGAAATGATTTATAAAATATAAATATATTTTAACAAAAAATAATTTTGTTGTAAACTCCCATAGTATTATATATTTTATCGCATTATAACCATATAATATAAATATACATATTTTTGAAACATTCAATTTAATGTCTATACATATTTCTGTTAATTTAGTGTTGGAATAAAATTCTATTGGTTCTTGCCAAAACAATACAGATTACTGTATTAATACTTTGTATCTTCCATTCAAAGTATATGAATTATATTTGACATGTATAATAACTGGTATATTGATTTATAATTCCTTTTTTTTTTTGATAAAGAGTTTAGATTTATTTATAATTCATAGTAATTGATATTCATAAATCTATGAATTATATTAATGTTTGCACATACATTGTATATTTACATCATCCACATATAATAGATGATTTATGTTACCATATTTTTACATGTTGCATACTTTATAACTGAAAATTATATAATGTATAAATGTATATAATTTCTTTTAATCAAATTCATTCCCACACATGTGCAGAGCATCCACCTAGTATTATATTTGTTTTTCTAACTTTAGAAAATTTAAGATTTTGTAAGATATTGACATTTAGTTATTTGAAGAATATTCTTTCTAATTCTAAAAAAATCTTACAAAATTTTAAATAACTTAGGATTTTTAATATATATATATATATATGTTATACCAAATTTAATATGAAAGAAATCTCTTTAATGACATTTAACATTTAATTTTAATGATATTTTGTGTAAAATAACACATGAAATATTTATTTTACTTTTAAATGATACTTCTGTTCTAATAGAGTCGATATCCTATGAAGTATAACATTTTCATTTACTCGGTAAAATGTCTATATTGAGCCAAAAAAAGAAAGAATCGAAACCAAATATATTTTCTTATAGATATTAATAACTATATATGCCCTCAGTTAACCAAAATTGACTCAAGAACTCTATAATGTTATTTATTTATTACTTTTAGTTATTAAGACAACAGTTAAGAAAGTATAATAAAAATAAAATTATGGAAATTAGGATATTTTCATATACAAAGTTATAGATTTGTTTCTAAATAGTTAAAATGAGGATTGATTCCCTAATATTTTGCTCCATATTCGATTAAATAGTTTCTGACTTTGTGAAAGACATCTTGGGATTATATTGACAGAGCAAGATTCTGTGCACCTATCTTCCTTTGTTTCTTTCACGTTTCCTCATATTTCTTACAGTCACCTATTTAATCTAAATGGTCAAGATTTGCAAAAAAATAAAAGTAAAACACATAATGAAATCTCTCAATGGTTTTTTGCTACCCTTAGTCATAGCTTTTGCCATTCTTCAATCAGCCCAAGCTCAAAATCAATCAGGTTCTTACTCGGTTTTCGTTAAAACTTGAAGATTTTAGTGTATACTCTTCTAAATTATTTCTTTTGATTATAATATTTTTCATGAGAAGGATTTGTCAGCTTGGATTGTGGATTAATCCCTAAGAGTACAACCTATACGGAGAAGACAACAAATATAACATACACATCAGACACGGCCTATATCGACAGTGGATTAGTTGGGAGGATCAATGATTCATACACGACACCGTTACAGCAACAGACATGGACCTTAAGAAGCTTCCCTGAAGGTCAGAGAAACTGTTACAACTTCAAGCTTACGGCGAACCGCAAATATTTGATTAGAGGTACCTTTGTGTATGGGAATTATGACGGTCTAAACCAGATCCCCGAGTTTGATCTTCACATTGGTCCTAACAAATGGACTTCTGTTATGTTGGATGGAGTAGCAAATGCTTCCATCTACGAGATGATCCATGTCTTACCACAAGACCGGCTTCAAGTTTGTCTTGTCAAAACAGGAAAAACGACACCGTTTATATCTTCGTTGGAACTTCGTCCGTTGAACAATAAAGCTTATGTCACGCAAAGTGGATCGTTGATGTCGTTCGCCAGAATTTACTTTCCGCAGACTCCATCGTACCTCAGGTATAGAAAAAAATTCTTCATTTTTTTTTAAAGAAAAAGATTCTTCATTTTCCACTAAGTAATTTCATAAAATGCAAATATACAAAATTTTACATGTACATTTTCTACAGTTTGCGTTTTTTTCTTTGGTGCAAATGTTAAGAACAGTTTGCGTTTACAACTAACAAAAAGTTTTTGTTTGCTCAAATTGTGGGTTCATTTGAGAAAAGAAAAAAAAGGCATGAATAGTATTTTTCACGTATTTTAAAATTATTTTATGCTATTTTTGTAAACCCATTCGCAACATTCAATAAAATTTCACCTTTTCTCGAAAATTGATTATTATATATATGTACGTGGTATATAGATAAAACATCATTGATCTACGAAACCATCTTTAAAGTTTCATGGTTACAACCCAAGAGAATTATATTCTGTTAATGTATATTATCACTGTTCCATTATTTTGCTATTTCGCTATTCCAGTGTTGATCTAACATATCATTCAAACCCGTATATTAGATATAATGTAAAACACGAACATATCGTACAGACGAAAACATCAACTCGTGTAACTTTGTTTTTGACAAACTAAAATTGTAACATCTTTGTTTCTCTCTATCTCTCTCTCTCTCTCTCTCTATCTCTCTCTCTCAGGTATGATGAAGACTTCCATGACCGAATTTGGGTTCCGTATAGCGAGAATGACACCCTGTCGTTAAGTACCAATCTTGGAGTTGATACAAGCAGTAACTCCTACGATGTGCCTCAAAATGTGACGAATTCCGCAATAATTCCTGCAAAGCCTACTGATCCTCTTAACATATGGTGGGATCTCGGCGATGCCAAAACACAATCATATGTATACATGCATTTCGCTGAAATTCAGAATCTTGGATATAATGAGATCAGAGAATACAACATTACTTACAACGGTGATCAGGTTTGGGAAACTTTCTTTAGACCTGGCAAACTCAACATCACAACAATCATTAGTCCAACAGCGCTGAGTTCTCCAGATGGGAGATTCAATTTCACTTTTACAAGGACAAAAAAATCTACTCTTCCTCCACTTATCAATGCCCTTGAGGTATATACAGTTGTTGAAAATTTACTGCTGGCGACATACCAAGATGAAGGTAAATTTCATTAGTAATTCCATTCTTGTAACCAATATTTTTTTTTGCTTTTGTTTAGTTTAGGAGGGTTACTAATTTTCTCAAAATCTTTCAGATTCCACATGAAATTGTCTTACATCAAATTTTAAATCCGTATAGATTTCTAAATAACTATCATATATGTATCTAAGATTTTGTATTTTTTTTAAAATCCATTACTTGAATTTTAAATCATGAACCAAATAATAACATATTTTAGGTATGATTTAGTAATCATACATTGAATAGAATCACATTTTCACAAGAAATTTAAAGTATGCTATTAACACAAAAATTGTTTAATTTGGATGTCTTATTCAATTAAAATACTTACATCTTATAACCCTCCTTCTAATTTGTAAACTATATACCTCCTTTTTCTTTAAACCGTCATATTAATATTTGCATCTCCTAATTTGTTTGGTTCTTTTAAGTATCAGTTTCTGCTATGATGAACATCAAGAAAACATATGGATTGAGTAAAAAGATAAGTTGGCAAGGAGATCCATGTTCTCCTCAAATTTATCGATGGGAAGGTGTGACTTGCCTTCATGTGGACTCAGATCAACCTCTCATCATATCCTTGTATGTCTTTTATTTCCAATTCATAAAAAAAAAGGTTGTTTTGTTTTGTTTCGGAGTCTGCACTAATTTTAATTCTTTAACACATTAGGAACATGACAACAAGCGGACTGAACGGTACCATAGCCCCTGATATAGCTAATCTTATACAATTGAGAGAACTGTAAGCATCTGAAACTCTTAAAACAAACAAATAAACTTAATTATATGATATAATAACTTTTCAAAAAAGTTATTTCCCGTATAATGGACAGAGATTTATCAAAGAATGATTTATCAGGAGACATTCCACATTTTCTTGCTGATATGAAGATGCTGACACTCGTGTGAGTTTCTGCTATTGGACTCTTGCTTGCCTTTTTAATTTCATTTTCTTATGTTGTGCGAACGATTTTGTTTTTCTTTCACTTGCAGAAACTTAAGCGGAAACCCGAAGCTCAGTCTCACAATTCCAGTTTCTCTTCAACAAAGGATAAACAACAAATCATTAACACTAATGTAAGACGTTTTCGCTACTTTTATTTCTTCTTCTTGATGATAAAGCATTAGTTTGTCTCCTTAGTGTTACTAATCTCCGCTTTGTTTATCTTTTTTGGTCATTTCCTGTCATTTTAATGATTGTAGAATAGATGACAAACCGGGTAGAAAGTTTACTTTGGTTGCTATTGAGATATCAGTGGCTGGCGTGATCACTGCCCTAGGTATCCTTACCATATGTTTCATTGTTGCAAGGAAAAAACATGATAAAGGTATAATTGTCGGATCAGGTCTTAAAACACATGTAAAAAATATAACCTTTTTCAAATATTTGATTAGTTTCATGTTTTTTACCATTGTATCAGTTTCAAGCGGCGTTAGTAGTGAGAAGAGATCATCCAATCAATCAATAGGAACAAAGGAACGGATATTCACGTATTCCGACATATTAAAGATGACAAATAACTTTGAGAGAGTTCTTGGTAAAGGAGGCTACGGAAGAGTGTATTATGGAAACTTAAATGATACTCAAGTAGCTGTAAAAATGCTCTTTCATACATCAGCTGCTCAAGATTATAAACATTTCAAAGCAGAGGTAACTTTGAATGAGAAATAGAGCCATCACTCTCTTGCGATTTAGTTTCTAATCATTCTTATCTTCTAAGGTTGAACTTCTTATAAGAGTCCACCATAGACATTTGGTGGGACTTGTGGGTTATTGTGATGATGGTGACAACTTAGCTTTAATTTACGAATACATGGCAAATGGAGACTTGAAGGAGAATATGTCAGGTAAAACTTTCACTAAGAGATTCTGATTTTTGGTGGAATTAATTCATCGTAAAAACAACTGAAATTTGGTACAGGAAAACGCGGTGAGCATGTGTTAACTTGGGAAAACAGGATGCTAATAGCTATGGAGGCAGCACAAGGTGCTGAAACAACATTGTTTTTTCTCATATTATGTTTTTGATGTCTATAATGTAAAATTGACATAAAAAGTAACCATTAATTGTAATAGGATTGGAGTATCTGCACAATGGAAGTATTCCTCCCATGGTCCATAGAGACGTGAAAACTACTAACATACTATTAAATGAGCTGTTTCAAGCGAAGCTAGCTGATTTTGGGCTCTCTAGATCTTCCCCGGTCGATGGTGAATCATATGTATCAACAGTAGTTGCAGGAACACCTGGTTACTTAGACCCTGAGTGAGTAACAATAGAAATCAACTGATTATCTTATTCAGTATAAAATATGATATGTTATACTCCTCTTTTCAGGTACTATATAACAAACTTGCTAAGCGAGAAGAGCGATGTGTATAGCTTCGGGGTAGTGCTATTAGAGATCATCACAAACCAGCCAGTGATCAATACAACCCGCGAGAGATCTCACATTACACAATGGGTTGGCTTCGTTCTCCTGGAAGGAGACATTAGGAATATTATCGATCCAAAACTGATGGGAGATTTTGATACAAATGGTGTATGGAAAGCAGTGGAGTTGGCGCTGGCATGTGTAAGCCCTACCTCAAACCGTAGACCGACAATGCCACATGTTGTGATGGAGCTAAAAGAATGTCTGGAGTCAGAGATTGCCAGGAAACAAGGCCGTCAAGTGATGTATTCTAAAGATTCTGTTGATTTTAGCTTATCTCCTGGTTCCGAACTCTCTCCTGGACCCAGGTGAACTGAAAGGGTTTAATGTTTTTGAACACAATGATAAGTTGAAATAAACGTTGAAATGTTAAGTTATCTTTGAAATTGAACTTTTTTATTTTCTGTGCACTCGGCAAGCACTTCGTTTCAGTAGTACTGTATGTGTAACTTTCTTGGGTTACAAGAAACCATATTTTCTATGCATGTGTTGTTTATTGTGTTTTTTTTTCTTTATTATGAATTAAGAGTTTATGTTTCATATATTCTAATAGATCACGACTGTGTTAGAATTTGACAAAAATTCATGATTTATTTATGTGTGTTTCCATTTAGTTATGATATGATATAATGAATTTCTCATAACAATATGCGATTGGTTTTATGCTTTTAATTTATACAAGTACTAGTGTTTCGTCCTGTGCTACGTACATGTACATAATAACTTAAACTAGGTGGTAATCCGCGCCTTGCGCGGAGTGATGGATTAAAAGAGATTATAACTTTAAAACTATATAGACTAATTTATTGGGGTATTTTAATTATATTTTATGGAAATACATCTAAGTAAAGACTTATATAAATTTATTATGAATTTAAGATGAAACAAAAAAAAGCAAGAGCATTATTGTTTTCATAATATAAATTATGAATATAAAATAAAATGAAACATATGCAACAGAATAATAAAATATGAAAGAAACAAATTTATAAAGAAACAAATAAAAAATTGATAAAACCACAACTACTGTTAGAAGTGTCTTCAGAACTCGTGGTTTGCAATTCTATAGAAAGCCATAACAAAGTATCAACTTACCAAACTAAACACATATATTTACCAAATTCAGTAAACGAAATGTTACCTCTTTCTGAAAACATTGATTTCTAGAACATCGTTAGGTTCAAAAATAATTTTTGAAACCCATCATTGTTAATCACATTCTTTAATCGACCTTATCATGATGAAAAACAATGTAAGCAAAATCAAAGACGAAATTCATGAATTTTTTTTATATGTAGAAAAATAGTAGGTTTTGATGTGGATGAATTTTAGTCTAATGTTATATACAGGGATCACTTATAGGGTTTTGCTTATGAAAGATTAGAGAGAAAAAAGTATTATCTCGCCTAAATCAAATCGAATTAATCCCTAACTTTTTGCTGCCAATTTTAAAATTATGGAAAGTAATATAATTAAGAAATCAACATATAGGAAACAAAATTAACTTTGTAAATTAACTTGATCGAATATAACCAGATTGACGTGTTGTGATGGGTTGAGTCCTTAATTTCAGAATCTTGGTGCTTAATCTAAGGAATTGAATAGAATTTATATGGGACTTTAAATTAATAAATAATTGTAGCACAAATTGTTCTAATTTCC
>NC_027753.1:10261372-10291943 GCF_000695525.1 Brassica oleracea var. oleracea
CAATATATATGGCATTCAATGTCGATCTTCCGCGTTCTAGTGTGAATCAAGAAATAATTTTTCGAATGCCCAATATATATTGCAATTAATTTATACATTCAATGATTTGAAATATTGGGAAAATATTATTAAATTGCATTGAAAAATTGCCATATATATAGTAACTAAATTTGTTTGGGCACCACCTAGTACATACAAGATTAAAAAGGATTAGATTATGCATTATATTATATATAATATTTAAACTATACGCTTACATAGTACGTATACCATTAAAAAATAAGTTAAATTATGCATTATATTTATGTAGTAAACTATAGTTTATTAGAAATATAGCAACTTTCTACAACGTTGATCAATATATGGTCCTATTTTTTTCAAACTACGAAATGTGTTATCACTCCATATAAAACTCATACACCAATATTATATTTTGTAGAATGTAAATCATCCAATAAGAAATATATGAAATAAAAACTTGTTTACAATGCGATAATGATTACAATACAGTTGACTACTATTGTTAGGTTGCAATAAAAGATACAGCCAAGAAAGAACGAGAAGATATAAGCATGAAAGCAATAAATACATTTTTAAAACTCGCATGAAAATAAGAGATATATGTATAATCCATCAAAACCAATTATATTATGCATAAACATGAAACTTAAATGTCCAATGGCACTATATGTAATTAGTCTAGGCAAGCAAGGGTTATTCACTAAATGCTATGAGAAGAGCTCTCATGATGACACATAAGTAATGACAATCTTGATAATAACACATGAGGCAAAGGTTTATTATTTAGAATGCTCCTCAAATAATAGTAAAGGGATTTGTTACCAAAGTTAAGATGTATTAACACTATATATCTATATTATTAAAATTGAAATACCTTTTGGTACTGTTTAGAAACATGGATATCAGTATAAATGAAAATTGTTTGAAAACATGGATAGAAGTATAAAAAAAGAAAAAATTGCCAAAACGGAACAGAAAAACAACTACATTGTCCCTTTGTCATAAATTTATTTTTGGTCTGTTTTTGACTCAGGTACCCTTGGCCAACTTTAAAAATCCATATAAATTATTTTAAAAATCAGAAAAATATGAAAAATAATACAAAATGTACATAAACAAAAAACAATCATATGAAAAATATTTTGGTTGACTAAATATTAGTGGAACACAATTTCATTTTTCAATCTACAGAAAGCAGAAAACACAATCTATTGCCTAGGACCTTGTAGATTGTAGTTTCATATAACTACATAGATATCTGCAGGACGTACACCGCAATATGTACTTAATGGTCAATATCTACCACCGTAGAATAAACGGGCTGCAAATTTCCCTTTATTCTGAACTACAGTAGATTTCGAAAACTATTATTTACTATTATATCTACTAACACGAAATCACAAAATCTGTCTATATAGAAATATTCTACGACGGTGTGATTGCGTTATATACAAAAATAATGTATTCTAGCACATCAGAATTACATAGTCTACTAGTGTATCTGCAGTCTACACCCGTCAGAATGTATGTTCTGCCAAATTCATAATGTAAATATTCCTTAAATCTCTCCACAATCTGAGAATATTTACCAAATCATAATTTTCCAAAATTTACGTATTTTCTAAGTTTTTTACTTTAAATGTGTTATTCCTTGTTCATCCAATGTTCTTGAGGAATTATTTTTTAAAACACCCAAATTTTTTGATTCTCTTGTTGGATAAGATGCATATTTATGCTTTTTGTGGGTTGTGGAAATTTGCTCCTCTTAAAGAATGAGGATTTTCTGTTGATAAAGAAACATCATTGTATTTGCAAGACACTGAACTCTAATAAGTACAAGAACATCAAACTCTAAAACACGAAAATCTAAGATTCGTCGAAAACATTTGTTCATGTTAATAGACTAACTTGTTAAACACAAACTTTAATTTCGAAAAAATTAAAATATAACTTGTTAAACACTAAACTCAAATTTGTTAAACATTATGTGTTAACGGTTTAGGATTTGAACCATATCTAACTTAGGGTTTAGGGTCTGAACCCTATATTATTTAGGGGTTCGGGTTTGAAACCTATGTTATTAGGGGTTTGGGTTTGAACCTTATGTTATTTTGGGGGTCGAGTTTGAACCCTATGTGAGTCAATGTTCATACGATATATTACAAAAATTTATCAATAAAAAAGTAGAACTAATACGATTTAAACCTAACTTGATGAACTCATACACTATAATCCAAAATCTGAGCCTAACATTTTATCCATAAAGTAAAATCTAAAACCCAAATATTAAACGCAAATTACAAAGACAACAATGATGAGTCGCACTCTCGTTCTTTGCAGATGTATTTGAAGTGAACTTTGTCACATATTCGTGGATCATTACACCAAGTCATTCCTAACAAACAGACAACACTTAATATATTTGTTCTAGCAGTTCTTTGGTCTATGGTACTTTGGACGCAGTCACACAGAGACGGGCAGTGCTCGTTCATATGTGGGTATGGCTCCATAGTGTTGTAACCGGGAAGCTCCATTCTGTATTTCGCATGAATTTGACAGTACGGTAGCTTTACATCATTGTTGTCGTTACACCATTTAGGCAAACGGCTTGCATTGTTCTCGAAAAACTTGAGCATGTAAGCATCCTTGATCTGCAAAAATCGATTCCCTTTTTTAGTGTGTGTGTTATAACAAGAGATTAGTTCTAGAATCTCTTACCATGAATTCAGCGACTTCGATGGAACTAGAGATTGGATCAAACAGGCCACCTTCTCTGTACATTTCGAGGATGAAAGCGATACAAGAAGTTGATTTCCCATCGCTCTATATCCAATCATCTTGTTCAGGAACTGCTAGCAACTCGTCTAAAGAGGATCCTCACTTTTCGACTTCCACGAGTACATCAGGAAGATCAAGACCCTACCATTTCACAACATCTCAGCGAAAGAACTAAAGAAACCGAATAAAATGATGATAACAAAGAAGAATGTGGAGTCGAAGCTACCTCTGTCCTGAATAGCTTCAAAAAAAAAAACAGATCTATATTTGGCTAAACTACGCACAAATAGCCTGACGACATTGCCCATCCCTAATTGACAAAGCAACAACTACGAAAAAGGCATCTTAAGCTCTAAACTTCCCATGTGACTAAATGTAATAAAAAAGCCAACTTTACCTTTTGTCGAAACGCCACAGAAAACAGAGAATTGTCCACGGATGCCCAAGCCCGCCGAATCTCTGGAAAAAATCGCACAAAAAGTCGTGCCTTCATCGCCTGCTGTATTATACCTCTCAATAATTACAGAAGGAAGTTTCCCAGTATCACCCACCTCTATCAAAGGAGAAAAAAAGGAGAAACCTTTGTAATTGCTCGATTTCAACTAGTTTCCCTTTGAATTCGAGAACACAATATTACCGACGAAAGAAATCAAGCTAATTGCTTCAAATAGGCTAACCTCTCTGCGATGAGTAGAATATGGTTGACTAGCGTATCTGGAAGCTTCAAGAGCTTCTTCTATATCCAGCTGAGATGCGGCTTCTCCGCTCTGTTTTTTTTTCTCTGAACACAGAGGAGAGAGGGATGTGATTTAGGGTTCGTGTTTTGATATTTGGGGATTAATGAATATTACTTTTTTTCTTTCTTTTTCATTTTTCGTAACTTTTAATTCAGTTCTTTTTATAAATGAATTAACAAAAACGAAAATAGGTTTAGATTAGGAGTTTAATCGGGTTAACACAAAAAGTTATACTATATGGACAATCTGTACTTCAGGCATACGGACAATGTACTTATCTTTTTGCTTTAATTGTCTACTCTGCGTCTATTCTGCTTGTACCGGCTCTCCAGATCTCTAAATTCCTCTATAAATCCATGTAGTATTTATAAATCTAAGTAGGAGTTATTGGTTGTTGTATTTTAATGGATTTGAAAATCCGAACTAAATCTAGTGTTATTGGCTCTATGATTTTCAAATCTGTATTAAAATCATGTGTTATTGGTTTAATGATTTATACATTTTGTATCAAATCAAGTGTTATTCAATCGCACGGATTTACTAATATATTTGATTTTATAATGGATTTGAATGGATTTGTTTTTTAAATTTTTTCGGATTAGTATTTACAAATCCGGAGGTTTTCCATCGGATTTGAGTCTTTGTATTTTTAACAAAAATATTCATACAAATCCATTCAAATCCATTATAAAATCAAATTTATTAGTAAATCCGTACGATTGAATAACACTTGATTTGATATAGAATTAATGAATCATTAAACCAATAACACATGATTTTAATACATATTTGAAAATTATATAACCAATAACACTAGATTTAGTTCCGATTTTCAAATCCATTAAAATACAACAACCAATAACCCCCACTAAGCTTCCACACTCCAAAATTTGGAAATGGTGAGAAGACTCACAACACTGGAAAAAGGAAAGGGGCTTGCTCATACGAACCAGCCAAAAGGATGTAGAAGAATAAGAGCACCTGATTTTGACAACTCCGCACTCATCCAAGCAAACATCAACACGCTCATAGGACGCCTTACCAACACTAGAAAACATAAAGTCTCCCACCTCCCAGAGGAGCTACCTAAGTTATGGATCCTCAATGGAAATGTATATGGCTCCGATCTGGATTTTGACACTTTTCAGTTAAGGTTTGAACTTGAAGAAGACTTACAGAGGGTCTTAGAGAACATGCCATATCACTCTAACTCTTGGATGGTGATACTCCAAATATGGGAACCTATCATCTCCCCCTCATTCCCCTCCCAGATCCCTTTCTGGATTAGACTCAGAAGACTCCCTCTTCACTTTTGGCATGAGAAGATAATATATGATATTGGTCAGGATCTTTGAACGCTGGATGACTACAAGATTACTCAAACTTCAGCACGAATCCGAGTATCCCTAGACGGCTTAGCACCACTTATCATGGAAACCATAGTGGAGTTCGGTGCTGGAGAGGAAATACTGGTCACACTGAAATATGAAGGCCTCAAAAGACTCTGCTCAAATTGTAATTCTCTTACTCACAGCTCTAGGTTCTGCCCCCAGATCTACACGAAACCAACACATAACAACAGGCTAGAGGCTCCACGAAAGGAAGAGAACATAGGGAACATAAACTACTCTTCGTGTGACAGGGACCTCTCTCCCTCGAAAAACCATACAGCTCTTAAGTCCCCCTCTCGACTTATATCACACCGCCCTCAGAAATCTCCTCCAAGAAGACATGCATTCTTTAATGAAAGAGTTGACAGGCATGTACGACCGTTTGGAGATAGGATACCTCCAAAGCCTTACCAGGCAAAACCGCAGAGATATAAAATCACTCCAGATCTTGGTAGCTACCACGTCTTGGAAAGTAGGACCCCTGATTCTAAACATCGTTATGTAGCTGAGAGGATCAAAGGAGAGAAAAAATGCAAACGAGGATCACTCCAGTAGGAGAAGAGGACCACCAGGAGATCCGTACTACGAACAAGACTGATACTACTCCTTGGGGGAGGGGAGAACTGAGGCCTCTGGAAAGAAACTTGAGCTTATGTGACTTTCCACCACTACCAGCTGCCCCACTCATCCCTCAGAGAACCTCAAGCCAATGGAGAGCAAAGGGGATACAACCACAGAGAGATCACTGTACTATAGAGACTGATACTCCACGAGAACCTCCACTGGCACCACCACTACCACCACTGCAGAGCTGCCCAGACGAACAACATATCCCTTCAACAGAAGAGGTGGTGGAGGAGCTACATGAGGTTACACTACAGTATCTCAATTGCCCAGACCCCAAGGAAGCAGTAGCCAGACATCAAAGAGTCCTCGCGAGTGATGCCCGGGGTGATATGGAGGAAGTTGCAGCAGCTATTATAGCAGCCGCTACCAAAAATGTCCCACAAGAAGAGGTGATGGAGGAGCTACATGAGGTTACACTACAGTATCTCAATTGCCCAGACCCCAAGGAAGCAGTAGCCAAACGTTAAGTAGTCCTAGCGAGTGATGCCCTGGGTGATATGGAGGAAGTTGCAGCAGCTATTATAGCAGCCGCTACCAGAAATGTCCCACAAGAAAGGACACACATCCCTATTCTAGACTCCAACCTTGGATTCCACAGGAAAACTAGGAAGTCTCAGTAGAAGGTGACCCAGAGAGCATCTCTCTGAAAAGAAAAAGAGGACAACCTGCAATATTAAATTCAGCAGTAGTCAGTCCAAATATCCTAGCAGGAGTCAGTTCAAGGAAAAGAAACCTTTCACAACTACAAGGATCACCGGGGAGAAGCAAAAACTCACCAGGAAATGCAAGCAAGAATCATCATAGCAAGAAGACTTTGAATAGTAAGGCAGGACCATCAACTGCCACTTCTAATCCTCCCATCCATTTGATACCAGCAATCTCAAGGAAGAAACTGGATTTTCGGGATCCTCCTCCCCAGGTTCCTTAGCTGTGTTGAGCTGGAACTGTTGTAGGCTGGGGAGCCCCACAACAGTCCATAAACTCAAGGAGATCCACAGAAGGAACTCTCCTTACATCATTTTTCTTATGGAGATGAAGAACAACCTGAAATGATCACCAAAACTCTCGACTGGCTCCATATCGAGAACTTCCATACAGTTCCCCCACAAACTCAAGGAGGTGGAGGTCTCTTCCTCATCTGGAATAAGTGCATCGATCTCACTGTTAAATCATCGTCCCCAAATTTTATTGATACAAACATGCATTAGTTATAAGGGCATTACCTTCCAATCAACCTTCGTTTATGGAGAACCCGATCATACGAAGAAGTTGGCCATTTGGAACGAAATAACAGCCTTGCAACCTCCTTCGGCCCTGGTTCCTAACAGAGGACTTCAATGAATTAGTTGACAACAGTGAGAAGAAAGGTGGACCATAGAGAGCAGAAGGAACCTTTTGTGCGTTCAGAACCTTCCTCTCGGAAAATGATCTTTATGATTTGAAGCACTATGGAAACTTCTTATCTTGGAGAGGCAAAAGAGGAATCCATGTGGTACAATATCACCTTGACAGGACGGTGACCAATAGTGGATGGTCTGAGCTATTCCCAGCCGCGAGGAGTCAGTACTTAAAATATGAAGGCTCAGATCATCGACCTCTGCTATCCTTCCTAGATACATCAAGAAGCAAAGGTCAAAAAGTTTTCAGATTTGAGAGGAGGCTCAATGATAACCCGGAAGTGAAAAAACTCATCCAAGATACCTGGAATAGAGAACCTCAGCTCCTTATTGACGAGAAACTCTCCAGATGCCGCAAAGCAATTTGTAGGTGGAGTAAGAAATTTCATGAAAACAGTAGGGCAACACTAGAAGATCTGCGCAACAAACAAGATGATGCAATGTTGAGTGAAATTCCCAATGAATACCTGCTCTATCACCTCAACTCTAAACTACTCCAAACGTATAAGAACGAGGAAGCTTTTTGGAGACAGCGAAGCAGACAATTATGGTTAACCTTAGGGGATGCTAATACTGGCTACTTCCATGCAATTACAAAAGGCAGAAAAATCAATAACAGAATGGCAGTAATGGAAGATGAAAGTGGAGTACCTTGGTTTGAGGAGGACCAGATTGCGGCTGTGATATGCAAATACAACAACACCCTCTTCACTTCCTCGCAAAACAATGGGCAGCAAACAGTATGGGAGGCTCTACAACCCTGTGTTACACATAAGATCAATGATGACACGATAAAAGACCCAAGCCCAGAGGAAATCAGAGAAGCTACCTTTGCTATACACCCGAATAAGGCACCCGAAACGGATGGTTTCTCTTTAAGCTTCTTTCAAGCCAACTGGAGCGTGGTAGGACCAGCAATCATCAAAGAGATCCAGCTCTTCTTCTCCACAGGAACACTCCGACCCTCGCAAAATAACACTCATGTGAGATTGATTCCAAACATTTTGGGAGACAAAAAAGTATCTGACTACAAACCAATTGCATTATGCAACGTGTACTTCAAGATTATCTCAAAGCTATTGTCACTTAGGCTACACTACAAAAAAAGCCGTATTGATAGCATATTGTTATAGCATTGATTTTCAATCTGCTATGAAAGACAAAGTTTTCGATTTCAGTACATATTAATAGCAGTTTCTTAAAGCTCTCGTGAAAAATAAGTAAGCGGGATTAGAAAAACACGCGAACCGCGTATACTTAGGTGAAATTTCGAGAGCCGGGAAGAACCAAAGTGTTTCCCTCTTAACTATGACACTTTTGGTACTTAAGCTTAAAAAAATTGGGTTGACATAGATAGAAAAAAAAAGTAGTCGCGAGAGAAATCTCTCTAGAGAGAAACCCTAATCGCAACTCCGAAACCGAATCTTCCGGCGACGAAACTCTCAGGCGACACCGTCAAGCTCGATTTCGTGCTCAGTAACCGGTGATATTCTTCCCGCAACTCGATTTGAAGGGGATTGAAGGTCGAAATCGAATCGAAGGTAGAGATTTAGGATTTATTTTCTTAGATCTTACATATTTATGGTTTGTTTCACTGAAAGTTCTTAACTTTCATATGCATTTCGTCTTTAAATCAAACTGATTTATCTTTTGTTTGGTGACAGATTATTTCCAGCTATTGTGTTTCACTCTTGTTCTAACCAGACCTCAAATTATTAGCAGCAATCGTCTTTCACTCTTATTCTAACCAGACCACATGTTATTTCCCTTGTTCTTTTTCCTTTGTAATATGTTCATCGTTTTCGTTATTACATGACTTTGGTGTTGATTGATTTCTGTTCGCTTCTCGTTGTTTATTTAGTGACTATTGTTAAACTTTTGTGTTTTTTTGTTTGTCATTGTGTGATATATACTTAAACATTGTCATTTTCTCACTCTTTTGTGATTCTGTGTTTTATTTCGAATATTGTCTTTTATCTGTCATTCTTTTGCTTGTTCTTAAGGTTTTCAATAAGGATAGGTGAAACAATGTTAGACAAGGTGTGGGTTCATCTGTCAAGGTATGAAAGTAACATATATAAGTCACTTTTCAGTTGAGGATTGTACTGCTTACTGAATTTTTTTTTGTTTTGTTAATATTCGCAGAGTTGATCCTGCTTATGAGAGAGGTGCTTGGGACTTTGTCCAAGCTGTGTCTGCGAGTAAAGGGGATATTCAGTTGATCATTTGCCCTTGCACAGACTGTCGCAATGTAGATCGTCATTCAGCCGGTGATATAGTTGACCATCTTGTGAGAAGGGGAATGGATGAGGTTTACAAGCGGCGTAAGGACTGGTTCCACCATGAGGAAGTGGACTCAGTTGCTGAAGGCGGAATGAAAGTTAACCAGTGGAATGAAGAGATTGTTGGGTTATTCAGAGCTGCTGGGAACTTAGATGAAGAGTTGGCTACTGCACGTGACTTCTGTGAGATGGCAGAGGAAGAGGACACGAAAGAAGATGAGTTCTTGGCGAAGATAACTGATGCTGAAACCCCATTATATCCAAGCTGTGCAAACCATAGCAAGCTATCTGCAATCGTCTCACTATTTAGACTGAAGACTACGAATGGGTGGTCAGACAAGAGTTTCAATGATCTACTGGAGACATTGCCCGAGATGTTACCAGCGAATAACGTTCTTCATTCATCATTGTACGAAGTGAAGAAACTCCTGATTTCTTTTGATATGGGTTATGAGAAGATTCACGCGTGTGTCAATGACTGTTGTCTATTCAGAAAGAAGTTGAAGAAGCTCGACAGTTGTCCTAAATGTAAGGCTTCAAGGTGGAAGATTAATCTGCATACTGGTGAGGCCAAGAAAGGTGTCCCACAGAAGGTATTAAGATACTTTCCAATAATCTCAAGGCTGAAGAGGATGTTCAGGTCTCAAGAAATGGCAACAAACTTAAGGTGGCATGCTAGTAACAAGAGCAGCGACGGGAAACTCAGACACCCGTAGATTCTGTGACATGGAAACAAATGGACACCAAATATCCCACATTTGCTGCTGAAGAAAGAAACATACGGCTGGGGCTCTCCATGGATGGGTTTAATCCTTTCAGCATGCAGAACAACAAGTACAGTTGTTGGCCGGGGCTGCTAGTGAACTACAATTTGCCTCCTAATCTATGTATGAAGAAGGAGAATATCATGCTAACCTTGCTCATTCCTGGTCCACAACAGTCGGGTAACAGTATTGACGTTTACTTAGAGCCATTAATAGAGGATTTGAACCAGTTGTGGAGCAAAGGAGAGTCTGCTTATGATGTGTTAAGTAATTCCTTGTTTACTCTCAAAGCAATGCTGCTATGGACTATTAGCGATTTCCCTGCTTACGGAAATCTTGCTGGATGCAAAGTGAAGGGTAAAATGGGTTGTCCTGTATGCGGAAAACACACTGATAGTGTGTGGATGAAGTTCTGCAGGAAGCATGTTTATATGTCCCATAGAAAGGGTCTCCCACCAACGCATAGGTATCGTTCAAAGAAGTCTTGGTTTGATGGACACACATAACATGGGAATAAGTGTAGAGACCGAAGAATGTTAATCCAGTTGAATGGCGAAAATTTGTGAGAATCAAAACTAGCCCCACCTTTAAGATAAAGTATTTAAATTTACTACTTTTCTAAATTCGATTTTGTAGTATTAACTTTCTCTATGTTAGGCTGTGAGTGAGAAATACAAGGAGAGGAGGAGCAAACAGATATCCCACACTTGTAGCCGTATAGGAATGGTTAGGCTAGCAGATGATATGGTACCAATTCTTCACAAAAACTCTAACTATTTTCTTCACTGGCCACATTTTTCACATATGTTTCGTTGTCTTTATCAGAAACAACAGAGTGGCGAACCATCTAAAGTGAGTAGGCTTAAAGTGTGGGTCAAGTCACGGACCAAAACGGATGGTACACCAGTCAATATGATAACCGCTGAGAAGTTTGTAAGTAAATTTTATTTTTGCTATTCAAAAGAAGTAGTATTTCAATCTTAAAATGTTATGTATGTTGGCAGAAAAGGGCAGCTGAGCTCCTTGGTAGTGAGGCTCATTCTAATTCAACAAACCCAAGTCTTGATCCGCTTTCAGTACTTTTAGGACCTGATAATCCTGGTCATTTGAGGGCAATGAGTAGAAACATTGGGAAGACGAAATTAGCTTGTTTTCAAGTGAAGAAACAGTTTATGGCTGAAATGGAAGACAAGCAATATCATTTGCTTCACAAGGTTAATCAGTTGGAGTCTGAACTTGCTAAAATTAGGAGACAAGTTAGTGATAATAAACATATTTATATTCTTAAAGTAAGCATATGGTTTCTTATATGCTTTAATGTTTCAGCAAGAACCTGAAATAGGTGAAAACTCAGCAACTGCAAGAGCAAAAGTAAGTAATTTACATTAATCCTCAACTTTGTATGGTTTAGTAACTACTGACATATTATGAAATATGCTTATGTAGAGTGTTAACAAAAGGGCACAACCTAAGTGTGTGTTGGTTGATTGGTCTGGTTCTGATGAAAACGTTGCTGAGGGTCATATTCTTCCATCTGAACCGGATGACTTTGTGAGCGACATCCCCTTAGGCCCTCTTGCTGTTAAAGTATTGGTGGAATATGCAATCAAATCAGATGCATTTCTTTGGAGGCCTGCAACGGGTATGTACAATGTTGAGCATGCAGTTGGCGAAATGATTGCATGGCCTGTCAATAAATGCGTTTTTATTGACCTGGGGATGTATTCTGAAGACATTCCTCTTAGCGTAAGATATCTAATTGACAAGCATGTATTTTCAGTTTTCCATGATGTTGTTATCGAGCAGTTGTGATTAACATATTGGTACTTTTTTGGAATGTGTTTGTAGAGCCCAACGCCCTATTCTATGAACAAATGCAAACTCCTATCACCGTGGTCAACTATTGATGAAGTTGTTGCTGAAGGCCGTTGGCAGTGTAAAGAGCCAACATCATTGGTTGATTGCCTTCCTCCTGGACCAAATGCAGTCAAAGTATTTGTGGATGTGGTACACGAACCTGAAACATTTCTATGGAGACCTAGACAGGAGGTGTCATACCTTCGTGACAGTGTGAAGAATTTTGTAGCATGGCCTGCCAATAAGTGTGTGTTTGAAAGCAACACAGATTCACAATGCTGTACATCTCCAACAGCGAATGCAGTCAAATCTGTATCACAATCTGCTACAAAGAAATCTCCAACAACAGCTTCATGTGCGGCACCATCACCAGGTTCTAAATCCCCAATCAACCCACTTTCTCCTAAAGTTGAGAATACTCAAGCTGCCTCTCCTGTTCGAAAATCTCAGGTAAAGTTTGTAGTTTATGGTCTAAATTTCCGTTTGTTAGTTGTTATATCATTCACTGACATAAACTGTTTGTAAAACTGTTTGTCTTACAAACACTGTAGCGTCTTTGTCAAAATGATGCCAAAGAGAATCAGAAGTGCAAGTTGATGTCCATTGGTGGGAAAAATCAGGTGGTTGCAGAAGGACGGTGGGGTTCAGATAACCCAGAAGACTCAGTACACTTTGGTCCCATGGGACCTAATGCAGTTAATTAAAGTCTGGATTGATGTGGTGAAAGTTAATTTGGCAGAGGTTTGGCGTCCATCTTCTGAGATTGAGTGTTTGGGTGACGCTATTGGAACATGCATTGCATGGCCAAAGGAGAAAGTGGTCTTGTGTTAAGAGTACTATCAGGTCTATTGTACTACTCTTCTACTTGGATATTGATGCTTTCTAGTTTCGTTTAAGACTTGTGCTTTGGGTTATGTTCTTTTAGACTGGTATTGTATCGGATGTTGTATTGTGGTACTGGTTTTTTCTATCAATGAATGTGGCAGGTTCTGGTATTTAATATACAACTAATCCATAACAGACAAATTATGCCATAACAACAAATTTTATGACACAACAAAGACTGCTACGAAAACGCATAATAGCATGTCTAAAATAGCTATCATATAACTTAAAATAATACGTAAAAAGTATAATTAAAAACTATTTAACAGCTAAAAAAATAAGCTATCAAATAAATAATATAGCATCAAATATTCACGCTATTATAAACATTCATAATTAATAGCAAACCGTAAAAACAGCTATCATAATGTTAAACTACAATAGCTTTCAATAAAACGCTATAGTATAGGGGGGACCTAAGATAGCTGGGGCAGACATAGCGCTTTCAATAACGCTAAGAAAAGCATATTATAGCTGTTTCCTTACACTAAGAATGGACATTTTTCTTGTAGTGCTAAAACCGGTGCTAAACATGATCATGTCCGAGAATCAGTCAGCTTTCATTCCAGGGAGAGCTATTTCAGACAATGTTTTAATAACTCATGAAGTTCTCCAATTTCTAAAGAACTCTAAAGAGGAGAAGAAATGTACAATGGCTGTCAAGACAGACATGTCTAAAGCCTATTACTGTATTGAATGGAGATTCATAGATCAAGTTCTACAGAGGCTGTGCTTTCATGAAAACTGGAATAACTGGATTTTACAATGCGTATCTATGGTCTCCTACTCCTACTTAATCAATGCAAAAATACTAGGATCGGTCAAACCACACAGAGGAATTAGACATGGCGACCCTCTATCCCCCTATATATTCATTCTGTGTGGACAATTTTTATCAGGCCTTTGTAGCAAAGCAGAAAGAGAGGGCACATTACATGGGAGACATGTTGCGCGAGGAAGCCCGAGAGTGAACCATCTCCTCTTCGCGGATGATACCATGTTCTTCTGTAATGCGTCTTCAGAAAGCGACTCAAAATTGAAGAGCATACTCCTAGATTACGAGAAGGCGTCTGGCCAAAAGATCAATACTGAGAAATCCGCTATCACGTTCTCATCAAAAACACCGGAAGACAAGCAAGCAGTAGTTAAAACCACGTTGGGAATTGAAAAAGAAGGAGGATCAGGAAAATACCTTGGATTGCTCAAGTACTTTGGCAGGAAAAAACGTGACATGTTTACTTCCATCGTAGATATAGAATCAGGCAGAAGGCATCAAGCTGGTCTACAAGACGCCCCTCCAAAGCGGGGAAGTTAACTATGCTCAAAATTGTTCTCCTCTCGGTTCGAACATACCCAATGTTCTGTTTTGAGATCCCTGCAAGTTTGTGTAAAAAAATACAGTCAGTTCTAACCCGGTTTTGGTGGGTCGACACCGAAAGCGAGAAGAAAATTTGTTGGATAGCATGGAGTAAAATGACTAAGCCAAAAGCGGGTGGAGACCTATGATTCAGGGATATTCAAATATTCAATCAAGCTCTCCTAGCGTAACAAGCATGAAGAATCTTAACAGCCCTTGACTGCCTACTATCGCGAGTACTACTTGGAAAATACCGCCACACGTCATCTTTCCTAGAGGCCCAAGTCCCTGCAATATGTTCACATGGTTGGAGAAGTATACGTAAAAGGGAATGTGGGTAAATCTATAGGTAATGGAGAAGATACTAGAGTATGAAAGGATTCTTGGCTATCCCTAGAAGAGAATAACAAAATCTTTGGACCAATCCCAGAAAAAGGACTCGACCTTAGAGTGTGGAATGAAGCCAGATTAGATTACATTATGTCTTCTCAATTAGTAAGAAATAAAAACTCATAAAAAGAACTCATTTTTTCAGGTACAGATCGTCTTCAATGTCGTCCGTCCGAGAAGCCATCCATGCGATACTGTCCAGCAGAGCCGGATCCGTACCGCGGCCGAACCTCAGTCCGTCCGTCTAGTTCGATCAGTTTGTGCCTACAACTCTCTCTCTCTCTCTCTCTCTCTCTCTCTCTCTCTCTCTCTTCGTCGGCGGCTATGAGTGGTGATTGGTCGCTTATCGTTGTTGTTACTTGATCTATTGTTCCCTTGCTCCAGATTTAGTTTTAGGTGAGGTGATCAATATGAACCTAGTATTTTCTCATGTCCTTTATACTCAGGAATTCTGGAATTAGGGTTTTTTTAGACCATGTATGAAGATTAGGTTGATAGATTATAATGGATGTTAAGTTGTTAGATGTATTAATCATATTGCATAAGAACCCTCATACTGATTAAAAATGACTTAATTGATTGCCTTGTGTTGATGTGAATGATTGCTTGTGTGATTGGTTGCTGTGATTTCATGTGATGATTGTTTGATGAAGAGGTAGGTTGATAGAAAGAACTGCACGCCTGAGTTATTAGATGAATGTACAATTGGTATCAGATGAGAAAATGATTGTAATGAAATATGAATGATATGTATGAGCTGATTGAATGCGAAGTGTATTGTTTGTGACACCGAGAACGGGTGGCGTCTAATGAGGTATCCGCGGGACAGTAGCCTAACATGAGGTGTCCGCATTAAGTTAATCCCTTATATATTAAAGGAGAAGCATTGTAATAAATGCATTCACACTATAATAGACACATGGCAGCCTCATAATGATTTAATAATAAGTATGCTAACACGTTCACACTATATTCATAAATGTGTTCACACTATATACTTTGTATTTTTTTTAATATAAAACTCATATGCATGGTTCTAATAAAACTTTAGATTTTTCTGTTCGAATCAAAACAAATAACGAATCAAAAGCTAAACTATATATATATATATATATATAAATATATTATTTTTATTGTTTACGGATAAAGTTGGGCAAACTATTTATAAATTTTGATTTGATTCGTTATCCGTTTTGATTTGAACAAAAAAAATATGGATATCCGTAACTCTACGAAACAAATCAATTACTAAAATACAATAGAAAAAAAAGTAAATCACAAATACCAATACTTTTAGGAACACTTAGGAATAGATATCTAATTCGATTTGTTATATGCATATATATATATATATACATATATGTACAGAATTATATATATATATATATATATATATATATGTTATATATATTATAGTTTATATAAGTTTTACAATATTTTTATGAATTAAATTTATTATATTAAGTATTAAAATTTAAAAAGTTAAATAATATTTTATTTTTGTAATAAAATGTTATTATTAAATTTTCAGTTATTTTTATAATTTTATTTTATTTACGGATCAAATCGGATATTCTTTAAAATTCTAAATCATTTTGGATATCAGAGTCACCGACTATCCAGGTGGCTAAAGATTGAATCGACATGAATGCCTCCAAATACCGGGATATTCGATTTCTTTATATGAAACAAATTCACTAATGTCAAGGCATTTTAATTTTTATTTAATTTTAATTTTGTCTTTCATGTATTATTTTGAACAAAAATATCATTTAATATTAATTAACAATATCTTTATATATTTGTCAACTATTTTTATATACTTTTACATACACATACATGTGCAGCTTGATGTGAGCACCTTGTAACTAAGTATTTACCACAATTGAAGTATCTATTTTTTTTGGAAGTTGAAATATTTTTTTCTTATTGCTTCTTTCACTATCGACCAAATTGTAGTGAAATGATTTGTCTTAATAATTTTTTTTCCTTTTCTTGAACTATTATCCGTTTACAAACTATGATATGAAACCATTGGTTCGACATGACGACTATCTAAAATTCATAACATGAAATTAACAAATAATAGTAATTTTTGGTTTTTACCTAAAAAACTAAAAATTTAAACATTCTAACCGAATAAACCAAAATAAATATTTATTTAAAATAATAGTTATATTTTTGGAGATTAAAAACCAAAAAATAACTTAAAACCGAACGAATATCCAGATGAAACAGATTTAATGTGTATTTATTAAAAATAACGAAACTAATAGTCACATACCACGCCTTGCGCGGGTTATTAACTAGTGATAAATTATTGGCTAATGATGAATGAACATGATTGATGTTAAGACACCGAGAACGGGTGGCACCTAGAAAGAAACATTAAGTTAATGATGAGTATCCGCAAGACAGTAGCCTACCATGAGAGACCGTTGGAATTTAATGTTAAGGGCGCTGTAAGATCGAGTCATTCCGAGTCGTGACATTTGTGATAATCAAGACAGTGGGGGCAGACAATGCCGAAAGGGGCCAGAGGGCTGCGAGCGGATGGTCAATTAGGAAGTTTCAGGACAGTAAATAACATAAGATATTGCGGATAGGCCGACCCTAGGTGGGACGTCTGTGAGCAAGCCATAGGTCCTCCTTATGTCTAGGTTGATTATCGCCGGAGTGTAGCAAAGACTGAGTTATTGCAATGTTTAGTGTAGCATTTAGGTTGCACTGTTTGATGTATAGTATTCAATGCATGCTTGATTGTTAGTGGCTAGTCCGTCCTCTTTGACGTATACTCATGTCCTCCCTTCCATTTCCCTGTGTGCGGGTTGTTACACTATACATCCCAATTTTATGTTAATGTATCAGTCTGATTGAAGAAAAAATATTAAAAACTTTTCTTATTCTCTACTCAAACAATTGGTAGTTTTGTTGTGGTTTATGGTTTGTGACAAATTTTATAGACATATGAATTTATAAATAAAAGATCATGAACAAAGGAGGATAGTGGAAAATATTGGCTGAACAAATGGTAGAATCATTGAACTGCATCAAAAGTGTGGGTGGTAGAATCAAAGGCAGATTGTCTGCTTTTACATAGATAATGACTAAAAAATTTATCCTGCATTTTTTTCCTAGAAACATAAAAAACTGTGATTGATGTTTGGAGTACACAAATGCACATCTTCCACTATGCAGGACATCTGCTAATGATCTGTGTCTCCATTCATACTCTGGATGAGGACCTAACGATCCCGTCAAAGCGGTAAACCTGCTGACAAACCAAATGTGACGTAAGACTTCCCAGTTAACGAAAAGCTTTAGAGTATGAATGGAGTGGCAGATAAAAAGCAGGTCTCTTGCAACACTGGGCCATCTGTTTTTGCCAATCATGTTTTAAAAAAATTTAAAACAGAAAAACAGGAGAACTACATAGATATATATATTTTTTGTCTTCTTCTGCATAAAAGCAGTGGAACTGCCTGTCCTGGAATCCATCTCGTTTCTGTAGCTGTTCAGGCATTTTTTTTTTCATCTAATACATGACTTTTAAATTAATTGAAAGTCTTTTATTTACCATCAGCTGTTTATAGGATATGTCAATAAATGATAAATAGGTTCATTCCTCGTCTTTATATGTTTGTATTTTTTTTTGGTGCAAGAACTGTTTGTATTTAATATATATACTAGATTATGATCCGCCTTTTTATACTAGATTATGACCCGCTTTTATAAAGGCGGGTATATTTTTGTTTTAATTTTTTATATTTTTGTATTTTGTAATCATATTTGTGTTAATATTAGTTTAATTTAATATAACTTTTGGTAACTATATTTAATATGCTAGTTGCATAACTATACACTTGTGTCGTGTGCATTTCAGAAATTATTTTTAAATTTTATTCCTAAAGTTTGCCACATATTATATTTTCTTAATAGTTAACTAACATAATTAGTCAAGAATTTTCGCACCAAAAAAACACGACTCGGAATCGACCCGAAAATCAGAGTCTCATACTCTATTAGACAAGGCCTACATACTCGAACGGTTGTGTTATATCCGAAAACCAATATCAAATCCAACCCGCACCGAAAACCGAAATTTGTTTTTGAAAAATGTTTGAAAAGTTAAATTTTAATATATTCTGTTAACTATATATCTATATATGTAAATGAATTAATATGGTCTTCACTGACTTTAAGTAAAATCATATTTAATAAATATTTTTAATCGAATAACCTATTTAAAACCCGTTGAACTAAATGGATTTATTTAAAACCCATTAAAGTAAGTGAAACTACTATAACTGTTATATCCTAACAAATATAAAGTGTCTATAATGTAATAATTACATTTTATACTCCTTAACCGATATTATGAGGAATAATTAACATATCATTATAGAAAGATATGTTAATAATGTAACTGTATACATAATTATATATATAACGTGTTCTATGAATCAAATAAAATGTTAAAATTCTAAAATGAAAAAAGGTTGAGATTGTTGAATAACACAAAAAAATAAAAAAAAAATTGGGTGGAATGCTGTAATTTTGGTATGAACCCAATTTTGGTATGAACCCAAAAGAACGATATAATTGATATATAATATATAACTGTTGGCTGATATAAATATTAGAAATAAGTGACCAATAATTGTGGACAGGAGGTTACAAAATATGTATTGACCAATAGAAGCTAATTACGGAGATACAGTTTGTTGGTAAATCATAATTGAATTAATAGTTAGTTGGCAAATATTTTCATGTTTTTATTATATAAATAATAATTGAATCAATAGTCAGTTGGTAAATATTTTCATGTTTTTGGTTCAAAAACTATTGATGGAACTTTTTAATGAAATTTTAAATATGTTACAAAATTTCAGGGATATAACTTGTATTATATCATGCCTAAGTAATGTTAATTTTCAACATTTTTTGGATCTATATTGTAATAGCCTGAAAAAAAATTCAAATTTATTCAAGGGGGATTTACCAAATATGACTCCAAACTTGATTTTGATTCCAAAAATATACCCAAACTTGAATCAAATGCAAAAGTAACCCAAAAGCCTTGTGCAATTACACTCAACCCCTTGTGATCAAACAAAAAAAACATAACTCATTTTAGGAATATAGCCCCGCTAAGTCTTCTGAGTCTTCTGAGATTCTGTTAAGTCTTCTGGACGACATCCACGGAAGTCGTCTGGTATAGTTGATCTTAAAAATAATTTATAAATTTTGTAAAAAATATTTTGATAAGTGAAAAATTAAAATCATGAAATTATAAACAATTTTAAGTGATATAAATTAAGATACAATAAAATTGAATTATTTTCAACATATATGAGTGAAAGTAGTGAATCATGATATTCTTTGGTATAGGGTTTGACAACATATGTTGTAGTATTGTATGTATTCTTAGGGTTAGATTTTGGAAAGCTTAAATGTTTTTTTGAAAAATTAAATTTTTACCTACATGTGATTATTTCTGTGTATAGTAAACGCTTTTTAAGTTTAATTTGATTTTATGAAGTGTATAGTTAGTTAATTTAGTTTAGGGGTTATGTTTAGGGTCTAAACGACTAACATGTAAGTCGTCTGGCGATTAGAAGACTTCTTTGAAAGTCTTCTAACTCCCGCTAAAAATATTTTAGTTTTCCGCTAAAAATATTTATTTTCCCGCTAAAAATATTGAAGTCCTCTGGACGACTTACAAGTAAAATGTTTAGTAAGTCTTCTGATCGAAAATATTTAACCTTATTGTAATTTTTGTCTCCATATATAAAGAAAAATTTACACATTCTCTCTCCTCCTCTCAAATTGCTACAACAAAATGGTATGTTCCTCATTCTAAAACCCTCCAACCTCTCTCTAATCTCTTTGAACTTATAAACACCAAACTTTATATCAATTTATTGTTTTTGTCTCATGTCTTTCTCACTAGTTTATCTTGTTTTACAGGTTTTTCATCACATGGTTCTCATCTTCCACTTATTTAAAAGTAGATTTATTAATTTTATATATGTATTTTTGTGTGTTCTATAAAAGTAGATCAATCTAATCTTCCACTCATTTTCTCTGTTTGTAAGCCATTTGAGCGTTTTTGGAGATGCAGGTTTTTCAGATCTGGATTTGGATAATCAGGTTTTTCAGATCTGGAAGACTTCTAGGCTAGAAGACTTCCAGACGATTTCCAGGAAATCTTCCAGACGACTTCCAGGAAGTCTTCCAGACGACTTCCAGGAAGTCTTCGGACGGAATCTTCTCTCATGTCTCCCTTTCATAATAGATTTGAGCGTTTGGTAAGTTTTAATGTCTGATTTTTCTTCATTTGGTAACCTCCTGTTGCATAAAGTTCATACCTTTTTCCCAGACTAAAACTCTCCAAACCCACTCTAATCTCTTTGACTTGAAAACACTAAACTTTATATGAATTTTTAATTTTTGTCTCATGTCTTTCTCACTAATTTATCTTTCTGTTGCAGGTTTTTAATCAGATGGTTCTCATCTTCCACTTGGATATGTACTTTGTGTGTTCTATAAAAGTATGTCTATCTATTTTTTCAATATTTTTCTCTGTTTTAAGTTATTTGAACGTTTTTTGATATGATATGCAGGTTTTTCAGATCTGGGTTTGATATACATGTTTTCATATCTGGATAAGACTTTGGAAGATCTATGGGAAGTCTTCTCAGAAATCTTCTAAAATATAATGCGCTAGAAGACTTCCTGGAAGTCTTCCAGACGACTTCAAAGAAGTTTTCCAGACGACTTCCAAGAAGTCTTCCAGACGACTTCCAAGAAGTCTTCCAGACGACTTCCAAGAAGTCTTCCAGACGACTTCAAAGACGACTTCCATGAAGTCTTCTGACGGGGTCTTCTTCCATATCAAGTGGAGTCTAAGCTTGTCTTTGTAGAGGAATGATCTATAATAGTTTTGTTTGAGGTCTGTTTTGTGATTTGCATGTGTACTCTTTTAGTTGTGACTTTTTTTGTAAATTTGAAGAGATATTAATGAAAAAGTTTGGTAAATATGTTCATTTTCCACAATATTATCTTGCCAAAATTACTTGACATAATTGAAGTGATTGATATACCTTCAAAAGACCGGAGAAAGCTGTAATTTTATTTGGAACGAACTGACGTTTTTGAAAAAGCCCTAGCCGCTCTCGAGGGGATGACGAAGGCGATTTACAGATCTAGCTTCCGGTGACGTAGATCCTGCATCTCGACGGACTCTACTCTGGTTTCTCCATCGCAAGGGAGACTACCCTACACTCCTTGTGATAGGACAGAGTTCTCTGATATAACCAAGGCTTTCAGATTTCTTTTCTCCCAAGTAACGATAGATTCATGGCGTGATCTCTGTTCTCGTGTTTCCTAGGTTAAAGTTTCCATTGAAACTTTGATCTCCACATAATCAATACGTTCATTGACGTGTAGATTATTAGACGATCCTCTGCTACATCTCTCTCCGCTATACTTCATTACGTTTGATTCAGATTCAAGGCGACCTCTGCTCCACTACATCTCTCTCCGTTCTACCGCAAGTTGAAGGCGCTCTGTTTCCCTACGATCAGATTGAATATTTTTATCTCTCTATACGATCCTTGTCGTAACCTGATCTATAAGATCCTTGTCGTAACGATCCTACGTCCTTCGTATGGGGTCCTCTCACAGGAATCACTCTGCTCATATGGCGGACATCAAGGGGAAAGGAATACTCTACGAGGATGATGATGAACCGATCAAGCTCACTAGCCAGGATGATCCTACAATCCTTGATTAATTCAGCTTGCCACTGATCGGAAAGATCCTTAATCCAATGAAACAAAACGTGGAGAAACTACTCCATAAAATGCCTTCTCATTGGGGTTTAGCTGATCGCATTACGGCTAATGATTTGTGTAATGGGAAGTTTCTTTTAAACTTCACCACGGAAGAAGACCTATAATCGGTTCTTCGTCAGGGACCGTTCCACTTTAATTTTTGTATGGTAGTGTTGGTCCGTTGGGAGCCCATTATTCACGACGACTATCCATGGATAATCCCATTTTGGGTGCGTCTGATAGGGATCCCTTTGCATCTATGGACTGATCGGAATCTGCGCAATATAGGTTCGCGATTGGGACATGTCGACAAAGTGGAGCATACCAAGGGTCGTATGCTCATTCAGGTGGATACCCGTCGACCTTTAAAGTTCTCGCGTAAGGCTGAGTCACCGGAAGGGGATGAGGTCACGTTGGAAATCAAGTACGAAATGTTGTTCAAACATTGCTCAACCTGTGGTATGTTAACTCATGAGAAGGAGTATTGCCCGTCGTTGGATGTCAAAAATAGGATACAACCACAGACAGAGCGACATGGTGTTCTCACTCGAGTGCAAGTCCCTTTAGACCAGAGGTACAATCAGTCTATCTAGCATCAAAATAATGGAACGCAATCTCGTTATGGTAATGAGATAAGCCACGGCAGGTACAACCAATCTCGCAGCTCGAGATATGATTCTAGCGATAGGAAGTATGATGAAGAAAGCAACTATCGTCGCTCTCATTCTGATAGGACCATGCGTAGACGGGACGACCATTCGAGGAGTAATAGATATGGTGGATCACGCGCTGGAGACAGAAATAACTAGGTGACCAGAAAGGATATCGTGTGGAGCCACCCATTACTAGCTGAAACATTGTTCCATATGAACATTCGGCGGGTACAGGAAGTGATGGCAAGCAGGGTTCTGAGGCAATGTGATCACCAGAGGCTCCGGTAACAAGAAGACTGGCTAGTACCATTGTTACGCCATCTCGGGTTGATATCCCTATAGAAGAAAATGTAACTAAACGTGTAAAGGAAGCTACTCGAGCGCTTTCATTTCCTGCCTTAAGTGATCATGAGCTACAAGATGGAGTTGGGGATAAGCATATCATAGGTGCCGTGAGTGACATGGAGATTGTTGATCCGCATGATGGCGAGATGATGGAGTGTGACGTGCGTGATGATGATTTCTTAGGTCAGGAACTTACGGAGATGGAGAGTTTGGGTTCTCGTCAAGCTTCAGTCAAGATAGGAAGATCGGATGACAAAGCGTCTAGGAGCAGGCGGAATGATGCATAAACGAATGTCTCTTTGGTCATTACGAGTAGGAAATTTGAGATTCTTCGTCAGGGATCTCCTCGAAAGCGTTCGACATCGTCTCTTGTCGTTGACGCAGGAAAATCAAGGCGTCACCAAAGTTCAAAAAATCTTAGAGGTGGTTCGTCAATAAGTGATGGTTTGATGGGTTCCAAAAATCCATCCCACGATCAGATATGAGGACACTCAATTGGAACTGTCGAGGGATTGGGAACGACCTCACAGTTCGACGCCTTACGGAGATGTGTCAGAAGCATCGCCCAGGACTTGTGTTCCTTTCTGAGACGAAGAACAGAAGGCTGTTGTTGCAAAACATTCAGGGCGACTTAGGATTTGATCATTTATTTACTGTTGAGCCACTTGGACTCAGCGGAGGACTTTTATGGATGAATTTCGTGTTAATGTTTTATTTTCGAATAACCGTATGATTGACATTGAGGCAGTCATTGATGGAATAAAAATCTATATGACGTTTGTTTGTGGGGACCCTGTACTTGAAAGGCGTGATCAAGTTTGGGAACGTCTTACGCGTTTCTCAACAACAAGAAATGGACCTTGGTTCATGATAGGAGATTTTAATGAAATCACATGTCATAATGAGAAATTTGGAGGGAGACAACGTCCTGATAGTTCATTCCTCCCTTTTAAGCAGAAGCTTAATGACTGTGGGATGTTGGAGTTTCCTTTCACGGGGGACATGCTCTCCTGGGTAGGGAAGAGAGCATGAGGAGCAACTGTTCGATGTCGCTTAGATAGAGCAGTAGGAAACGCATATTGGCATGAAAAATTTCCACACTCGACTGTGAAGTATATGAGGCTAGGGGGATCAGATCATCGTCCGATTCTTGCAGAAATCCTCATAAAGCCAATGAGGAGATCAAGAAAATTTAAGTTTGATAAAAGATGGCTGGATAATGAGGAAGTAAGGCAGGTTATTCTTGAGGGATTGAAATCTCCTGATCTTCCTCCTCATGCGACTATTATGGAACATATTTCCAGTTGCAGGAGAGCATTGAGTGAATGGAGGAGACAACATAATGTTAACTCGGCTAAATTGGTGGAGGAGCTTAAGGAAAAGGTGGAGGGTCTGTACGCTGATGATAACGCTACAACTGAGGAAATTGCAGCAGCGTTGAAGGAACTCTCTGATGCTCTTAAAGCAGAATAATTGTTCTGGAAACAGAAAAGTCGGGTGTTTTGGCTGAGAGAAGGGGACAGAAATACGAAATTTTTTCATGTCTTAACAAAGCAAAGAAGAGCAAGGAATAAGATCACACAACTCCTAGATGAGAATGTAAACGTAGTTGAGGATGAAGAAGGATTATTAGCCATTGCTACTAGTTATTTTAGACAGATCTTTGAGTCATCGAATCCAGAGGATATTGAAGACGCACTTTCTCAAGTTCCAGCGTCGATCACTGGTGCTATGAATGATAACCTTATAGCTCCGGTCTCTGAATGGGAGATCAAACTGGCGCTCTTTGCTATGCATCCGGAGAAGCCCCAGGACCAGATGGGATGACTGCGCTTTTCTATCAGAAATTCTGGGATATAGTAAAGGAGGATTTGACTCTTATGGTCAACAAATTCCTTTTTGAGGGGACGGTGGCGACTGGACTGAATGATACAAATATATGTCTCATCCCCAAGACAACGAGGCATAATGAGATGGCTCAGTTTAGACCCATTAGCTTATGCAACATCAGTTACAAGATAATCTCTAACGTCTTATGCCAGAGATTAAAGAAAGTGATACCATGATTGATATCGGAGACTCAGTCAGCCTTTGTTGCTGGGAGACGGATCTCTGACAACATCATGATTGCTCAGGAGATGTTCCACGCTCTCAGAACTAAACCTAGTGGACGCAATAAGAGAATGGCCATCAAGACAGACATGAGCAAGGCATATAACATGATGAAATGGTCGTTTATTGAAGCTGTCATGCGCAAGATGGGGTTCTCAGAGACATGGATCACCTGGATAATGCGGTGTATTACGTCGGTGAAATATAAGGTCCTTATGAATGGAGAGCCAAGAGGAAATATTGTTCCAGGTAGAGGTTTACGTCAAGGAGATCCTTTGTCTCCTTTCATTTTTATTCTATGCACGGAAGCGCTCGTTAGCCTTCTTAATCATGCAGAGATCCAAGGGAAGATAACAGGGATGCCACGCGCGTGTCCGTCGGTATCCCACCTTCTCTTTGTTGATGATAGCCTTTTCTTCTGTAAGGCGGAGCCCCATAGATGTGAAGAAGTAATGAAAGTAGTCAGGAAATATGGCAAAGCATTTGGACAATGTATTAATTTTGATAAATCGTCCTTACTCTTTGGTAAGCGGATTAATGTGACTATGAGACAAGAGCTTAAAGATGTGCTTGGAATACAGAACGAGGGAGGAATGGGAACCTATCTTGGTATCCCACAAGACATAAGTGGTTCCAAGTGCAAACTTTTTGCATTTCTAAAGGACAAGTTGATGCATAGAGTGAATGGATGGACAAGCAGATGGCTTTCGAAAGGAGGGAAGGAAGTGCTGATGAAATCCATTTTGCTCGCTCTACCGACATACGTGATGTCTACTTTCCTACTCCCATTGGAGATATGTGAAAACCTTGCCAGTGCCATTGCACAATTCTAGTGGAGTTCAAATCCACCAAAAAGAGGGATACACTGGGCAAAGTGGGAAAAAGTTTGTTTACCAAGAGAGGAGGGTGGGATCGGTTTCCGTATGATCCATGAGTTCAACTTAGCGCTATTGGCAAAAATTATGGCGGCTAGTTCAATTCCCTGATTCTTTGGTAGCACGGATCTTGAGGGAAAGATACTATAAATTGAGTTCTCCATTAAGAGCGAACACTGTTACCAGCCCATCCTATGTTCGGACAAGCATTTCTGCCGCAAGGAACTTGTTATTACTGGGGATCAGACAGAAGATACATTGAGAGTATGAAGTCAAGGTGTGGGAGGACCCGTGGGTTCCAACGAATCCTGCGAGGCCAGCTATTCCCATAACACCAGTTATGCACCTGAATATGAGAGTCAGCGATCTTATTGACCAGGTATCGAAGGAATGGGACATTGGTCTACTGGAGAATTATGTCAGTCTTGGGGACATACCTCTCATAAGAAGTTTAGCCATAAGCTTAACTCATCGTCGGGATACGTTTTGCTAGAGCTACACAAGGAATGGCCAATACACGGTTAAATCTGGATACTGGGTGGCTCAGAATGTACTAAAGCCATCGGCTGAGAAGGAAGTTCTAGAGCCAAGCATCACTAAGCTCCAAGCCTTTGCTTGGCAGATAAAGGCGCCGAAGAAGATATGTCATCTTATATGGCAACTGTTAACTGGTCATGTGGCGGTAACGAGAAACTTAACAAGACGCAATATGAGGTGTGACAATTACTGTCCAAGATGTGGAGAACTAGAGGAAACAGTAACCCATGCCGTTTTTGAATGTCCGCCAGCTCTCCAAGTTTGGTCATTATCGTCGACTCCGACAAGCCCATATATATTCCTAGTATCAAGCGTCTACACAAATATGGACTATCTGTTTTGGAGGAAGAATAGCATTATTGAACCAGAACTAGACAGGGATCCTTATCCCTGGATAATATGATATATTTGGAAGGCTAGGAATGACAAACTTTTAAGGGGTATAGATAGAGATCCTTTGGAACTAGTTCGACATGCAGAAAGTGAATGCAAAGCCTGGTTTGATTCTAACGAAGTGGTTCAACCAGTGGTAGAAGATAATAACCCTGTGGTAACCCAAGTCATAAGCTTGGGTAATATCTGCTTATTAGATGGATCTTGGCCATCTTCTGCTCAATTCAGTGGATGCGGATGGGTATGGATGGACAGTGATGGGAACAAAGAATTTCACTCGACGCGAATCAGCCTTGCATTTGGAAGTAGAAGCACTGCGATGAGCGATGGAGAATATGCTTCAACACTCAACATGTCAGAACTTCGGGACGGACTGTAAGGAGATGATTGCAATGATAAAGGACCCTCAGGCGTGGCCAAGTTTTGCGACGGAGTTGGAGAGGATAGAGACGTTACAGATATGCTTCCCCGAGTTCAGCATTATTCATGTTCCACGGGCGCGGAACCAAATTTCAGATTTTTTAGCTAAGATTGCGAGATTCTTCCACAGGTAGTTACTTTTTATTGGTTGATCTATTCCGGTTTGGTTACCCAGACCATCTCAAGTTTGAATAATAGAACGGCCTTTCGACGTCAAAAAAAAAAAAAAATTGAAGTTATCGATACAACTTCAATAGCAAAACACAATAACACAAAAAATTAATCAAATTTATAAGTTTAAAGCTAGAACACTTTCATTAGATACATAAGTAAAAAGTATATCTTATGATCTGAGAAGAACCATGTTACTTGATATTCTTGAAGTTACTTAACACTTTTGAAAATTAAATAAACATATCTTAAAGTTACTTAACAAATTTACAAAAACTAACGTAGAAGACTTCCGAGAAACTTTATTAAGCATGAATGTTGGTAATCTCATAAATATCACCAATTAAGTTATACATTTTATTCAGTAGCCTCAATATTGACTAATATACATGAATTAACAAAAAAAAATTAAAAAAGTCTTTATAGTTTTAGAGAAAATGAAAGTTTATTAAACACTGACGCAGACGACTTCCACGGAGGTCGTCTGGTAGACTTCTAGGAAGTCGTCCATTTAGGTTAGTTTTGCAATTGATTTTTAACCTAGACGACTTACATGGAAGTTGTCCATCTTTGTTTTTTAAAAAAAAAACTCGAGCCGACTTATATGTAAGTCATCTAGGGGAAACAGGTTATTTTTGCATTTGACCGGATTGTGTCAGAAATTTGACTTTTCCCCGAAAATTAAAAAATCAATATTTTGTTATACCTAAACGACTTCCATGTAAGTCGTCTCAGGTTAGTTTTGCAATTGAAAAATAAAATAAAAAAAAAAAAAATTCTAAACGACTTACACGGAATTCGTCCGTCCGACGACTTACACGGAAGTCGTCCAACATAAGCAAGGTTTGACTAGAATCTCGGAATAAAATCATAGACGACTTCAATGTCAGGCGCCGTCTTCGTGAACCGGAGATTTGGAAAGGGAAAATCAAATCTGACGAAGCTTTCAATCCTAAAAGCCGACCCTCTCTAAGCCAAAGGCTCCACCGACCTCGCTGCAGCTCCAAAGAGCACTGGAAATTGACAATCCTTTGATCCTCGCGAGCAGATATAGGGTTTTGGGTTCCCAATGAAACCAGAGACTTTAGCATATAGGAAAGGGAAAGAGAGCACAAAGGGAAAAGGAGAGAGGGGGCTGCGGATTTAGCCGCCGGTACCGACCTCCGCCGGACCGGAGCAGGGGAAGCAATGGTTACGGTGTCTTCACGAAGAAGTAAGGGAGGAGAGAGCTTTTGTTACTGTTGTTTCGGTTAGACTTAGTTTTCTGAAATTGTTTTGTGTTAGATGAAAGATCGTATGATGCATGACTATTATTTCTACTGGTTCAAGTTGGACACCAAGACCTAGGGTTCAAAGTGAACCGGGCATGTATTACACTTTCTCTGTCTAACATCTATGTGCTTGGATCTTGAATCCAAACAGCAGCGAGGGTATTTGTCAAAGACTCAGAATATATCTCAGCAGGAGAAGATGGAGAGAATCGAACATCACGAATAACATAGGTGTTAAGATCCTCCCGCAGACAATCGAAACCAATTGGAAGTTTGGAACGTTACAAATATATGGTGAACGATCCGTCCTTGGCAGCATCTTCGTTGTTGCAGTTTTTTGTCCTAAAATTGAGACAAAGCGTAAAATGCATGTCGCAGATACAGCCAGAAGTACATAGGTATTGGTCAAGCAATTCCAGCCACTAGGAAAAAGACAGAGACAGATAAGGAAATTCCAAAAATGCCCCTACTCTGTTGTCTCGTGACAGCTGACCCATTTGTGGGGGATGGACTGGATTGGATTGCACGGCATGCAACGTATGAGAGCTAAACGAGTTGACCCATACAATGTTATCTCAGTCTTCGCCAATTATGCATCCTATTAATCAATCTTCCAGATTAGCCCCTGATCTAGACCAGTGACAAATGAGTTAGAGCATCCACAATGGTGGATTCCTCCGATGAATCTTTAGGCTTTTTTTTATTAATTTTTTTTTGTTTAAATAGTTAAGGATTCGAACCAAAAGAGTGTCTACAATGGTGATCTCCAATTTGGAGTCCTTAGAATAAAATTTTTTTTTTTTTAAAAAGTGAATTTTTAATTTATCAATTTTATTGCATAATTAAATTTAAAAATACAATAATTAAAAATAAAGATATAACAATTATTAATCTTCATCACCAAATTTGTTTCAAATATTTTGAATTAGATCATTTTTCAATTGGTCATGCATATGCCTATCACGAAGATCATTCCGATTGGGAAACATATTATTCAGATTTGTAGGCCTTTCGGTTTCCACCTGTGAACTTCTGGTGACGTCTCCTTCTTCAAATTCAGATATATCGATACGAGTGTATCCATCCCGTTCATCTTCGACTATCATATTGTGTAGTAAGATACATGCTCTCATAATCTTCCCTATCTTTTCTTTATCCAATGTTTTTACCGGGTCGGGTTTCTCACTATCGCAAATCAAGCTTGCAATACTCCAAAAGCCCGCTCCACATCTTTTCGGGTTGCTTCTTGAACTTTAGCAAATAACTCTTGTTGAGGAGTTTGAGGGATCTTGAACTTTAGCAAATAACTCTTGTTTAGGACATTGAGGGAGTGTGATAGATTGGATAAATGTTTACCATTTTGGATATATACCGTCTGTGAGGTAGTACGCCAACTTATACGTGTGTCCTTGACCATGTACTTTACCCTCGGAGCTCGACCTTCTAAAATGTCATCAAAAACAGGAGACC
>NC_027753.1:10292073-10297477 GCF_000695525.1 Brassica oleracea var. oleracea
GGTTGGGCAGTTTTTCCACTCCCAATGCATACAGTCAATGCTCCCGACCATCCCAGGAAACCCACGTTTCTCTCCAATAACGAGTAGTCGTTGAAGATCCTCCGGTGTGGGTCGTCGTAGATACTCATCTCCAAATAACTGTATAATTCCGTCAGTGAAATTATGTAAACACGAAAGTACCGTGGTCTCACCAAGTCAGAGATATTCGTCAACCGTGTCAGCTGCAGTACCATAAGCAAGCAGACGAATTGCTGCCGTACATTTTTGTAGTGCAGAAAGACCGAACCTCCCGGTTGCATCTCTTCTTTGCTGAAAGAATGGAAAGCAGTCTGATAGGCCATGAACAAGATGCAAGAATAATTCCTTATTCATGCGGAAACGACGTCTGAATAAATGAGATGAGAATGTCACATCTTCGCTGAAGTAGTCATTCCATAAGCGGGCCTCTCCTCCTTCGTGGTGTCGTTCTACATATGCACGTGTCCTTTGCGGCATGGTTTCGGCCTCCACTATGTCGTTGTATGTATCTTCAACGATTTCGTCGAAAAGTTCGTCTACTCTTTCTTCAAGTCCATCGGATGAAGATGATGACATTTTAGGTTTCCCTCCTTTTTAAAACAAAATATTTAGTTGAGTTTTTTCAAACAAAATATTTTTTTGGTTATAGATCATAAAAATTTACCAAATTTAAAAAGAATATTCATTTTCTCATTACATTGTCATCTTATTGCAATTTTCATTTTTTTTTTGGTTATAGATCATAAAAATTCACCAAATTTAAAAAAGAATATTCATTTTGTCATTACATTGTCATCTTATTGCAATTTTCATTTTTTTTGGTTATAGATCATAAAATTTACCAAATTTAAAAAAGAATATTCATTTTGTCATTACATTGTCATCTTATTGCAATTTTCATTTTTTTTTGGTTATAGATCTTAAAAATTTACCAAATTTAAAAAAGAATATTCATTTTCTCATTACCTTTTCATCTTACTTGCAATTTTCATTTTTTTTTTTGGGTAAAAGATCTTAAAAATTTACCAAATTTTAATCTTATATGGTATTAGTTCATAAAATACATTTTCCAATCATCTTATTTCCAATTTGTTTGAAATTGTAACATCTCCCTTATATAAGTTTAAAACTAACAATTTTTTTTGAAATTGTAACATCTCCCTTATCTAAGTTTTAAAACTAAGTGTAGTTTCAACTAAACAAGAGGATACACAAGTTCAAAACATAATCAGAATATTACCTAAACAGAAGTGGTTCTAATAGTAGTACGAACCGATTACAAGTATAGGCAAGCAAAATATTACAACCTCTCCGAGAAACACTATTTTGGGAGGCAAGATTTAAACAAGAGGAAACAAGTTTTGAGGAAAAAGGAAACAACCTCTCCGAGATACATAGCTAAAGACTACATTGAGTACTACTTATAATACATAAAGTGAGGAAAAAGAACCCGTGACTTCCTTCACATGAGCTACAGCCTGCCAAATGCACCCGTGACCCGTGACTTCCTTCACATGCCTACTCAGATATACCTGACATCAAATAAGACAACGGTTAGTAAAGTTCAAAAGCAAAATGGTACTAAAAACATAAACAATACCTCTGACATCAAAGCATTTCAGACATTAGTTTCATTTTAAGACTTGTTTCCATCTCAGTTAAAGGCTCTTTTTCGCGAATAAACGATCAAGAATCTTAGCTCTAGAGAGTTTTTCTTTGACTTCTAAAACCCCCTGAAGCTTTCCCAACTCCTCCTCTCTACCACTTTTCTTCTTCTTACTACCAGCTTTGGTAGCCTTTACCCCGGGAGGTCTACCCTCTGGTTCTCCGACTTGCTCTTCTTCTCTATCAACCTCCAACACTTGTTTGCGCTTTTCCTTTCCACCGTCCTTAGACCCATAGGAAGAGCACCATTTCTGATCATTCCTAAGCTCCCTCCAGCAGTGATCCATGGAGAACTTGTACTCGTTATTACTGAAGAAGATGTCTAAGGCAGCTTTCATCACATCATCATCATTTTGGCCACTTCTCTGCTCCCTCAGAGCCGTGTCATAGCATCCAGCGAACTTGGATACGTCAGTGTTGATCCTACCCCACCTCTGCTTGCAAGAGGTAACCTCTCTCGGTACTGTCCCAACCAGCTGCGGGCTTGCGTTGTAGTAATCTACAATCTGCTTCCAAAAAGCACCAGCTTTCTGCTCATTGCTGACGACGGGATCCTTACTGGTGTTAAGCCAAGCGCCAATAAGGATCTTATCCTCCTTCGGAGACCACTTCCTCCTGACACCAGACTCGACAACAGACTCGACAACAGGCTCGACAACAGACTCACTAGGACCTTGGCTACCGAACCAAAAAGTTTCAGGTGAATCAAGGTCCACTGGAGTCTGAGATTGACTAAACAGTAGGTTCATATAACTAGTGTCCTTTTCCATTTTAATAGATTGTTTTGTGTCACTCTAATAGCAACACAGAGACTTAAGTAGACGCCCTTAAACATTGAGCTAAACTAGTTGCATTTAAGGCCAATAAAAACGAGCAGTTAGTAAGGTAGAAAGCTAACGAAAGGCGTAAAACATTTAAAACAATCAATTCAAAGTAACACCCATTTGCAAAGTACTAAAACATTTAAAACAATCATATCAGAGGCGGTAGTACCTAACTAGTTGCATTTAATTTTTAAAAACGGAGCAGTTAGGAAGGTAGAAAGCTAACTAGTTGCATTGAACACCAATCAAATCAGACTAATACCCATTTGTAAAGTACAAAAACATTTAAAACAATCAACTCTGAGGCGGTAGGAAGGTAGAAACCAAACACCTAGCATTTACGCAATCAACTACAACTGACATCTTTTTCGGGTTTTATTTTTAATTAAACAACTACAACTAAAACATTTACACAAGACCAACTACAACTACAACTAACATATATGTTTTTAATTATTCAAAGAAAATAGAGTAGGAGGTAGTACTAAACGTACCTAATTATACAGACGCTCTCGAGCTTTATGACAGTTTGGTTTACTTCTTTGAAGCTCTTCCTGCAAAAACATTAGATCAAACAATCAAAAGTTTTACTAAGTAGAATGAACAACAACCAAAAGCACAAGACAGATACTTACCACTCAGGAACATAGCAGCCAAACCTATGAAAACTAATGCGGACACCATTACACAAAGTGCTAATGCTTGTAGTCTCTGATTTCTTCTTTACCTCACACAAGGTCTTCTGTAGCTTAAGCAGCTTCTGGTCACACTCAAAAGCTTGATCCTTGAGCTGCTTGAGATGTCTCTGAAACTCACTCATCTCCACAATTAAAGCCACATCCCACCATTTCCATATGTGGCAGTCCCCATCATCGACATTGGCGCACGTGAAGTATCTTCTGTATGGATCTTTAGGTGTGTAAGAGCATTCGACAACAGGCTGAGCACCACAGTAGCATGCCGTCGGGATTCCATCATCAGCCTCTCGTTGAGGTGGGAACTGATCCGGCTCTGCATTGCAGTAGGGACTCTCAGCTTCATCCGCGTACAGCTTAGCTTCTGCTTCAAGAAGGGAGCTCATGTCTAGAGAGTTTGATGATGAAGAAGGCTGGGAGTAGCTGTAATCTTGTCCCATTTTGGTTAACCTGAGACAAATGATGAACGAACATAGTTAAAAACAACAATAACTTAAACCGATAACAACATATGGTTTCAATAACAAGAACATAGTTAGAGCAACGAAATCAAGGAAGCAAACAACATATGGATTTAAAAAAATGACGAACCGATTGAAAGCGAACACATATCAACCTAAAAGGTTTTGAAACCGTTAAGAAAAAAGAGAAAATCCTCTTCCGTTTGATACCAAATTCATTTCGAAACCGTATAAGAAATAAGATAAAATCCGCTTCGGATTGAAACCAAAATCTTGTCAAAACCCTTTCTATACACGCCCATACTCGATCTAAACCCCAAATCGATTTAACCCCAATTTTTTTTGAAACCCTAATTTCAATCGTAAACCCAAATCGATTCGAACCCGTTCCCGAACCCTTAAATGAGAGGAAACAAGTTGAAAACTAGGCCAAATCGAACAAACATACAGGTTTAGGCTTCGATTTACCTTCGTGAAGACGATCGGTTTCAATCGCAAAAATATTGCCTTTCGTCGAGCTCTCGATTTTTTTTCAATCACGGTCGAGAATGCCCAATTTTTTTAAACCAAACCCAAAAACAAACCGAGCCTGTCCCACTCAGATATTGCCACGTAGCTAAGGATCAACTCCTTAAACTTCTTCCCGACGGACCAATCCTTAGGTAAATTAACATAATTAATATTATTATATTACGCCTAACCTATGTATTTGTGCTAAGGATTGCTCGTGAACCCCCGTTGCGGGTGGTCTTATATAGCCTCCTTAGTCGATATCTCTCTCTCTCTCTCTCTCTCTCTCTCTCTCTCAAATTCAAACATTACTCTCTCTCTTGTTCATCTTGTTCTATATTTTCTTTCATGGTATCAGAGCTTTAAGCTCGTATACCTCTTACTCGCTTCCGCAAACACTCTTACTTTACTTCTCTCTTTCATTCCAACCATCTAATTTATCTATTCTTGCAAGAATCTGTCTTTGTCCCCTGGATAATAGATCTAATTTTGCTAGTGCTCATTTCTCTGGTTCTGGTTCCACAGTTATTTAACTCAAACCAAACTCAAAAAGAAGTGATGGAGCAATACAAGCCGCTGTGATTCTTGTTACTCTAAAAGGAGGTAACTACGTTACCTGGTCTAGATTGGCCAAAACTGCTCTTGGAGGACGAGGTTTATGGGAGCACATCACCACGAGTGAGGCACCAAGAAAGATCACCCAAGGAGCTGATGGCAAGGAGATTGTAGTGGTGGATGAAGGCAAATGGGGTCAGGAGGATCTCATGGTGCTGTCTTCCTTGCAAGGCTCGCTTGATACTCCAATAATGGAGGCTTACTCTCATTGTGAGACCGCAAAGCAATTGTGGGAAACTCTTCAAAAGATTTATGGCAACACTTCAAACTTGACCAGGATCTTTGAGGTGAAGAGAGCCATAAATAACTTGCAACAAGAGGAAATGGATTTCACCAAGCATCTTGGGAAGTATAGCCAGTTGTGGTCTGAGCTTGACATGCTCCGGCCAAGCACACACGACCCCAACATCATTGAAGAAAGGCGTGGGCAAGACAAAGTCTTTGGAATTCTTCTCACACTCAACCCGAGCTTCAATGATGTCCTTAAGCACATATTGAGACCTAAGGAGCTCCCAAGCTATGATGATGTGTGTGCTCAACTCCAAAAGGAACTCGGCTCAGATGGTTTGCTTGGTGGGAAAGGAGAGCTATCTATGGCCAACAAGGTGTAGAAGGT
>NC_027753.1:10297514-10310863 GCF_000695525.1 Brassica oleracea var. oleracea
GTGGTGGAGGAGATAAACAAGTAACTTTTGAACATTGTAAGAAGATTGGTCACTCCAAAACCAACTACTGGATTCTCCATCCTCACCTCAGGCCAGCTTCATCCAACAAATACAATCAAGGTCGAGCTAATGAAGCTAGAGCTCAAGAAGGTTCTCAGCCAAACTATCCTACTGCGCATGGGAGAAGATGGGAGAGCCATGACAGCAACTACTCGTGTGGTTGGATCAGGGTCTCAAGCCACTTCTCAGTCATCCAATGAGGATACTTTCATCCGCAAGTCTGACCTTGAGGCTCTTATAAAGGCCCTCAATGCCAACTCTGGTAACCTTAGTAGTTATGCTTTAAACTCTATTATTAATGTATCTGAAACCACTAGACCCTTGATAATTGACTCAAGAGCTTCACATCGTATGATTAGGGATGTAAACCTCATTAGCAATGTCAAACCGGCTCTAGGGAGTGTTCTAATTGCAAATGGAGATAGTATACCTATTACTGGAGTAGGAAACCTGAAACTGTTTGATAAAGACTCTGAAGCACTTTATATGCCTAGTTTCACATCAAATTTGTTATCTGTGAAAATAGCTACTAATGATCTTAATTGTAATGTGATTTTTAGTCCAAATGAGGTGTGCTTTCAGGATATTGAGACCAGTAAGTTGTTGGGAAAAGGTGTAAGCAATGGAGAGCTCCATGTGCTTAAAGACACCAAGCTTATATCGGATTTACCTTATGCTTTTAAATCTACTTCTGTTTTAGCAAGTGATGAGTTATGGCATGCTAGATTAGGCCACCCTCATTCTAGAGCACTAGGATTGATGTTACCTAATCTATCGTTTAAGAATGAAAGTTGCGAGGCTTGTATTCTTGGTAAACATTGCAAATCTGTTTTTCTTAAATTTATCACCATCTATGAGAATTGCTTTGATTTAATTCACTCTGATGTTTGGACTGCTCCTTGTGCATCTAGAGAAAACCATAAATAATTTGTCACATTCATAGATGAAAAATCAAAGTGTACATGGCTCACATTGATTTCAAGTAAAGATAGGGTCTTAGAAACCTTTATAAACTTTCAGAACTATGTCACTAACCATTTCAACTCTAAGAATAAAATTTTTACGTATGACAATGGTGGAGAGTAAACAAGTCATGCCTTTAAAAATCATCTAGCCAAGCAAGGAATAATCCATCAAACAAACTGTCCATACACACCACAACAAAATGGTGTGGCTGAAAGAAAGAATCGCCATCTCATGGAGGTTGCAAGGAGTATGATGTTCCACACCAATGTTCCAAAGAGATTTTGGGGAGATGATGTGGTTTATGCATGCTATCTTATCAACAAATTCCCAACCAGAGTTCTCAATGATATCTCACCACTTCAGGTATTGAACAAAACGACACCTCCTATAGATCATTTGCGTGTGTTTGGGTGTGTGTGCTATGTGTTGATACTAGGTCAACAAAGGAACAAGCTTGAACCTAAGAGTACCAAGGCCATGTTCATTGGATACTCACACACGCAGAAGGGATACAAGTGTTATCTACCAGATTCAAGAAGGGTGATGGTGTCAAGGGATGTAAAGTTTGTGGAATCAAAGGGTTACTATGATGAGAAGAACTGGGAAAACCTTAGAGATCTCTCACATGGTCCATCAGATAGGGCTAACAACCTGAGAACCATTATGGAGAGCTTAGGAATCACTCAGCCTATAAGTAGTGAGGTCCTTAGAACCTCTCCATCCCCACCAGATGATGTTCACAATGAAGCAACAACACCAAATTCTGAGCAAGTCCAGCTTGATCCTGAGGGGGCAGAGAAAATGACTCAGGGACATCCCATGATCAAGATGGACCAAACAAAAAGGATACAGATCAGGCTAGTGAGGAACAACATCAAGAAGATCAAGCTAGTGAGGAATAACCCCAAGAAGAGCATGGGGAGCCAGTGGTACAAGACCCAGTGGCAGAAGACCAACAAATACAACCATTAAGAAGAAACAAAAGAGTGAGAACACCATCTCATTGGATCGACACGAGGGTGTACTTTAACAGCAATGCGGTCGCACATCCCATACAAGCAACCTGATCAATGGTAAGCTTTCCTCCACAACACCAAGTCTTCTTAACCAATCTCGACCAAAAATTCATCCCAAAGACCTATGAAGAAGCAATGGAAGATGATGAATGGAGAGAATCAGTGGGAGATGAGATGGGTGCTATGGAGAGGAATGATACATGGTTTGAATCTGAGCTACCTAAAGGCAAGAAAGCTGTGACCAGCATGCTACTCTTCACCATCAAATACCTTGCTAATGGAAAACCAGAAAGGAAGAAGACAAGGTTGGTTGCAAGAGGGTACACTCAGGTCTATGGAGAAGACTACCTAGACACCTTTGCACCAGTGGCCAAACTGCATACTATAAGGATCCTACTCTCTCTGGCCGTGAACTTGGAATGAGACTTACGGCAGATGGATGCCAAGAATGCTTTTCTACAAGGAGAGCTGGAGGATGAGGTGTACATGAAACCACCTCCTGGTATGGAAGACATGGTCAAGCCAGAAAATGTTCTAAGGTTTAAGAAGGCAATCTATGGATTAAAACAGTCACCAAGAGCCTGGTATCAAAAGCTGAGTACAACTCTCAATGGAAGAGGGTTTGTAAAGTCAGAAGCTGACCATACTCTATTCACTCTCACAAGCGAGTAAGGAATTGTGGTGATATTGATCTATGTGGATGATATCCTCATCACAGGAAGCAACAAGGAAAGTATCATCTCTACGAAAGCTTTCCTTAAATCTAGCTTTGATATTAAAGATTTAGGTGAGCTAAAGTACTTTCTAGGGATAGAAATATGCCGCTCTAAAGAGGGGTTTTTCTTATCTCAAAGAAAGTACACACTTGATCTTTTAAATGAGGCAGGAAAGATTGGAGGAAGAGTAGCTAAGACACCACTTGAAGAAGGGTACAAAGTCTTGCGTGAGGGGGAGTTTGAGGATACTCCATTTGGTGACTTCAAGCTCTATTGAAGGATGGTTGGGAAGCTAATATTTCTCACCATTACAAGACCAGACATCTGTTTTGCTGTGAATCAAGCCAGTCAACATATGCAAGCACCAAAGGTTCATCATTAGAATATGGTGGAAATGATCATGAGATATCTAAGAGAGGCTCCTGGTCAAGGTGTTTGGATGGGTTGCAATAAGAATACAGAGATAGTGGGATATTGTGATGCTGATTGGGCTGGTGATAGAGTAGACAGAAGGTCAACAACAAGCTATTGTACTTTCATTGGAGGCAACCTAGTCACATGGAAGAGCAAGAAGCAAAAGGTGGTATCATGTTCAAGTGCAGAGACAGAGTATAGGGCAATGAGGAAGCTAACGAGTGAACTCATTTGGATCAGGAACCTGATAAGAGACTTGGGCATAGAAGGAACAACACCAATCACAATGCATTGTGATAACCAGGCAGCTATCCACATAGCATCAAACTCAGTATTCCATGAAAGGACTAAACACATTGAAGTTGACTGTCACAAGGTGAGACAAGCTGTGGAGCAGAAGATCATTTTCCCTGCTATACTAGAAGTGAAGATCAGTTAGCTGATATCTTCAGAAAGGCAGCAAGCACTAAAGTCTGTGAGTTCATTCATCCAAAATTGGGACTCATAGACCTCTCATGTCACTGATATCTCCTTCATGAAGTGTTCTACTCTTTTTCCTTGACTTGAGTTTTCTCCCAAAGGGTTTTACATAGTTGAGGTTTTAATGAGAGAATACGTCATGGCTTCCAAACTTGACTTGTTCCATATGGTCAAGCTTGAGGGGGAGTGTTGACATGAAGCAAAAGTAAGCTGCCAGACTTGAGAAGTAAACTGCCAGACTTGAGAAATAAGCTAGAGACTTATAAGGTTTTATAAGGCTTTATAAGGATTACTATACTTGAGTATTTTATTGAAGAGAAGTAAAAGAGAGAAGAAGACTGTTGAAGAAAACTGTTGAAGATATTTTAAAACAATGAATATTTTATTATATTATGTACTAAGGCAACTTGCCTTTAAATACTTGTACCCAGATCCACAACTAAATTAAGAAAAATATTTTCCTCATTATCTCTCTCAAATTCAAACATTACTCTCTCTCTTGTTCATCTTGTTCTTCATTTTCTTTTAGACGAGACCACTGCAGACTCATATATATACATGCATTTCGCTGAAATCCAGAATCTTGGAGCTAATGAGATCATAGAATTCAGCATCAGTTACAATGGTGGCCAAGAATTGTATGACAATTTTAGGCCTTCAATTTCAGCATAACAACTATATTCAGTCCAGCAGCTATGAGTTCTCCAGATGGTAATTTCATTTTCACTTTAGCCATGACCGGTAACTCTACTCGTCCTCCTCTTATCAATGCCGTCAAGGTTTATACAGTTTTATACCTTCCAGAGCCTGAGACAGACCAAGATGAAGGTAACTTAAGCATGTTCATTGAAAGATTTATAAATCCATTCAAAAGCTTTCCGTCTTTTGATTTTTCCTGGTTTATAAAATGTGATGATTGTTCAGCTTCTGCTATGGTAAACATTATAAGAAATTGTGAGTTGGAGAAAACGGTTAGCTGGCAAGGAGATCCATGTGCTCCTCAGGCATTTCGGCGGGAAGGTTTAAACTGCACTTATCCAGACTCTGAGCCCCCAAGGATCATATCCTTGTATGTTTTTATTTTGTTTGTTCATCTAAGGGTTCTTTCAGTTTCCAGTGTTTCCCAAATTCTAACTCCTATGGATATATTAGGAACTTGACAGAGAACAAGTTGACTGGTAGCATAACGCATGAAATTTCCAAGCTAACACAGTTGATAGAGCTGTAAGTGCGCCCCCAACAACAATAAACCTAAGTATTTGATATAATTCTTAAGTATATGACTCTGCACCTGTGACAAAAAAAATGACTCTGCACAAACTTTTTTCTCTATTTAATGGACAGAGATTTATCAAAGAACGATCTATCAGGTGATATTTCAGTTTTTTTCGCTGATATGAAGTCGTTGAAACTCATGTGAGCTTTTTTTATCAATACCCCTCTCTCCGTTTATTTATATTTGTTTTGTTCTGCAAGATCGAGCTTTCTCCTCTGCAGAAACTTAAGTGGAAATCCGAAACTCAAACAGTTAACCAGTAATTCTTTAACACTAAACTCAAACAGTTAACCAGTAATTCTTTAACACTAAGTAGACATTGATTCGCGCGACCGTGCAAGTATTTAATTTGTGTTTGTATTTAATGATATATTTGTAATTGTAGTCATATTTGTAGATGTAAATGATATATTTGTATTTAATTTTATATTTTAACATTTTAGAGTAAAATGTATCACTGATATTGGGTATTATATAAAAAAATATAACATTTATATAATTAGAACCATGTCTAAGATATATAGCGAACAAATTTTTTAAATAAAAAGTACAAATAGACAATTGTGAATTAGCATGCTATTTTAAATGATATATTAGCTATAATATTTGTAAGTAAATAAAATGATTGTTAAACTTCTATCAAATTTGGAACATACACAAATTAAGATTTAAATTTGGAAGAAAATAAAATGAAAATATAAATTTGATGTAACTCATAAGAAATTATAAATGGGGTTAATTTTGTGTACATTTAAACCATGACTTTGCGCATGTTTGCTTTTACTTTTGTAAATAAATTATTTTTTCTAAGTGATAGTATATATTTTAAAATTTTACCTGTGTTTAATAATTATTTAATAACATTTATAAGCATGATAATATTATAGTATATTTTTTTACTTTTATTTTGTTTTGTAAACCGTCAATTGTATTACCACAATTTTTAGAATATGATCCGTGCATATATACAAATGTTTTATTTTGTTTTTTTTGTGGATCAAAATTTTACGAGAATGTCTAATAAATTATTTTATATACCTGGTAAGTTGGTAAATAATTATAATGGTGCATGTAATATATTTATATTGGTAAGAAGAAGAATTTGTTCAAAAAAATGAAGAGTAACGTGAATTGTAGGGGAGAATGAGAAAAAATGTAACTTATATTGTTATATAAATATTTTGTGTATATTATTGATATTCATTAATGTTTATAATGTTAATATGAAATATGTAAGTTAAAATATCTTATATATTAAAACAGAAGTCACAACCTTGATTCATGTGTGATTTTTTTATTTTAAAATGGACCTAATTGACATATTCTTATAAAGTCATGTTACATTTAATATCTAATCTTATCATTTAAATTTTAGGCATACCAGAAATTTTTATTGGGCTATTAATAATTAGATTTAAACAATAGATGGTCCATTGGATTTATAGATAGGATAAATTAAATAGATATAATTTAATGTTGTAATACTATACCTCTATATGCTAAATATTTAAATATTTGTCGATGTTAACTTTTAAAACTATTAAAAAAATTTTAAATAACAAAAATCATATTATCTAATAATGATTATTCTTTACTATCTTAAACCAATGAAAACAAATTTTAAACTATATAGTTTATTTTAAAAATTAAACAAAAACTAAATGTTTAATTATTTACTCGATAATATAAATCTATGAAGCGAAAAGTTTAATTTTTTAAAAACCTTATAAATTTGTGAAATGTTACAATATCTTTGAATATAACAATAAAACAATATTTTACTAATCTTTATATATATAGTTACGATTTTAATAATGAAATAATAATCCGAAAATATATATATAGAAGAAGATACAAATACATGTGAAAGTTTGAAACAATCGATTCAATGAGAAAAATATATAGTAAATTTATTATGTTTTAAAAATTGATAGACACATATATATTATAATATATACCAATTTAGAATTGAAAACAAAATATTTATATAAAAATAAATGAAAACAAAAATCTGTGCAACGAGATATAGTTTATTAATTATTATACATGTGTATCATAAAAGATAGGGAGAATTTGCCTCATATTCATAAGAGCCAACAAAATGAAGAATATATTCATACCACTGTTCGGACTCACAAAAAAGACTGGTTTGGTCCAAAATTGCCGAAAAGAACCCTCCACGCATTTAATTATTTCAATGGTATTAGGTTGTAAATATTGAGCAAATTTAAGGGTTAGTCTTAATTTGTACTTCTCTTTTAATAGATTATATATAAGATCTAAGATATTCATACTCCATTGATTTAGTCTTACATGTAGTGCTACTCTAAACTTTATATCCCTCTTTATTTTTCCGGTTTCTCATAACTTTAATGATTACAGTTTGAGTGAAACTCCCTTAAAATAGAGCAAAAAGGTTCCAGTGATTGCTATCGCAGCGCCAGTGGCTGGCGTGTTTGCTCTTGTTGTTGTTGTCTTGGCTATCTTTTTCGTCGTTAGAAAGAATAAAACTTACAGTACTGCGGGTATGTATGAATCACCAGACCGAGTTCTTGAAATTATTGGAAAAACTAAAACCTATCTATTTTTATTCTAATTCATTTCACTTACTTTTGGTACAATTTTACAGCTCAAGGACCCCCATCAGTCATTGCCGGTACAGTTACAAGTGAGACACGGTCATCCAATCCAACAATCATAACAAAGGACCTCAGAGTTACGTATCCTGAGGTACTGAAACCACCTCCAACGGTGCATCTAGGGAGAGGTACTAAAAGAAAAAAGGAAAAAAAAAATAAATCAAAAATGCTGTAATTAGACAGAACCGGTGTTTAATTAAGAGGATGTAGAATTGGTAAAAAAACCCGTACCTGGCTCATGCTTATTGGCTTGTTCATTTTACAGGAAAGGGAAAAAAGTTGACTCTTCTCTTTCTTCGTCGGTTGGTGTTTTTCTCTTCGTCGACGTCGTCGAAATTCCTTCCTCAGGTCTCTCTCTTCGTCACGGAGATGATCGTTTCTTCGTCGTCAGAGACATCTCTCAATCCCCAAATCTTTGAATATAGATTCAGATCGGAAACGGAAGAAAGACTCTGTCTCTTCGACAGATCAACCGTTGGAGGAGAAACCAAAGGACAAGAGAGCCGATCACCACCACATCAAGCACTGTAATAAGAAGAGCAAGATGGCGTCGAGAGACCAAGTCAAGGCCTCACATATTCTTATCAAGCATCAGGGATCTCGCAGGAAGGCGTCGTGGAAGGATCCGGAAGGAAAAATCATCATGACTACCACGAGAGAAGCAGCCGTCGAACAGCTTAAATCGATCCGTGAAGACATCGTCTCTGGTAAAGCTACATTCGAGGATGTGGCGGCTCGTGTTTCCGACTGTAGCTCTGCTAAACGCGGCGGCGATCTAGGTTTGTTTTGTCTTCTCCAGTCTCTTGTTTAAGATGAATCAGCATTGATTTTAGTTAGGGTTCTGATGGATCTCTGTGTAGTAGAATTGCTTATAAAGAGGAGACTATCGGTCTGTTTAGATCATTCACCAATGTTTATAGTATACAGTTTCTTGCTTGATGTATCGTTGGTGCTCATAAAGATTACTGACGTCTGCTTTTTTTCACGAATCTTACTACTGTTTGCTTGGATCATCACTAATGTTTAGAGTATGAAAGTGTTTTATTCCTTGATGAATCTAGAATTGGTGCTGGTAAATATTACTGATGATGATTGACTACTTAGATCATCGTCATATGTGATAGAATCTAAAAGTTTCTTTCTTGATTTATCTTTATATTCAGTGCTCATAACTCTTACTAAAAGTCTTCTTAGATCATTTCACCAATGTGAACAATCTGAAATTTTCTTCGTCGATGAATTTAATTGGTACTCACTGGCAATTGTTATTTGGAGTTATTGAATCTGTAATTGGTGCTTATAAATCCTACTGATGATGAGTACTTAGAACATCACCAGGTGATGACCTTTTTTGGTACTCAAAAATCAAGCTTATGTATGCTTAGATCGTCACTGATTATTATAATTTTTAGTCTTTTCTTTGATGAATCTGTAATCGGTGCTTATAAATCTTACTATTGTTTGCTTAGGCCTTTCTAAAGGTTATTTCTTGATCTCAAATTTGGTGCTCAATAACCTTATGCTGAAAGTGCTTATAAGTTGATTGTATCCAACTGGTGTTTCAGGCCCATTTGGTAGAGGTCAAATGCAGCTGAAACCGTTTGAGGAAGCAACATACGCACTGAAGGTGGGAGATATAAGCGAGATTGTGGACACAGACAGTGGAGTCCATATCATAAAGAGAACAGCTTGATCTGTGATCTGTTACCTCCTTCATGTATCAAAAGTTACCAGCTTTTTAAGATAAAAGCTTTGCCATCGTGGCTTTCGTTCTGCATCTTTGTATGGATTTGATACAACCAAACATATTGTAAAGACAAGAAACTGTTTGTTTAAAATTTTTAGTTATAAAATTGTATTTCTATTTTTAATATGTTTTCATGTCCTATTTGTTTAAATTTTATGAAATCCAATAATTTATAAATTTTGTAAAATTTAAATTTAATAATCAAACTTCTAAAAAAAAAATATTTTAAGAACCTCAAAGAGATTTTGGACCTTGACAAAACTAATTATATTAACAAGGGTTCTAAACTTTATAAAGTATACAATTAAAAATTAAATTAATCATTAGAACCATTGGAGGTGCTCGGAAGATGACTAATAACTTCCAGAGAGTTCTTGGCAAAGGAGGTTTTGGAACAGTGTATCATGGAAACTTGGATGATGCTCAAGTTGCTGTGAAAATGCTCTGTCATTCATCAGCTCAAGGTTATAAAGAATTCAACGCAGAGGTATGTTTAACAAATATTTCCACTGTTAATCTTTGCTTTTAAATATATTAAGTTTCTCTAATCATGAAATGATGATCATTTTGTTATCTTTTTAGGTTGAACTTCTTTCAAGAGTTCATCACAGACATTTGGTGCGACTTGTTGGGTACTGTGATGACAAGATAACTTGGCTTTGATCTATGAATACATGGCTAATGGAGACCTGAAGGAGCACATGTCGGGTAAACAATTTTACCCAAGACTCCGGTTTAGTCGAATTCATCACTTCCCATAGTTTAAAACATTTAAAGCTCATTACAGGAAAACGCGGAGAGGCAACGTCCTAACCTGGGAAAACAGAATGCAAATAGCTGTAGAGGCAGCGCAAGGTGAACCGAACTCTGACTTATTCTCTCTACCTTTTTTTTCTGATGCGGGACAAGAAAGTGATGATTCTAGATGTTCTGTTTGTGATGTATGAAAGCAAGATTGACAGAAACAAAACCATTTGTAACAGGATTAGAGTATCTTCACAATGGATGTCAGCCTCCTATGGTCCATAGAGATGTGAAAACTACAATTATTTTATTGAATGAGCGGTATCGAGCTCTCTAGATCTTTCCCAATCGATGGTGAATACCATGTATCCACTGCAGTTGCAGGCACACCTGGTTACCTGGACCCCGAGTAAGTGAAGTCAGTTAGTTATCATCACTTGTGTTTGTTTTGTTGCTGACATGAGTGATGAGAAATTTATATACACTTTCAGGTACCACAGAACAAACTCGCTGAGTGAGAAGAGCGACATATACAGCTTTGGTATAGTGCTTTTAGAGATCATCACAAACCAGCCTGTTATAGATAAAACCCGGGAGAGAACCCACATCAACGAATGGGCTGTGTTAATGCTGACTAAAGGAGACATCAGGAACATCATTGACCCGAAACGAAACTAATGGGGGATTATGATACAAACAGTGCATGGAAGACCTTAGAGCTGGCTCTGGGTTGTGTTAACCCGTCTTCGAACCGGAGACCAACAATGCACACATTTTGATGGAGCTAAACCAGTGTGTGGCCTTGGAAAATTCAAGGAAACAAGGTAGTGAAGATATGTTCTCGAGAGGTTCAGTGAACTTTAGTCTCTCTTCTGCTTCTGAATTTATCCCTAGAGCCAGATAAATTTGAGAATTTCCCAATTTATGTTTTTAAAAAGCAATGCACACTCTTATTTTTACGTCAACTTTAGTCTCTCTGTCATCTTTTCACGAGAACTATCCTGCTTATCTACTTGTGTTATTGTAGTTTATCTTTTAATCAAAGAGGATGATGTATTTCCTTTTTTCATTGTAACCGAATGATTTGAGTATAATAAAAGTAAGTTATGTTTCAATAAACACGCTTATTTTCACGTAAGTTTTCCTTTGTGTGATAGTAAAATCTATTGTAATGAACGTGAAAAGGAACGGATGAATAAACCAATGTAACTGCAACACAAATATGTAACGTGGTTCATCTCTAGGATTACGTCTATGGGTAAAGAGAGATCTTACTATTAGAGGCGATATTGAGCTTACAGAATACAAGTTTAGGGTTACTTCGAATACAAGAGATTAATCCATGCACCCGCGCATGTATTGGTTCTTACATTTTATACATTGGTATTTGTTTTTCATAATTAGTGCTATATATTTTAGATGTGTCGTAATATAACTGATTGTATTCAAAAGACATTGACCGAATAGGGTAATATGGTTATTTTTGATACAAATATCCAAACACGTTTCAGATACATTTGTTATTTAGATATTTTTAAGTTCTTATACATCAAGAACCGAACTCATCATTACAAGAAAACAGCGGTATTCTGACGGACATTCCGACGGAAAATGAAATCCTCGGAATTTCCTCGGAATATACCGACGGAATTCCGAGGAAATACAAATCCGTCGGAATATTCTTATGGAATACCGAGGAAAAACGTATTCCTCGGAAAAAACCGATGAATTCCGAGGATATATTATAGCCGTTAGAGAGCCGTTGGGGGATTTTAAAAATTCCGAGGAAATTCCGACGAACTAGCCGTTTCCGTCGGAATTCCGTCGGAATTTCCTCGGTCTGTCGGCAGGATTTCAACTATAAATACAAGCACCCCTCTTCCTCTTCATTCACTCCATATCTTCATCCTCCCTCTTACTCTCTTTACACACGAATTTGATTGATAAAAAACATGTCTTCTTCAAATTATTTTCGTTCTTGGATCGATCGACCTCATTTGGATCCGAACACGAGATTGCTTACGGAAGAATACCAACGAGGTATAACCGAATTCATGGGGTTAGTTCACCGACAACCGGAAGCAAAAACAGGTATGTAAAGATGTTCTTACTCTATTTACACACGAATTTGATTCATAAAAAATATGTCTTCTTCAAATTATTTTCGTTCTTGGATCGATCGACCTCATTTGGATCCGAACACGAGATTGCTTACGGAAGAATACCAACGAGGTATAACCGAATTCATGGGGTTAGTTCACCGACAACCGAAAGCAAAAACAGGTATGTTAAGATGTCCTTGCTCTAATTGTAAAAATAGAAAGGTTATTAAAGAGTGGAATGTTTGGACTCATCTATATTTGAGTGGGTTTACACGAAGTTACAAAATTTGGTATCATCATGGGGAAACTGATTATGAACATGGTAGTACTAGCGAACCTCAGCCAGCGGTTAGATTAGAAGAACCAATTAGAACGGATGTAGATTATGGTGTAGGTACTGAGCAGATGGTAAATGATCATTTTAGAGGGGAAGATTTACCCAATGCAGAAGCTAGGAGATTTTATGATATGTTGGATGCTGGAAAGCAACCATTGTACGAAGGTTGCAGAGATGGTCATTCAGCTTTATCATCTGCTACAAGATTGATGGGCATTAAAACAGATTATAATTTGGCTGAAGACTGTGTGGATGCGATTGCTGATTTTGTAAAAGGTATTCTACCCGAGGATAATGTAGCTCCTGGTTCATACTACGAGGTTCAGAAACTCGTAGCTGGTCTTGGTTTATCGTATCAGGTAATAGATGTATGCAGCGACAACTGCATGATTTATTGGAGGGCGGATGAACAGCGGGTTACATGCAAATTTTGTGGAAAGCCTCATTATAAAGATACGAGTGGAAGAGTTCCAGTGCCATATAAAAGGATGTGGTATTTACCTTTGACGGAAAGGTTGCAGAGGTTGTATCTATCTGAACGCACAGCGCAACCAATGAGATGGCATGCTCTGAACTGATTTTTGTATATAAAATCGATTTTTGTGTTAAATTGAGGTGTGAGAACAGATGCATTTGGTGTTAAATTGATAGATTTTTGTTAGGGTGATTGGTTAGGATTGTGATTTGGTTGTATAATAGGTTTAGAATTGTGATTTGGTTGAATAATTTGTTTTGTTGAATTGATTTAGAATTTTTTTATTATTTTTTTATTTTATTTTTAATAATATTTTTATTTTTTATTTGATCTAAAATTTTATAAATATCATTTATATTCATAATTTTGATGAAAAA
>NC_027753.1:10312590-10339110 GCF_000695525.1 Brassica oleracea var. oleracea
TCCGAGGGAATGTTCCTCGGAATTTTCCGAGGGACTACGTTCCTCGGAAATTTCCGAGGGCCACGTTCCTCGGAAATTCCCGATGCAAATTCCGAGGAAGATTTCGTCGGAACTTCTGAGGATTGGACCATCGGAAATTTCCTCGGAATATACCGAGGAAGTCCTCCCTCGGTATATTCCGAGGAACTTTCCGACGATCTAGTGGTCCTCGGAGTTTCCTCGGAAATTTAGTTCCTCGGAATTCCGTCGGAAATTTCCGAGGGATTTCCGAGGAAAAATGAATTTCCGAGGAGTTATTTCCGAAGACTTTTTTCGTCGGTATGTGCCGGAATAGCCTTATTCCGACGACATACCGACGATTTTTTCCCTCTGTATGCCGCTGTTTTCTTGTAGTGCATCCAGATACAGAAAGACTCAACTCAAAACCCACACAAAAATTTATAATATTCAAGCGGAGCCTAATTAAAAAAAAAAACGATACCCAAAGGGAACAACCCGTACCTAAATAGATACCCAATGTTCATGCATAACCTGATTTTATAAACTAATAAAAAGGACTCATTCTATGTGTTTGGTTTAATTAAGTGAAATAAAAAGAGTTTTTTATTTAGTAAAATAATTATATAGAGTGAAAAATTAAGTTACAATGTAATAATTTTTTTTATTATTTTGATTTAAGTTATTATTTTATTCACATAAACATGTCTTCTAATTATGATTTTGGCTACGTAATTTTCCACCGATTGAAACTGGAAAAAAAGTTTTAGTAAAACAAACTAAACCCAACGTTTAGCCATATATATGCAAAACCCAATTATTTTATGTTTTTGATTTTATAATTGACACAAAGTTAATGTTTAAAACTAATAAATAAAAATGTACACTATTATTATTATGGTAATATAATTAATGATGTAATGTATTGTTAAGGTAATATAATTAATGAAATTGTTAAACTGAGTGAAATATGAAAAAATAATTAATGTAATTATATTAATGAAATTACTAAAAGGACATTATACTTTTTTTTATACTGATATCTCATTTATACTTTTATTCATGTTTCCAAACAATTCCAAAAGTTACTTCACTTTTAATAATATTGATATAGTAGCATCCAATATCTAAAACCTTAGACTATACGGACTCATGGGCATAAACCCAAGATCAGATGTAACATACATAATAACTTGATGTTATTCTTTTTTTAAGTCATATGCTACAATGATATGATCAGCCTATCATATCTTGACTAATTTTTTGGATCCAGATAGTGTGAAACAATGAGTTGCTTAGGTTATTTATTATTGCTATAGTTATTAGTTGCTCTTATAGGTAAGTTTTTTTTTCATCATAACTTAATCCCAACCCAACGAGTCACACACTAAACATAGCAATTATATAAAAAGAGTTTTAATGGAAATGTTTATTCAACCTTATAGAATTGCTTATTTTTTTCTTAAACATAAAAAAAAAGACTGCAATTTTTATTTTTATTACTTTATAGTGTTCTACTACATAATTTTTGTTTTTTTATTGTTGAATAAAATGTAAAGACAAATAAAGTTTTTTATCCTTCGTCTATGAATATCCAAATTTTTATTCTATAAGACAAATAAATAGTTCGAACAGTAAAAGAATAATAATCAATTTTAGCTTCAATTGTTAATTGTAAAGGAACTCTGCCCTTCATTTTCTTGCAAACTCCTTTGCATAATCAGTTTCAGATATTGCGGTCTTTGTTGGGGGGGGGAATATATATGGAAATATGATTCTGTAAATATCTTGAGGCTAAAGCCCTACTTGTATTTGTGTATATATTGTGTACAAACCTCTTCTAAAAGAATCAATTCAGTCATTTCCTTACATGGTATTAGAGCCCTCGATACCTAGAGAATTTTTTTTTACGGTCGCCATTCTCTTCTTCTTAGTCTGTTTCAATGGCCGCCTCCCCCGCATGTAACAGTAAGACCATCAATGTCTCAGAAAACCACACCTTGCTCAATGTCAATATGACAAACGTGACGAAGCTGAGTTCCGCAAACTTTGTTATGTGGAGCCTTCAGGTTCATGCTCTCTTTGATGGCTATGATCTAGACGGATACCCTGATGGATCTGTTGTTGTTCCTTCACCAACGATCACTACTGATGGAGTCATCACCACCAATCCAGCTTACAATTTGTGAAAACGTCAAGATCGACTTATCTACTCCGCAATCCTTGGTGCTATCTCCATCTCGCTGCAACCATTCCTCGACTGCAACAACCGCGGCTGAGATCTGGAATACCTTCTCCAGCACGTATGCGAAGCCAAGCTGGGCTCACTTCAAGCAGTTAAAGAAACAACTGAAGGATACTAAGTCAAATGATGAGTACCTTCTTGGTCTCACAACTTGATTCGATCAGATAGCACTGCTTGTGAAACCACTTGACCATGAAAATTAAATCGAGTATGTGATTGACGATTTACCTGAGGAGTACAAGTTTGTTATCGATCAGATCATTAAGGGTCTCGCTACAAGGTTCTCGCTAAAAGACCTTGGTAATATCTCTTACTTTCTTGGCATTGAGGCAGCAAGAAGTGCGATGGACTTCATCTTATGCAGAGAAAGTATATCAGAGACCTTCTCACCAAAACCAACATGCTAAATGCAAATCCAGTCTCCACACCTATGGCGTCTCATCCGAAGCTCACCTTGCGGTTTGGCACATTGCTTTTAAGTCCAACAGAGTACATAATGGTTGTTGGGTCTCTTCAATACTTGGCATTTACTCAACCAGACATATCTTATGCGGTCAGTAAGCTCTCACAGTTTATGCATCAGCCTATCGTTGAGCATTGGAAAGCAGCTACAGGTTTGCTCTGATACTTGGCAGGAACACAATCTCACGGCATCATGCTACGCAGAGACTCTTCTCTCTCCCTTCATGCCTTATCTAATGCTGATTGGGCTGGCGACCCCGACGACTATGTCTCCTCCACCAACGGCAACATTATCTATATTGGCTCCACTCCGATATTGTGGTCTGCAAAGAAGCAAACATGAGTGGCTCGCTCTTCGACGGAAGCAGAGTATAGAGCTGTGGACAACACTGCTTTGGAACTTTGATGGGTATGTTCTTCTCTCACTGAGCTTGGCATACACATCCCATCTACCCCGGTGATCTATTGTGATAATGTTGGTGCCACCTACTTATGCGCAAACCCGGTTTTTCATTCTCGCATGAAACATGTTGCGCTCGACTATCACTCCATCTGCAACAATTTCCAGTCTGGTGCTCTTCGTGTTTCACATGTATCGACCAAGGATCAGCCGGCTGACGCATTGATAAAACCGCTGCCACGAGCTCGTTTTCAAGAACTGAACATCAAGATTGGAGTTACACATCTACCTCCATCTTGCGGGGGCTGTAGAGTATATATGGAAAGATGATTCTGTAAATATCTTGAGGCTAAAGCCCTACTTGTATTCGTGTATATATTGTGTACAAACCTCTCTTAATAGAATCAATTCAGTCATTTCCTTACATGGAACTCCATCTTAACAACCTCCCATAGTTCTCTGTTCATTAGAGTTGTGCGCATCCTTGCGCTACCCATAACTTGTAGTTCTGACCATCGAACACAGCCACCAGTTGAGATGATTGCAGGTTAATCGCCATTCCTTTCTTTTGACTTCAGTTTCTTTCTTGTCTCGTCTCTTATGTTCTTCTTGTTATTTTTATTGAACAGGCTCCACAGATCACGTAGGCTCTAATACCATGTTGAGATTCTTTCTCAGGTTTGTATCTCTCGTCTTTCATAATCTCTAACTATGTTTTTCTCTGTTTTTTTCTCTGCTCTGTTGTGAAAGACTTTATTTTACAAACAACTTTTTCATTCATTCTTGCATGCTTGCTTACAATCAATCACACTTGACCTTTACAGTAGACTCATTACTAACTTCAATGCTTTCTTGCTCACATAAACCTAGTCCATATTAGAGACAAAGTCTTCCGCATGGCTAGTTAGAAAAGATCTTTAATAATAAAAATCATTTCCAACTAACTCTGTCTCTAATAAAAAGGAGGCTTATATCACATTTTTACTCCGTTCTATTGATACTTATGAAGCAAAAGTTTCGGTGCTCAGACAAAATGTTTTCCTAGGACCAATGGAAAAAACAAACGTTCTGCCTTTGGTCAAGTGTTGAAATTGAGAGATGATGATGATTCGGAAATGTTTTATCAATACACAGTTGCCCCAACAAATATATGTCAATGCTTTGTTATAGCAAGCAATGTATATAATATCGATGAGATCACAAATCAAAGTTACCAAAATTGACTGATTCATTTTGAAAGACACTGACAAAGTTAAGCAAATTGAGATTTATTTTTCTTCTATGTAAAGTTAGGACTTTTTCTTGAGAAAAGAAAATAGTATTATAATTATAATGGGTTCCTCTCATTTTGCAAGCACTCATTCTCCATTTATTTATTTTTGTTTGGTTTACAAGTGTTCTTTCTTATAAATAATTTGTTTTACTACATTTTTTAAAATGTCTACAACAATACTATATGATTTGAACGCCCTCCAATGCCTGCAACCATAGACAATGTTGTGGGCACGTCAATGGTACTGTAATAATCAACTGAATAATCTAACGTTGAAGACTTAGTACAGAGCTAACCACCCATGAGAGCCAAAGGAATGGACCAATATAATGTTATCTCAATATTTGCCAATCAAGAACAATGAATCATAGCATCCTATGAATCAGAGCACAAACCGGTCACCAAAACAAAATGAAGTTTATTCATGTGGTTTTGCTTCTCATGATCACAGCTTATGGCATCTTTGAATCAGTTCAAGCTCAAGATCAATCAGGTTCTTACTGTCTTTTTTCTTATTCTTCAGTTTCGCATTATGAAAGTTTCTTTTTATGTGCTGTAAATGCTCTGCAATTAAGGAACCCTTTTAAAATTTGTTTTTTTTATAACAATATATATGTTTGTGGTGTTGATCATGAGCAGGATTCATCAGTTTGTCTTGTGGGTTGGTCCCTAAGAACACAACTTATACAGAGAAGACAACGAATATAATATACAAATCAGATGCAGATTACATCGATAGTGGATCCGTTGGGAGGATCAGTAATGAATACAAAGCGCTGTTACAGCAACAGGGTTGGACCTTAAGAAGCTTCCCCGAGGGTGACAGGAACTGTTACAACTTCAACCTAAAAGCAAATAGCAAATATTTGATCAGGGGATCCTTTGTGTATGGGAATTATGACGGTCAGAATAAGATCCCCAAGTTTGATCTTCACATTGGTCCTAACAAATGGACTTCCGTAAAATTGGAAGGAGTAGGAAATGGTTCGATCTACGAGATGATCCATGTCTTACCTCAAGACCATTTACAAGTTTGTCTTGTTAAGACAGGAAAAACAATACCGTTTATCTCCTCCTTAGAACTTCGTCCGTTGAACAATAACTCTTACGTCACGCAAAGTGGATCATTGATTGCTGTCTCAAGAGTTTACTTCACAGCTACTCCACCGTTCGTTAGGTAAACAATGAGCCAGAGTTTTGTATTTTGTTGTTCTGTTCTTTTCTGTGGAGTTAATAAAGAAAAGAGCCTTTCGCTTTCTATTTTAAAGGTATAATGAGGACTTCCATGACCGAACCTGGATTCCACACTTAGATAACCAAATCGTTTCGATAAGTACGAACCTTTTGGTCAACACAAGCAACTCCTATGATGTGCCACAAACTGTGGCGAAGACTGCTGCTATACCTGCTAATACTAGTCAACCTCTGACCTTAGATTGGAGTCTCGACGAGATCAATGCACAGTCATATATATACATGCATTTTGCTGAAATCCAGGATCTTGAGGATGATGAGATCAGAGAATTCAACATTACTTACAATGGTGGCCAAAATTGGTACTCTTATTTTCGGCCTCGAAAACTCAAAATAATAACTATATACAATCCAAGAGCTGTGAGTTCTCCAGATGGGAACTTCAATTTCTCTTTTGTAATGACTGGGAATTCAACTCTTCCTCCTCTTATCAATTCCTTTGAGGTCTATAAAGTCTTGGACCTTTTACAACTCGAGACAGACCAAGATGAAGGTAATTTAAGTATGTTTTTGAAATTTTTCTAGTTTCTGAGATTTTAATTGTAATGATTGATCAGTTTCTGCTATGGTAAACATCAAAACAACATATGAGTTGAGCCAAAAGGCTAGCTGGCAAGGAGATCCATGTGCTCCTCAGATTTACCGGTGGGAAGGTTTAAACTGTAGTTATCCAGACTCTGAGCCACCGCGGATCATATCCTTGTATGCTTTGTTTCTTGTTCATATCAATAACCCTCTTTAGTTTCGGTGTTTTTACAAGTTCTAACCATTTTGGAGAATATGTTGTTTGAAAACATTAGGAACTTGGCAGAAAACAATTTGACCGGTACCATAACAACTGAAATATTCAAGCTAACACAGTTGATAGAGTTGTAAGTACCTGAACTGCCACACCAATAAACTTAAATATCTTACTCAATTAACAAACTGTTTCTTTCTCTATTTAATGGACAGAGATTTATCAAAGAATGATTTGTCAGGAGAGATTCCAGCCTCTTTTGCTGATATGAAGTTGTTGAAACTCATGTGAGTTTTTTTTTTTTTCAAGGCCCCTCTCTCTCAGCTCCTTCTTTCTTGTTCTGTTCTGCAAGAGTGAGCTTTTTTATTTGCAGAAACTTAAGTGGAAATCCAAATCTCAATAGAACAATTCCAGACTCTCTTCAGCAAAGGTTAAAGAGCAATTTTTTAACACTAATGTAAGATGTTCATACTTCACTTGATTCCATCTCAAAACAATGTCTACTACTCATGCCCGGATCTAGAAATAGTCCAATGAAACATTGGTGTTGGCCCCAAAAGTTTTGAAGGTTATATACATTGACATAAGAACCATTGGAAATGTTTTTGTAGTTTGCATGAAATAATGCTTTCAGGTAGTACCACACTAAACTTCTATTAATGATTTCAGTCTGGGTGATGCTCTGAACCCGACTGTCAAAAGCAAGAGTAAGAAGGTTCCAGTGATTGCTATTGCAGCGTCATTGGCTGGCGTGATTGCTCTGGTAGTTATCTTGGCCATCTTTTACATCATTAGAAAGAAAAAACCGAGAAGAAATGCGGGTATGTTTGAATTACCAGACCGAGTTCTAGAGATTAATGAAACATGATAACATATTATTGTGTACTTTTGCAGATCCAGTACCCCCATCAGTCACTACAGGTTTAGATGAAAGTGAGCCAAAACCATCCAATCCATCAATCATAACAAAAGACCGCAGGATCACCTACCCCGAGGTACTGAAGATGACTAACAACTTTGAGAGGGTGCTTGGCAAAGGAGGCTTTGGAACAGTATATCATGGAAACTTGGATGATGCTCAAGTAGCTGTGAAAATGCTCTCTCATTCGTCAGCTCAAGGTTATAAAGAGTTCAAAGCAGAGGTACTTTAGCAAGACATTGATCTGTGAATTCTTTGTGTTTTGTCAATCGGATATGTAATTTTTGTTATCTTAATAAGGTGGAACTTCTTTTAAGAGTTCACCATAGACATTTGGTGGGACTTGTTGGGTACTGTGATGATGGAGATTACTTGGCTTTGATCTATGAATACATGGCTAATGGAGACCTGAGGGAGAATATGTCCGGTAAACACAACTAAGAGACTCTACTTTAGTTGGAAACATCTCCTTCCACACTTTAAAACATTCAAAACTCGGTACAGGAATACATGGACGCAATGTCCTAACCTGGGAAAACAGAATGCAATTAGCCGTAGAGGCAGCACAAGGTGCGCGATATTTGACCTATTCATTACAATAAAATGTTGTTTATGGATGTTCTGATTATGATGTCTGGAAGCAAAGACTGACAGTAACAATAACCATTTGTAACAGGACTCGAGTATCTGCACAATGGATGTAGGCCTCCAATGGTCCATAGAGATGTGAAAACTACCAACATCTTATTGGATGAGCGGTATGGAGCGAAACTAGCAGACTTTGGACTCTCGAGATCTTTCCCTATTGATGGTGAATGTCATGTCTCTACAGTGGTTGCAGGCACACCTGGTTACTTGGACCCTGAGTGAGTAACTCAACAAGCTATCATTACTTATATTTTTTGTGTTTCTCAGATGAGTAATCTAATCGTTTCTATACTCTCTCAGGTACTACAGAACAAACTGGCTAAGCGAGAAGAGTGATGTGTACAGCTTCGGGGTGGTGCTATTAGAGATAGTCACAAACCAGCCTGTGATAGATAAAACCCGAGAGAGACCTCACATTAATGAGTGGGTTGGGTTCATGCTCACCAAAGGAGACATAAGGAGTATTGTTGACCCTAAACTGATGGGGGATTATGACACAAACGGTGCGTGGAAGATCGTAGAGCTTGCTCTGGGTTGTGTGAACCCGTCTTCGAACAGAAGACCAACAATGGCGCACGTTGTGATGGAGTTAAATGAGTGTGTGGCATTGGAAAATGCAAGGAGACAAGGTAGTGAAGAGATGTATTCGAGAGGTTCGGTTGACTTTAGTCTCTCTTCTGCTTCTGAATTTACCCCTGGAGCCAGATAAATTGACAATTTACAAATTTATGTTTTTAAAGAAACAACGAAACATTCTATTTTTTTCTGGATAACATTGTGATAAAAATACTATATCTGGTAATCTTATTGGTGGTTTGTTCTTTTGTATTGAATTAACAAAATGCTACTCAGTCCTTGAAAGCAAGAAGGAAGTAACTGGGAGAAGAAGATATTTCCCATATTCATTGTCCCTTGGCAACTTTTAATCAGCTTAACCCTAACATGAAAAAGAAAAACCCTAAATCAATTAGAAGTACAGCAAACTATGAAAATCAAAATCAATTGGAATATTAACTTGTTAACCTATTTCCGCATCTTCGTTATTAACTTGTTACAGATTGTGCCCTAAAATTGAGAAAAAAAGGAGAAGTTATCAAAGATCACAGCAGTGATAGGTGTTGTTGAGACAGGGATGGTCCCTGAAGCAAAATTCAGTCATTTCCGTATCTGCTAGCTACGGATGAGGCGAGTCAGTATTTGCTCCGCCCTGAGAGAAGAGACAAACAATGTAATTTCTTTTCAACGGTTAGTTGTTGTGGACCCATTACTACGCTTGAACTCTGCCCATAATTAAGTATCAAAGTAATTTTTTTTTTTTTCCTTTGAATTCAAGAAGTTTCGGGCTGAACCTCAAAATTTCATTGGGCAAAGACAAGAACCGGTTGATAAATCCTTAGTCTCCAACTGGTGAGCCTCGAACTTACACCTCTACTCTTAAGTACGGGTGGGCGTTCGGGTACCCATTCAGGTTCAATTCGTGTCTATTCGGGTTTCGGGTTTTCGGGGTCAAAAATTTCAGTCCCATTCGGGGATTTCTAAATTTCGATTCGGGTTCGGTTCGGATCTTTGCGGATTCGGTTCCGGTTCGGATAACCCATTTAAATTATTTTTAAAATTTAAAAATTTTTATATACTTTAAATTTCTTAAAATCTATAAACAAAATAATATATTACTTATAAATTTAAATAACATATGTCAAAATACCTAAATTTACTATAGAAACTGGTTTGATTTAATATTTTGATTGATAATTAATAGATATTTCAAGTATCTTTGGTGTTTTGCGTTTTTTCAGCTATTTTATACATTTACTTTTGACTATTTGTATATATTTTCAAGTATTTTGGACAACTTAAAAGTATTTTATATATTTTGGATGTTTTTTAATATACATTAAATTTAAAAATAATTAATATATTTTGGTATATAAATCTATTTCGGATACATTCGGGTACCCAAAATATTTCGTTCGGGTCGGATTCGGCTTCGGTTCTGTAGATACCAAAATTTTGAATCCGTTAGGATATTTAATCAAATTCGGTTCGGGTTCATTACTATTTTTTCGGATCGGGTTCGGTTCGGTATTTTGGGTTCGGATTTTTTGCGCAGCCCTACTCTTAAGTCAGAAGGCTTTATTATTAGAGGTAGCAACTCCGACTTATTTTTTCTTTGAGCTTGTAAGATATGGTTTTATCTTGGTGCTCGTCTAGAATCTAGAAAAAAAACTTAACAGGTCACGAAAACACTCATCAAAATTAATGTCAATGCTTTGAGGTCATACAATTGCCAAAATTGACGTGTTCCTTTCAAAAACAGTGTTATCCGATCACATATTTTAAAAGCTATGCATTTGAATCGATGAATTTGAAATGTGTTATAATTTTTTAAGAAGTTATGTATACGAATTCTAAAATCTTTTGTTGAATACTTTACATTTTGATTTTGAATTTGATTTGTGAAACTTTATTCAATTAATTTGAAATGTGACATCATTTTTAGAAACAATATATATTAAGCTATACATAGTCTTAGTAATATATATTTACAATCTAAGACAACAACCAACCTAAATGTATATAACAAAACTAATGGATGCGGAGTTACTTGTTTGGTTTGCAAAGTCTGTATGAGTCGGTTGTTATTGATGACAAAAACAAAAACAAAACTAATCAAAAATTTAATCTATTTAGAGCATCTCCAAAAAGAAACTCTATTTTGAAGTTTTCAAAACTCTATATACGAAGTTTAAAGGTGTTCTTCTCCAAAAACAAAACTTCAAACTCAACTTCAAAACTATTTGTATTTTATAATATGGTCCTTATATTTTTCATAACTAATTTGAATTCATAAAACTTTTATAAATAAATAGCACATATATAAACATATTACAACAATATTAATTGATAAAATATTCTATAAAAATATAAAAATTTAAATAAAAATAACTTAATTAATATTAAACTTCAAACAAAATATCATATTATTCCATAAATTATTTTCGTAATGCATATATGATCTATTAGTGCATTTCGAAGTAATAATGGCTCTCCTCATTTTTACATTGTAGATTACGAGCTAAAAATTGTTGAAATCGGGTGATATTGATACTTGTAAATACATAAGATCAGAACAAGAAAGTAAAAGAGAAACATAAAATATTGCTAAAAGACTAATTTATTTTTGATGATATTAATACTCGTGAATATATTTGATATGAACAATAAAGAATTGAACGAAAAATACATCAAAAACAACAACAACAACCATCTTCAGTTACACAAAAAAAATTGGACAATATTTGAAAATTTTGAAGGTTCCAGATCAAACTTACCTGACCATTAATATTGTTGTAATATTTAAATTTGTGTACTAGTTATGTCTTCATGTAATTTTAAAAAATATTTTTTGTTAAGTTTCTTTTGTATACTATTGTTGTCTAAATCTAGTTTAAAATATTTTAAATCTTATTTTAAAGTGTTATTTAATTTTATGTGTAAAATTTAAAATCTGTAAACAAAAATTAAAATATATATGAGATATAACTTTTTAAGGATTAAAACAATAAACAATAAAATATTTATGAATCATAAAGGTGATGTGTGATTGTAGGGACCAAAATGCAAATAAATATATGAAACTTCAAATTTGAAGTTTTGAGTAGTGAAACTTCAAATATAGAGTTTCACTCTTCAAAACTTCAAATTTGAAGTTTTGAATTTTCTTTTTGAAGAACAAAAAACTTCACATTTGAAGTTATAAAATATCTTTTGGAGATGCTCTTAGAACAAAAATATATAAAGTTGAATTTGATGAAGTAGATGCAATCTATTATATTCAAATAATACCAATTCAGCTAGATATTATATATCTAAAAATCACATGTCTAATTAAAATAACAAAATGTTATTTAAAATAAATTATACCTTAAATTATAAAATAATTTAGAATTGAATGTTAAATATTAATCAACTATTTACAAGCACATCCTCATGATGTTGACGCTCTAAAATTAAAAATGGCATACTATACTACATAGCATATAGAATAGTTATATGAAAGAGTTAACTAGTTACGTGGTTGAGAGAGAGAGAGAGAGAGAGAGAGAGAGAGAGAGAGAGAGAGTAAAGTTACATATTTGTTATGTGTTTCTCACATAGAATATAACAAAATGAAATATTACATTTCAATTTGAATTGTTTATTTTCTCCAAATATGATGGATAAGAATTAGGTGTAAGAGGATATATGATTTGAATAATAAAATCACTAATCACTTGAATATTTTTCTAATAGAATATAACCTAACAAACACACTTTGAAAAAGAATAAACATATTTATGTTCCATTCTATGTTGTTTCCTACTAAGTGTTTATCTTCTCCAAAACTTTTTATTTCTCTAGCAATCGAAGTAGATGAACAGTCTGGTAACCAACCTCATGTACCGATCATTGCTGCGTTCGAGTGACGTGGACGAAACCACTGCCGATCTCCGCTTTCTAACATTCTTGGAGCCGCTGTCGCTTCTGCTTCTTCTCAATGACTCTTTCTTCATTGTTCAGATGAGTCATATATGATGCACACAAAGTTTTGTTCCATTTGTAATCCCTACAATAACAAACAAAATATAAAAAAACCACTTGTCTAATGAAAACACACGCTAAGGATAGTTTTCTCATTAATACATAAAATATAGACAATATCATAGTCATCCTCTTGTTATGTGTATGGGGTTAATATTTTTCTGTTATGTACATGATCTCTAATTTATCATATTTATACTCGTGCATGAGCGCGAGAAAATCACCTTGTAAATATTATTTGCAGAGAACTAAACAAAATATAAATAAATGAGAAAGGAGAGAAAAAAAAGAAATAATTTTGTATGTGTGTTTTAACTATATAAATAACAAAATTAAAAAAATTATATGCAAAATTGTATGCATAATTTTATTTATTACTAAATATATAAAATAGAAAAATTATTTTTATGTAGAAAATAATAAATTTTAAGTGATAATTTTCTTTCTTCTATACTACATATCAAATTTAATAAAATATCAATTTTTTTTTAAACATGTCATATACAGAAAAATATATTTTATAAGTTAATTTGAAAGTTGAATAATTATTATTTAAGATATTAAAAGAAATTTAGATTAAGGTGGAAAATGAGAGAAAGGGTAATAATGACAATTAATATATAAATATACAGAATAGTCATATTTATCTTTTGTTGTGGTTATTAGTCATTGGCCCTAATTTTCTGTTATGTTATGTGTCAATGTTCAGCAAGAAAATCATCTTAAATTTAGAGATATCTAAAGCATTGATTGGTAGAACCTAACATAAGCATTAGCTCTTTATTTTCTTCTCAACAATAATTTGAAAAGAATTTAAAATAACATTCTTAAGATGCACATGTTCTCCAAATATTATTTCTCCAAAGCTTTTCACACTGGAACTTCCATTAACTTAAAAAAGATACCTAGATAATATACAAATTTGGAATACACGATTGGAAAACAAAGTTAGCAGAACACAAGAATGTCCTCTGGAGCCAAAAGCCATCAGATTTACATGAATTCTTTAGAACGAATCATAACTATAAACACTAAAGGATAAAAGCAATGTTAGAAACCTAGAATCAATTGAAATAGAAACCTAAGCAGGCAGATCCACCGAGGAAAGAAGGAAGAGATATGCACACACCTTCAGATAAACTTATGAATGGGGAAACTTTAAAACTCTTATATTGCTTCGGAACACACCTTGACAAGCCACAAGTAATCACAAATAATCAAACCCATGAGGAAGAAGACTAACCGTTAACTTACGAACCTCCATGAAAAGGTGCATAAGGAACGAACAAATCCTTGAAGCGCGAGCTGGAAAATGCACGAACCGAAATAGACAACAGCCATCTCAAATGAACCAAGAATCAGCACGTCCTTCAGACCACGAAAGATCCACCACAAGAAGCAAACAGCACTAACCAGCACGAAAAATAGACCAAACCGGGAAGGGAGGACCAGACCAGAACCGACAAGACACAGCAAGAACCAACTCTGACAGCCTCCACAACACCGAACTTGAACTTAATGCTTCTATAACATATATTTTTATATATGAATCATCTACTGCTCTACAATCATTTTATTAAGTGTTTTATTAGAGCATAATGCTTTTATAGCATATTGTTACTGTTTTGTCATCATGTTTATCCATCAAGGCTTTATTGTATATACTTTTTCAACAAAACCAAAGAAAAGTAGGATTTCAAAAAGGAAAATTTTCATTTAAATCCAAACTTTCAAATTTGGTTGAAAAAAACATGAATTTTCCCTTGGACCATTTAAACCACCAGCTTTTCTTGACTAGCCACTTAAAACCTCGAGTTAATTTGACTAAACCAATTTTAAGATGTCATTAGTTCGGTTAACAGATTGATTAGACAGGGTTAATCTCTGTTAAATTAACACGACACGTCATTTTGTAAATTAGAAAACCCACAATTCTCAAAACCTAAATCCCTAATTCTCTCAAAATCAAAAACAAAAACAAGGGGATCCCAAGAGAGAAGGTACCAATTCGACTAGGAAAGAGGAAAGATGTTGAATCTTCGAATGACGGAAGTAGAACAGAGGCTCGTGAAGTAAGAGCAGCTGGTCGTGAAGCAAAGGCTCGTGTGGCAGAGGCTCGTGAATCAGAGAATCATTGAGCAACGGCTCGTAGAGCAAGAGAACATGCTCGTGAAGAAAGGGCTCGTGAAGTAGAGGGTACGAAGCAGAGAATCGTAAATCAAGGGCCCGTGAAGCAAGGCTTCGTGAAGCTGCAGCTCGAGTAGAGGCTTGTAGGGAAGATAATTGTGGAGAAGAGACTTGGGGAGAATAGGCTCTTAGAGAAGAGGATGTAAGTGAAGATGACTGTGGTGTTGCTAATAATGATGATTGCGATGGTATAGAAAATGATGTTGGTGAAGAGGATGAAGATGAGACAACTTCTAACCAAGCAGAGGATGAGGAAGATGCCGAAAATGAGGTTGATGAAGAAAAAGTGGATGGAGATGCTGAGAGCTGAGCAAGATGAAAATGATGTAGGTAGTGGAGATGATATATGGGAAGATGAGAGGATTCCCGATCCTTTGTCTTCTGATGACAATGAAGATGAGGAAGAGCTAATTCGTAGAGACCATCAAGACCCGGACGAACTACTAGCTTTGAGAAAAAAATATAATTCTATAGAAGATTTCAAAATATGCGGTTATGAGGTATTCTCTAAAAACCCGATACAACATCACGTTATACAGATCGCAATCAACGAAGAGTGGTGCTAAGTGTTTAGATACTGATGTTCCTTGTGGGTGGAGGATTTATTGTTCTTATGAGAAGAGAAAACATATGATGCAAGTGAAGGTTTATATCAATGAGCATACTTGTGTCAGGTCTGGTTATTCCAAGATGTTGAAGAGATCGACTATAACATGGCTCTTAGTAGAAAGGTTGAGACTATATCCGAAACTGACAAAGCAAGAGATGGTTTCAGAGATTTTGAGAGAATACAATCTGGTTGTAAGCGATGAACAATGTGTTAAGGCAAAGACCAAGTTTGTGAGAGAAAGAAAAGCAAGTCATGAAGCTCATTTTGCTCGGATTTGGGACTATCGAGCTGAGGAATTGCGAAAAAACAAGGTTACCAAGTTTGAGATTGAAAACATTCCTGGACCAATCATTGAAAGCAAACAACAGTTCTACCGTCTCTATATTTGTTTCAATTCACAAAGGGAGTCTTGGAAGGAAACTTGTCGGCCTATCATAGGTTTAGATGATGATTCTTTTAAGTGGGACATTAAAGGTCACCTTTTAGCTGTAGTTGGTAGGGATGGAGACGATAGGACTGTTCCTATTGCTTGGGCAGTAGTTGAGATTGAAAATGATGATAACTGGGACTGGTTTGTCAAAAAACTCTCTGATATTTTGGACCTTCATGATGGAAGAAATGTGACCATAATTTCATATAAACAAAAAATAACTATTTGGTCTTTATTTTGAGTCTTTATTTGTTGTTTTTCAATCTATCAGCTAACTCAATTTGTTTTGCATGGTTTAGTGAAAGCTATTCAACGTGCTACCATCAGCTGATCATCACCAATGTTGTAAACACATCATCGATAACTGGAATAAAGACAGTCACGATGTGCAGTTAAAACGTCTATTTTGGAAGATTGCACGTAGTTACACCAAATGAGAATATGTTGCCAATTTAGAAGCTTTGCGGAGGTACAATCCAAATTCTTTCACTCCTCTACAGAGCACTAATCCTCCATCATGGTCTAGAGCTTTCTTTAGGACAGGTTATTACTGCAATGACAACCTGAACAATCTGAACGAGTCTTTTAACAAAACCATTAGGCCAGCAAAAAGAAAACCGATACTAGACATGTTAGAAAAAAAATCAGAAAACAGTGTATGGTGCGTAATGCGAAGAGGGCTATTAATACGGGCAGATTGAAGACTAAGTTCACTAAGAGAGCTTATGCTGAGATAGAAAAGATGATAGAAGGAACAACACTGCATCAGACACATGGCTAGGAACAATTTCCATTAGGTTGAGATGAATGAGGTTGCTTATTCTGTTGATATGAACACTTGGACATGTGGTTGTAGAAAGTGCAAGATGGTTGGGATACCTTGTGTTTATGCTGCATCAGTCATAATAGGGAGAAAAGAAAGAGTTGGAGATTACGTGAGTTATTACTACACAACAAAAATTTGGCGGAAAACTTACAAAATTGAAATAAGAGTTGTCCAAGGTATGCTGCTGTGGCCTAGATTAAATAGACTACATGCCCTACCTCCACCATGATGTAATAGTGAACCAGGAAGGCCAAGTAACTATGCAAAGAAGAAATGAAAATATGAGGCTGCGGCTTCTTCGAGTAAGGCACGGTTATCACGTGCCTTGAGGGTGATTACATGTTCCAACTGCAAGAACGAAGGACACAATAAGCAAAGATGTACAAATCAGGCTGTTCCTAATGAACCAAAAAGAGCAAGAGGACGACCAAGAATGAATAAGGTTAGTGTATTTATTTCCTACTAAAACTACAATTGTTGGTCAAATCTTAACTCTCTTTTATACATGATGGGACAACACTTTTTCAAGGTCAAGGATCACAAGGGCTGTCACAAGGATAAGCTCAAAGCGCACAAGGGTTTTTTCAAGGTCATGTCTAAGAACCGAATAACAAGTCTTATTTTCGGATGGTTTGCTTTTGTTTTTGTTTAAAAACTGAAGAACAAATCTTATTTTCGGATGGTTTGTTGATATTTTATTTTGGATTATGGTTTGTTGATGACTTACTTTGGTTGTAAAACATGGTTTGGTGATGTTTTATTTTGGATCTATCATGTTTAAATGATATGTTTTTAGCTGATATGGTTTCCATAATACTCATTCTACTAACAATAAAGCCATAAAACAAACACAAGGCACACTGTTATCAGACATGAATGACTCATTACCAAATGCAAACTTAAAGACAACAAACAACAATGTCAAAATAAATAGAACTAAACCCACACAAAGCACTACATAGAACAATGTCGACATACATAAAACCAAACAACAATGTCGACATCAATGCCTAGCTTACCACCTCTTCCTTTCACAACGCAAACACACACAAGGCACACTATCATCAAAGCTTTTCAATTCCTGATTTCTATCTTGCTCCTTTCTACATCTTCCTTCAAATCTTCAATCAAAGTCTTTAACTCATCAACCTCGGTTTTGGTCTTAGTAATCTTCCTGTCAATGATTTTGAGTTTTTGGAATAACATGTTCAACCTCCTCACATACAGCATAATTAATCCACTTAAACAAATGCCCATAATTCATGACGAAATGAAATATTTTTCTGTCTAAATAATATAAACAACAACTAGGAATCTTACCTCTTTTTGCTTACACAACGGTAGAAAGGTCTTCATGGATTCTCTTGTGTCTTCGATACTAAAGATACCACACGTAATTCACACTCACACTTTGTTGGGAACCCACAATCTCCTCCTCCAGATTGTACCTCTGAAGTTGAACTCATCATGAAATCGAGACAAAGTTTTGAAGAGAGTTTGTGTTTTTTGATTTCAGTCTTGAGAGAATTAGGGATTTAGGTTTTAAGTTTTGGGGTTATTCTAATTTACAAAACGACGTCGTGTTGGTTTAACAGAGATTATAAATCGAGCTTAACACCGTCTAATCAATATGGTAACCGAACTAACGACGTCTTAAAATTGGTTGTCAAATTAACTCGAGGTTTTAAGTGGCCAATCAAGATAAATTGGTGCTTTAAATAGTTTAAGGGACAGTTCATGTTTTTTTCAACCAAATTTGAAAGTTCGGAATTTAAATGACAATTTTCCCATTTTAAAATGACAATTTTCCCATTTTAAAATGATTTTTTCTCATTTTAACAGCTTTTGTGGTATTATTTTGTTAGACGGAAAACTCTTTGGAACTGGAAGTTACTCATTCTCCACAGGCCTGAAACCAGAAAGAACGTCGTAGGCAAGTAAGAGTAGGCTTGGCACAAAGTCTACACATCCCACTTGACCCATTTATAATTGACCAATATTATGTTCTCTTAGTCTTCTTTGCCAACAAACAATGAATAAAACTATCCTCTGAATCTCATCTCATATCCAAGAAAAATGAAGACTCGTCATTGGTTTTTGCTCCTCTTGATCCTAACCCTTACTGTTTTTGGATCAGTCGAAGCTCAAACCCAAGCAGGTTCTTGAGAACATATAAGACGAAGTTTTTCATTACTTTGTTTGTTGCAAAACATTATTGTAACAACTATTCTGAATGCGTTTTTGTTTTCGTTTATATTGAATTTTATATTGAATAGGATTCATCAGCTTGGATTGTGGGTTGGTGCCTACGACCACAACGTATACTGAGAAGTCGACGAATATAACATACAAATCAGACGCCGATTACGTCGACAGTGGATTGGTCGGGAAGATCAATAATGCATACATGACTCAACTTCAGCAACAAACTTGGTCTTTGAGAAGCTTCCGTGACGGTCAAAGAAACTGTTACAACCTCTTTGACCTCACAGCGAACATAAAATATCTGATCAGGGCAACCTTTATGTATGGGAATTACGATGTTCTGAATCAGTTGCCAAGCTGTGATCTTCGCGTTGGTGCTAACAAATGGTTTTCTATCAAAATAACAGGAGTAACAAATAGTTCTTCATATGAGATATTCCATGTTGTAACACAAGATGATCTTCAAGTTTGTCTTGTTAAGACAGGACCGACCACACCATTCATTTCCTCACTGGAACTTCGTCCATTGAACAATAACAGTTATAACACACAAAGTGGATCATTGATGTTGTTCGCCAGAATATACTTTCCATCCGATCCGTCATCTTTCGTCAGGTAATAATACAATAAAATCTTCATAGGCTGTCAAACTTTTTTAATAAATAAAGAGTTGGCCTAGTAGCTAAAACTCTTGGATTACTTAGTAATAATTTAAGAAATACATGTTCGAGTCTCCAGTTGACAGTTAATTTAACATCGTATGGGCTTAGCACTAGAGAATGTATTGGCCTACTAGCCTGAACCTCTCATCTCAAAAAAAAAATATTATTATTTGTGCTTGTTTTGTGTTAACAAAATGATCCCCTGTTCAGGTATGATGAGGATATACATGACAGAGGCTGGACTGCATTAACAGATAATGAAACCACCTTGATAAGCACTGACCTACCGATTGATATAAGTAGCGTCTACGATATGCCTCAAGCCGTGATGAAGACTGTTGTTATCCCTGCAAATGGTAGCAACACATGGTAATTATGGTGGACTTTTGAGGATATATATGCGCATTCCTATGTATATATGCATTTCGCCGAGATCCAGACTCTTAAAGCAAGTAACGTCAGAGAATTCAACATTACTTACAACGGTGGCTTACCTTGGTACAGCTACATGAGGCCTCCTAAAATCAGCGTTTCAACCATCTTCAATCCAAGCGCCGTGAGTTCTTCAAACGGGAAGTTTAGTTTCACTTTCACAATGACGGGTAACTCAACTCTTCCTCCCCTTATCAACGCTGCAGAGATTTACACAGTTTTAGATGTTACACAGCTTGGGACAGATAATGATGAAGGTAAGCATGTTCTTATTAATTACGCCATTCTGTAACCTAAGCTGTCTTCTTTTCACCTTTTTCTGGGTTCTGAAATGAGTACGAGTTACGTGATGATTAGTTTCTGCTATGATGAACATCAAGAAGACATATGGGTTGAGTAGGAAGTTAAGCTGGCAAGGAGATTGATAAGCTACAATATCGTTACGTGAGGAGGAAGAGAAAGATGGAAGAAGGAGGAACGCGGGAGAAAGGAGAAAAGGGGAGTTTGAAGGAAGACTTTGCGTCATCCAGCGGGTCTTAAAGAAGGGAAGCAGGAGAAAGACTCTAGACAAGAAAGAGGGTTTTCTGTTAGAGTCCGTTGGAAGCTTTAAATAAGACGCTTTGTGTTCATTGTAATCTAGCTTTGTATTTTGGATTCGCAAGACTTGAGGAGAATTCGTCTGGGTTAAGCCATCGATTCTCAATTGATTCTTAATACAAAGTGCAATTTCATTCATTCTTTGAATCTTATCGATTTGTGATCGAGTTTGTACAAGTTTCGATAGCTCAAAGTCTATCAATTGGCGCGGTGAGCTTCTCGTGATGGATTTGATCGAAGATTCTGACGGACGTTTGGATCATATGGAGCGATCGGTCGTAGAGACGGAGAAGACGGTCAAGGTGATCTATGAGGGATGGAGGAAGTTGACAGAGGCTAACACAAAATCAGACGAACAAGTCGGCGCCGTCGAGTCACGTTTGGGCACCGTCGAGTTTCAGTTACAGAAGATCGCAGCTGCGATCGGTAGGATCGAGTCCAATACGACTTTGTCGAAACCTCACGGTAAAGACATAGCAGGATCTTCGGAACCTCAGGTACAAGACTCGGTAACTGAATCGGAAAATCTATCGTTAAGTTATCGGAGGAATACATATATGTTTACGAAACGTGAAAGTTTGCTGAAAAAGAATGAGTTGCCTACGTTTGATGGTTTGATGTCGTATTGTTGGATACAGAATGTGGAAAGATATTTCAGAGCAGCTAAATATTCAGAACAGGAGAAACTTGAATTGGTGGCTCTGAGTTTGACTAGGGAGGTATTGAACTGGTATCTATGGGAAGCAGAGGAGGAGAGATTCGAGAGCTGGTTTCACTTTAAACAGCGGATGTTGGAGAGATTTGCGGAGTCGATTGATGATGAACTTCGCAATCGCTTGTGTGCTTTGACGCAGACCGGTTCTGTACGTCAGTATGTCAAGAAGTTTGAAGAGCTGATAACTCAAGTTAAAAGAATTGATGAGCCTAACCTGATCAGCAAGTTTTACACTGGTTTGAAGCAGGAAATGAAAGAGGTCATCAAACTCAAAGAACCAAAAGGTTTACGTAACCACATTGCTGCAGTGATAAAGATGGAGAGCAGCACTTTCTGTCAAGTCATGGGTGAACGTGTGAAACCAAGACAGACTGATTACCATAACAAACACCACTGATCAAATCATTTTGGTCAACGTCCTCTGCAGCCACTTGCCGACGACAAAAGTAAGCAACTGGAAACGCACAAGAACTTACCTCAGAGACCACGATTGCACTTAACTCCAGCTGAATTAGCTGAGTTGAAGAGGCTAAAGCTGTGTTTTAAATGCAACACGAGTTGGTTCCGAGGTCATGTGTGTGCGAATGCAGAGTTACAAATAATGATGCTCATTGATGACATAGAAGTTGAAGTGTTGCAAGACGCATACCCAGAAGAAGTGGAAACCGGTGATACGGAGGAGCAGGATGTGCAGGGACCACAACTGATGGAAATTTCTCTCAATGCTTACCTTGGCATTGACTCGCTTATGACAACTAAACTGAGATGGTTGTTAGCCGGAGTAAAAGCTGTGGTCTTGATTGATAGTGGAGCCACACACAACTTTGTTACTCCTCAGCTCGCACTGAAGGCGTGATTATCTGCACATTCAAACTCGAAAATGCATGTAGTGTTGGGTAATGGCGTCGCAATTAACGCAGGAGGAGTTTGCAGAAACGTCAAGTTGGAGATGCAGGGACTTGGTTTTGAGATTGACTGCATAACTCTTGAATTGGGAAAGGTGGATTTGGTTCTTGGGATCCAATGGTTGAGAACGTTGGGTAAATGCGAGATTGATTGGATCACTCAAGAATGGAGCTTTTGGCACAAAGGAAGACGAGCAATGTTGAGTAGTGAATTAGATCTTCACCAACTGCAACTAGCTTTACAAAGTCTCTCTGTGGACGATGGTCAGTGGGAGGTTCCCAGAGATTCTTGGTTCAGCGTGTTGCAGGAAGAGAAACTGTTGTCTCCGGTGCTACCAGTTGAAGTTGAGAGAGTATTACAGTTGTACGAGCACATTTTTGACAAGCCACAAGGCCTTCCTCCTGTAAGAGGCAGAGAACATGCGATCACGTTGAAAGCAGGAACTACATCTATCAACGTACGACCGTATCGTTACCCATCAGGAGGCCATATCTTCAATGGTTGCTGAAATATTTGAAAAGGATAGATACGTGTGAGTAGATGCCCTTTCTCCAGCCCGGTTCTCTTAGTCAAGAAACATGATAAGTCATGGCGTTTCTGCGTTGACTACAGAGCTTTAAACCAGGCAACAATAGCAGATACGTATCCTATTCCTATGATTGACCAGTTCCTGGTTCAACTTCACGGAGCCAAGGTTTTTTCAAAGATGGATCTTACGACAGGCTTTCATCAAATATGTATGGAGGAGAAGGACATTCATAAAACAGCATTTCGAACCCATGATGGCCATTACAAGTTCTTAGTAATGCCATTTGGGCTCACAAATGCTCCTTCTACGTTTCAGTCTCTGATGAATGATCTCTTTCGTCCTTTCTTGGGCAAGTTCGTGCTGGTGTTTTTTGATGATGTGTTGATATACAGCAAGAACGAGGAGGATCATGTTCATCACTTGGAGGAAGTCAAGGTGTTTGACTGACATAAGCTTTTTGCGAACAAGAAGAAATGCTTATTTGCGCAGAGTCAAGTGGAGTACCTTGGGCATGTTATCTCAGCTGTAGGGGTAGCCAGGGTAATGTGAATACGGAAGGGATGAGACTTTGGCCTACACCCAAGAGCATTAAACATCTACGAGGGTTCTTAGGTTTGACTGGATACTATAGGCATTTTGTGAAGAGTTATGGTTCCTTGGCTCGACCGTTAACTGACCTTTTGAAGATAGATAAGTTTGGATGGTCTCAGGCTGCTCAGATTGCTTTCGATAACTTGAAGCAAGCAATGGTTTCTGCACTGGTATTGGCTCTTCCAGATTTTACTTTGACTTTTTTGGTGGAGTGTGATGCGTCTGGGTTTGGTGTGGGCGCAGTACTGATGCAGGGGGGTCGTCCTATAGCTTACTTCAGTCACGCGTTGTCAGTTCGGGAGCAGTTAAAACGGATCTACGAACGCGAGTTGATGGCAGTGGTTCTCGCAATACGCAAATGGAAACACTACCTTCTCGGTCGAAAGTTTGTTGTGCACACCGATCAAAAAAGCCTTAAGTATCTTTTGGAACAGAGAGAAGTCAGTATGGAGTATCAGAAGTGGTTGATCAAATTGTTGGGGTATGAATTTGATATCATCTACAAGCCTGGTATTCAGAACAAAGCTGCGGATAGCCTTTCACGTATTGAATACTCAGCTTTACATGCATGTGTTTGATGCCACGTTGTTTGCTATCACCATTCCCATTTCTCTCCAGCTGCAGGATCTTTATAAAGAAATATTCGAGTCCCAAGAGATACAGTTGTTGATACAAAGGGTAAAGGAAGGAGACGCAAGTTTGAAGCATTATACAATCAAGGACGACAGACTTTGGCACAAACACCGTTTGGTAATTCTCAGTTCTTCTGCTTTCATCACTACGGTTCTGAAAGAGTGTTTCAAGGCGGTCACTCATGAGTGCTTAAAACAGTGAAGAGGGTACAAAGATGGTTCCATTGGGCAGGGTTATTACGATCAGTTCAGCAGTACGTTGCGGCTTGCCATGTGTGTCAGACACACAAAAATATTCTACCTTGAGTTCTGCGGGTCTGCTTCAGCCTCTACCGATTCCGGTGGCTGTTTGGGAGGACCTCTTTATGGACTTCATCGAAGGTTTACCAACTTCTTTCAGTTACAACGTCATATACGTTGTGGTGGATCGCTTGAGTAAATATACTCACTTCATTGGCGTTGCGAAGAAATTCATTGGAGAAGTGGTTCGTTTGGACAGTTTTCCGAAGTCGATTGTCCCAGACCGTGATAAGATCTTCCTAAGTTCCTTTTGGAGAGAGTTGTTTCGGTTGTCTGCGACGTCTCTGAAGTTCAGCACAACATTTCATCCGCAAACTCGATGTTTAGCTTCGACACACCCACACACATGGTACAAGTATCTTTGTTGGGCAGAGCTTCATCCTGTCTTTCATGTCTCTTAGCTCAAGGCGGTCTTGGGAGCTCAGCATAAGGTCCTTCCTCTACCTGCACTTCCTTCGGGGTTGGACGATTTGATGATCATTCCGGAGGCTATTTTGGATACTCGCTACAACGACAAAGGAGCTTTGGAGTTTCTGGTGCAGTGGCGTTCTCTTCCTTCGTCGGAGAATACATGGGTCCTTTACGGGGAGCTTCGTGACCAATATCCCTAGTTCAAGCTTGAGTACAAGCTTAATTTCGAAAAGGGGGTATTGATAAGCTACAATATCGTTACGTGAGGAGGAAGAGAAAGATGGAAGAAGGAGGAATGCGGGAGAAGGGAGAAAATGGGAGTTTGAAGGAAGACTCTGCTTCATCCAGCGGGTCTTAAGGAAGGGAAGTAGGAGAAAGACTCTAGACAAGAAAGAGGGTTTTCTGTTAGAGTCTGTTGGAAGCTTTAAATAAGACTCTTTGTGTTCATTGTAATCGACCTTTGTATTTTGGATTGAGTCGCGAGACTTGAGGAGAATTCTTCTGGGTGTTAAGCCAGCGATTCTCAGTTGATTCTTAATACAAAGTCATTCTTTGATTCTTATCGATTTGTTATCGAGTTAGTACAAGTTTCGATAGCTCAAAGTAGATCAGCAGGATTTAAGGTTGATTGGCTGGAGAAGAATCTGGAGCAAGTCAAAGAAAAGAAATTGAAAGAGCTGTCCGGTTTGGCCATGCTCCAAGAAACTGAGGAAAAAGCAAAGAAACTGAAGCGAAAGTTTGAAGAGCTTGATGCTCTAGCTGAGGAGCAGAAGAAAGAGTTGTTAGCCACCAGAACTTCTCGCTCCTTCGATGATGTTGTTTGATGATTCGAGATCTTAGTCATCTGATGTTATGTTGTCTTAGTTTGAGACACCAGAAACTCTTTCTTAATGAGTGGGAACTCTTTTGAAGTCACATTCTCTTTGTTCTATGTTTTTTCTTCTAAAAGCAACTCTGTTGGTTTTATTTTCAACTAAGTTTCTCTTCTTCATGCACCTCAATTTGTTGTTATTTCAATGTTTAAGAATTTTTACTGCAAATCATCTGTTCTTCATGATTCGTGGAATACTGACTTTTGTTTTTCCTGATTCTTGGTAAAGTATTGCTGCATCACATCGTATGTTTCTCTCTTTATTTCTTTAGCCATTAACCCTTTTTGCTTTCACTTATAAGTGTGGTTCAATTTCTGATCATAATTAGTTAAATTTGTTACTGAGAAGCTATGAGTACTTACTCAGCACCTTGTCAAGATATGCACACTTCCAGGTACATGTTGGGTCCCTCCTAGATGGAGAGAACCAAGTGGGCATGAGACATAATAATTCTCATGACCTTAAGTAATTAGTTATGTTCCCCTTTGCACTGTAGACTCACAATAATAGAGTTTAGAGAGAGAGACAAAAGAGAGAAAGAAGAGAGAAGGAGGAGAAAAATCGTCAGGCTATTTCAAGACTGGTTTTGGAGGACCAAACGGAACTTGATCGGGCTGATATTTTGTGGAAAGCTTGTTATGTCAGTGGGTTAGAGATTCACCGAAGGGATTTGGATTTCAATGGTTGGATCTTCTGTTGTCTAGTTTTTAGTGAAGCTGGTCGTCACAGTTCTTCAGCGGAACAGTTTTGGGTGTGTGGTAAATACGACGGTGAGATCTTCTCTTCTTGAGCCGAAATTTGGCGGAGGTATTGTTGACTTGCTTATCATGGATTTGTACGGTTGGATTAGTCTCTGGATGCCGGAATCCTTGTGAGCTGAGGTCGTTTGGTTGGCCGGTTTTAAAGCTTTGTGTTGCTCTCTTGTTGTTGTTGTTTGTGTTGGAGATAGCTCTTTGAAGCTAGTGTCTCTGTTCTGTTCTGGTTGTTGAATAGGGAGGAAGTGGTTGTACTCACAAACATTTATATAGTGGATTGTTGAGTGGACTACGGTCCCGTGGTTTTTCCTTCTCACATCGAGGAGGTTTTCCACGTAAAAA
>NC_027753.1:10339210-10344781 GCF_000695525.1 Brassica oleracea var. oleracea
ATGGAGGAGAAGGACATTCATAAAACAGCATTTCGAACCCATGATGGCCATTACAAGTTCTTAGTAATGCCATTTGGGCTCACAAATGCTCCTTCTACGTTTCAGTCTCTGATGAATGATCTCTTTCGTCCTTTCTTGGGCAAGTTCGTGCTGGTGTTTTTTGATGATGTGTTGATATACAGCAAGAACGAGGAGGATCATGTTCATCACTTGGAGGAAGTCAAGGTGTTTGACTGACATAAGCTTTTTGCGAACAAGAAGAAATGCTTATTTGCGCAGAGTCAAGTGGAGTACCTTGGGCATGTTATCTCAGCTGTAGGGGTAGCCAGGGTAATGTGAATACGGAAGGGATGAGACTTTGGCCTACACCCAAGAGCATTAAACATCTACGAGGGTTCTTAGGTTTGACTGGATACTATAGGCATTTTGTGAAGAGTTATGGTTCCTTGGCTCGACCGTTAACTGACCTTTTGAAGATAGATAAGTTTGGATGGTCTCAGGCTGCTCAGATTGCTTTCGATAACTTGAAGCAAGCAATGGTTTCTGCACTGGTATTGGCTCTTCCAGATTTTACTTTGACTTTTTTGGTGGAGTGTGATGCGTCTGGGTTTGGTGTGGGCGCAGTACTGATGCAGGGGGGTCGTCCTATAGCTTACTTCAGTCACGCGTTGTCAGTTCGGGAGCAGTTAAAACGGATCTACGAACGCGAGTTGATGGCAGTGGTTCTCGCAATACGCAAATGGAAACACTACCTTCTCGGTCGAAAGTTTGTTGTGCACACCGATCAAAAAAGCCTTAAGTATATTTTGGAACAGAGAGAAGTCAGTATGGAGTATCAGAAGTGGTTGATCAAATCGTTGGGGTATGAGTTTGATATCATCTACAAGCCTTGTATTCAGAAAAAAGCTGCGGATGGACTTTCACTTATTGAATACTCATCTTCACATGTGTCTGATGCCACGTTGTTTGCTATCACCATTCCCGTTTCTCTCCAGCTGCAGGATCTTTATAAAGAAATATTCGAGTCCCAAGAGATACAATTGTTGATACAACGGGTAAAGGAAGGAGACGCAGGTTTGAAGCATTATACAATCAAAGAAGACAAATGTTGGTACAAGCACCGTTTAGTAATTCCTAGTTCTTCTGCTTTCATCACTACGGTTCTGAAAGAGTGTCATGATGGACTTCAAGGCGGTCACTCAGGAGTGCTTAAAACAGTGAAGAGGATACAAAGACGGTTCCATTGGGCAGGGTTATTACTATTAGTTCAGCAGTACGTTGTGGCTTTCCATGTGTGTCAGACACACAAATATTCAACCTTGAGTCCTGCGGGTCTGCTTCAGCCTCTACCGATTCCGGTGGCTGTTTGGGAAGACCTTTCTATGGACTTTGTCGAGGGTTTACCAACTTCTTTCGGTTACAACGTCATATACGTTGTGGTGGATCGCTTGAGTAAATATACTCACTTCATTGGTCTTAAGAATCCATTCCAAGCTATTGACTCTGCGAAGAAATTCATTGGAGACGTGGTTCGCTTGCATGGATTTCCGAAGTTGATTGTCTCAGACCGTGATAAGATCTTCCTAAGTTCCTTTTGGAGAGAATTGTTTTGATTGTCTGAGACGTCTCTGAAGTTCAGCACAGCATTTCATCCGCAAACTGATGGTCAAACAGAGGTGTTAAACCGCTGTATGGAGACTTATCTACGATGTTTTGCTTCGACACACCCACGCACATGGTACAAGTATCTTTGTTTGGCAAAGCTTTGGTATGTTGGGGTCAAAATCGGTCACGAAGGAATCAATGTCTAAAACTCCCCGAAAAATATTTCTCGATTTATATCTATATGCATTAGGATCCCAATTTATGGATCTCTGTTGTAGCAGCTCCGGCACCTATTGATTTTGCAATCTCGGGCTAAAAAGCGTGGAGGTTCGAGTCCAACCAAGAAATTTTTTTTTTGTTTTGGTGCGTGAATTTCGTATAATTTTTATTGAAAAGATTATACGACGAGTTATTAATATTGTTGGGGTCAAAAACGGACACGACGAAGTTAACATCCAAATATCCGTAAAAATCAGCATGAACGTTTTTACGAAAAGTAATCTTCGTAAAGAAATCTTTACGAAGAACTTTGCGATGAAATCTTGCACTAATCTTGGTTGATTCATCGAAACTAAACACCCATAGTCCAAGAACGCGTTCATAAAACATCAGAAAAGGTACCAAACAAGGTCGCCACGTAGCGACCGGTCCGTGAACAAGCCGGTTGCTACGTAGCGACCGACCAAGCCATTGGGTCGGTCGCAACGTAGCGACCGGTCCGCGAACGAGCCGGTCGCTACGTAGCGACCGACCAAGCCATTCGGTCATCGATCAACGGGTACAACCCAAATCCGTGCATTCTCGTCTGTTCCTCAATGCTAACTCCCATGTACCGTAGCCATATCATTTCTCAAATCATTCCGATCAAAGTTACCGTTGAAACTTTATGATAAAAACCGCAAGAACTTATTTTTGTTGAAATGAAAATCGTAACAAACGTTTCATGTCGAAAGACGGCCCAACGAGGTCTAAAACGCGGCTACAAGCCCACTTACGATTCTTTAAGAATGAGCTCGTAGATACTACTATGGCAGTTTATGTTTTTATTTTATAAAAACAAATATAAAGATAAGTTTCCACAGAAAAAATGTTAAGTTTCCGCGGATAAACATGAAGATCGGAAAAAATGGAATATCTCCATTTTTCACTTAAGACGGCTTAAGGGCAGGAAGGAAAAAGCTAAAACCCACCTTGGAGGAGTATATAAGGAGTCCTAGGCGAGAGTCACAAAAAAAAGGAGAACGCTTGGCGCTTAGAAACTTTGAGGCATTATTCTCGACATGCTCTGTTTCTATGACTGGCACCCGATTACCCAACGAACGCGCACAAGCAGTTCGATCTATTGGTTCACTCTTGAACTACGTTCAGCTTGATCCTCGAAAGGGGTACGTAGGCAGCCTTTCTTAAGGTTCAGTCCGAAATCAATCAAAACCATTTTCATATATTTTCCGTCTTCTGTTATCGAGCTGCGACTCAACTAGGTTTAAGGTTCTAGGTTGCTAGAACTAGGTAATTCGCTGCATCTCTTACGGCCGAAGCTTTTATAATCTCTTGTAATGATCGCAACGCTCTTACGCGGATTCTAAATAAGATCTACCTTTTCTATAAATTCGTTTTGTTATCTTTTCATATTTTCCGCATTTATTGGGTCTCTTATCGTTGGCTCTCTCAGAGAATCCGGGATCTCAGAGAAAGTTAGGGTTTCTTGACTTTCCTCCGATTACGGAAATCGACGGTGTGAATTTCGGTTCCCACAGTTTGGCGCTAGAAGGAGGAGGGGGTACGGATTACTCTAACTCATAGCCGCGAAACGCTTGATCAAAACGATGTCTGGAAATGCGAAAGACAAAATCGCAGTTCGCAACAATGCTGGTAAAACAACTCCAGCAGCGACTGCTCCTATGGCCAACACTTACGCAAACCCCCTAGTGCTCGAAAAAATCGAAAACCTAGCCGCGACCTTTCGCCACAGGAAGTGCTACGAAACGAGCTCGCGATTTCTCTGTCTAAACATATAGGCAAACGATAAATTTTATCAAACCCCGTAAGTTTGGCTCATTACCGAGCTAAAGAAGTCTCAATGCGTAAGGGTTTTACCAAAACACGTTTTCCGAAAACTTTTCGGAAAAGTAAAACTTGTTCTCCCCAAAACCACAGAAAAACCCTAGGTTAATCTGATATCACTCAAATTACCCTAAGGAGTGAATTACTCTCTCAAATAAGAGGTTCAGATGTAGTACTTAGGGATCAAATCCACAGAGACTCTTGGATTATACAATAGATTATGGTCTTTGAAATAGGCTAGATTAATTGGTTTATAGGTTTTAAAGCAGTAAATGAATTGGTGAGCAAGGTTATTGCTTGATTGGTTTGTTTTGAGGTTGTTAACAGTTGAGAGAATAGCTAGATTTAGGTATATTCTCAGGTATGATAAGCAAATAACTTAATTTGGGTCTTTAGGGGTTTATTGATATTAATTGTTCTTGAATTCAAACTCAGATATAATCAATTAGATTATCTAATCTGGATCTCGGATTTCAACTCTCGTATGTTAATCATGAGAAAGTGTCGATTGATTATTCGTTACGAATATCGATCGATACACCTTTTAAAATATCGATCGACAGGGCTGTTGCTGCATCGATCGATACTTCTTCAAGAAAGCTTTACGGACATGTTTGATTTATATTCTCTAACTCACTAGATTAACTCTCGTCTATATCTAGTCAGTTAGATCATACTAGTTTATTTTCAGGTATTGAGTCAAGCAATGGCTTGATCTCAATTAATCCTAAGATCTAAGATTCATGGTTTATCAACCCTAAGCTTAGCAATAAGAACAACTAGATGAAGAACTAATTAAATCATCCTAACAACAATTTAAACTAGCAATACATATATCAACCTTATGAGAATCCTAAATCTAACAGTGAGATTACTCAGACATATTCATAAAAGACATGGTTATGATGGTTTGAATAATATTGCACAAGATAAATAAACAAAATATAGTAAATAAACAAAGGGAGTTCAAGATCTTCCTTCTCTCAAGGAGTACAGATCTCTCTCTCCAATCCTAAGCTCTCTCTCTAGAATAGTATCAAGCATAGCCGCCAACAATGACTTAGAAACAGTAAAATAGGGTTTCAGGTCGTCCAAGGGTATATTGGTAATATGTGGTGACTTATGGGCCTAAATTGGTCACGAAACAGCCTTGGCCTATTTTCTGGGATCACTGTCGCCCGACACCAATGATGTTTCATCGATCGACAGTCCTTCATATCCTCGACAGCTTCCTCTCGCGAGGCATACTGACCACTCTTCAGTAAAACGGGCATAACTTATGCTACATGATGCTTATTGACCTCAAACCGGTGGTATTGGAAAGCTAACTCAAAGATCTATCGTGTGTAAAACGATGGACTCAATCTAACGGTGATAAGGTCTCCATCCATAGCTATACATCTGATGCATCTGCGCAGATTTGCACTCAAAAGGCTCCAAATTCACCATATTTTTCCAGAACGTACCTGAACCTGTAAACACTCTAAATAGACTCTATATAGTAGTAAATATATATTAAAATACTTATAAACCATGGTAAAAGTGGGTAAAATCCATGGTCTATCAACTCCCCCAGACTTACTCTTTTGCTTGTCCTCAAGCAAAACATACTAGAGCAGTCTCTCTGAGAGATGTTTGAAAACATCAGGGATTCTCATGATTTAAAACTTAGAATTATCACCTCTGCAATATTGCAATCCAGATCTAAAAAGTCCTAATCACAAAAGCACATTATACCATATCCTAGCTTAGCAACCAAATTCACGTAGCCAACAACTTAGCAAATCATGTCTGACATTCCCCTCTACCAACCTCATTTTTTAGCATAAATAAAAGTGTAGGCTTTACCTCGGGAGTATCGATCACAAGATGCAAGGATTTTCAAACAAGTATCTGGATCTG
>NC_027753.1:10344787-10348471 GCF_000695525.1 Brassica oleracea var. oleracea
CTATCTTTTCTCTCTACTAATTTCTCTCTTTAGTCAAAGTCTGCTTCCATTGCAGGATCATTGACCAAGATTGGACAGACTTCCATGAATCAAGCCTTAATAGTGATTGCCACCAAGTCTTGTTCACTTCTTTTTGACCTATATCCAAGAATTCTCAAGAAAAGCAAAGTTGAGCTCAGTTAGGTTGGAGGTCAGCTTTGGTTCTTTCAAACATTCTCAGCAAGTATCTTTAGTACTATCTGCAACTAGTAAGTCTAGAATGGTGCTAAAGAGTGGTTAGATAACAATCAAAAATCTAATAAGTTCATTATCCGCTTCTTGACTCAATAAAACTCTTTTGAAAACAATTTGATAAGACTCATGAACACACTAATATCAGTAAACATCCCCCCAGACTTAAATTACACTGTCCCCAGTGTTTATCTAGTCGGAGTTATGGTGATAACATAAACATAAGTACACAATTTAACAAGTAAGAATGATAACCCGACCGGGTTAAGTGTCGATCGATGGAAAGGAGTTACCATCGGTCGCTGCAAGTGTTGTACTGTCGATCGATATCGACATGCTCTCATCGGTCGATTTTATAATCATCTACTCGGATCTTTTCTTTTTTTCTTTTTTTTTTCAATTAATTTAAACTAAATCCTAAATATTCTAAAACTAGAAATGGATTGCCTCCCATTCAGCGCTTATTTTAAGTCTTGAGCTCGACTCGAGGTCCGATCTATCTAATTATTAGGAAGAATGCCTAAGTTTAAAGTCCTGCTAATTGGCGGTTTAGCCCAATAGTGTTTCACTCGTTGACCATTCACTGTAAATTCTTCTCCTTTATTGTTTATAAGTGTGATGGCTCCATAATGGTTGACATCCACAACAGTGAAAGGACCTGACCAACGAGATCGGTGTTTTCCGGGAAACAACGTAAGCCGAGAGTTATATAACAGCACTTGATCATTTGGTTCGAAGTGCATGGAGATGATCTTTTTATCATGATATGCTTTCGTTTACTCTTTATATATCTTTGAACTCTCATAGGCTAAGTGTCTTATTTCATCCAGCTCGTTAAGCTGCATTAGTCTCCTTTCGGCAGCTGGTTTGATGTCGAAATTTAGTAATTTTATAGCCCATTATGCCTTATGTTCTAGCTCAACGGTAAGTGACAGGATTTTCCATAGAGTAGGTGAAATGGGGTTGTTCCTAATGGGATTTTGTATGCAGTTCGGTAGGCCCAAAGTGCATTGTCCAGTTTTCTAGACCAATCTTTCCTAGAATTTCCTACGGTCTTTTCTAAGATTTCTTTGATCTGTCGATTTGAGACTTCTACTTGTCCACTTGTTTGCGGATGGTAGGGTGTAGCAACTCTGTGGTGAACTCCGATCTTCCGGAGTAATCCGTCAAAAACTTTGTTAATAAAATGGGAGCCACCGTCGCTTATGACTATTCTAAGAACTCCAAATCTTGGAAAAATTATGCTCTTGAAAGGCTTGATTACTACAGATGCGTCATTTGTTGGGGAAGCTACTGCTTCGACCCATTTTGATACATAATCAACAGCGACTAGTATGTATTTGTTCCCGTACGAAGAAGGGAAATGACCCATGAAATCTATTCCCCAACAATCAAAGACTTCTACCTCTAGAATAGACTTCTGTTCCATTTCATGTCTTTTACTGATTTTCCCCCTTCGTTGGCATCTGTCGCATTGTGAGATGAATGCATGAGCATCGCGAAACATGGCCGGCCACCAGAATCCTGCCTGAAGGATTTTTGACACCGTTTTAAAGGTTGCAAAATGTCCAGCGTAGTCGGATCCATGGAACTTGAATAAATTATCAGGGATTTCAGTTTCGGCGACGCAACGTCTATATATCCCGTCAGAGCAATGTTTGTAGAGATATGGCTCATCCCAGTGATATCTCCTAACTTCTCTTAAAAACTTCTTCCTTGTATACCCTCTCAACTCTTCGGGTTCTATGTCAGCAGCTAAATAGTTCACTATATCAGCGTACCAAGGTCTGCTCTTTGAACCTTGTCCGACTGCGTTCACTTCCCGACGCAGACTTTCATCTACGGGGGAATCATGGTCAGGGTGCAGCTTGTTGTATGTGACGTTTACTTTTATATCGAAGGTGAGGGTTATGGAATCTATTTCTTTATTTAGATCATCTGGAGTGTCGATCGACATAGCATTGTCGTCGTCGATCGGCATAGCATAGTCGTCGTCGATCGACAGTTCCTCGGAAGTGAGACAAATATTTCTGACGAATGAATCCATTTGGTAAACGTTTTCTGTTGGTAAGAAGTCATCGATAGGACCGTCATCTTCTATTCGTATCCGGGAAAGATGTTTTGTAACTCCGTTTTCTACTCCTCTTTTATCGTTAATCTCGATGTCAAATTCTTGAAGTAGAAGGATCCATCGCAGGAGTCGTGGTTTCGCATCTTTCTTTTGCATTAAATATTTAATTGCAGCGTGGTCAGTATGAACGATGACTCGCGAACCAACCAGGTATTGGCGGAACTTTTCAAATGCATAAACTACAGCAAGCTGTTCTTTTTCTGTTGTTGCGTAATTCCTTTGTGCCTCGTCTAGTGTTCGACTAGCATAGTAAACTGCAAGTAGATTTTGTCTTTTCTTTGGCCTAGAACTGCTCCTACAGCGAAATCGCTCGCATCGCACATAATTTCGAAACGAAGATTCCAGTCAGGTGCTTGTACGATGGGGGCAGTTATCAAGGCTTTATTTATTTCCTCAAAAGACTTTACGCATTCTGGTGAGAAGTCGAATTTAACTTCTTTACAGGGAGGGAGGTGAGAGGTCTAGCGATTTTGCTAAAATCCTGTATGAACCTCCTGTAAAATACGGCATGCCCGAGAAAACTTCTCACGCCTTTTACGTTCGTGGGTGCAGGCAGGCCGGTCATTACCTCAATCTTCGCCCGATCTACTTCTATGCCCGCAGCGGACACTTTATGTCGTAGGACGATTCCATCGTTAACCATAAAGTGGCATTTTTTCCAATAAAGTGGCATCGTTAACCATCGCCAAGACTTTACATAGGTTATCGAGATGTTTTTTGAAACTAGGTCCATATACGGAAAAATTGTAACACCCCGATCCGGCCGACTAGGCCGCGGTCGAAGCCTTACGTCGCTCGGTCCACTTCCTGGCCGAACCTCTTAATCTTCGCCCTTTAATTATAATATCGCCTAAAGGCGAGGGCTAACTTAGATCTTAGCTAAAGACTTTCCTAGTCCTTTATAGCCTAGATCCTTTCAACAGATACGCAGCGGATTATTCTCTAATTAACCATTGGTCTAAAACCAATCTAACACTTGTCTGGTCGAATCACCTTAGCCTTGGTAAGTTTACTCAACTACCAATTAGCTTAAAGGTCAATCCTAAACCCAAACCAAGTCATACGATCCTGAGGTTCCATTCCCCTAAACCATTCTATCTAGATCTACATAAGTAAATGCTAGATCATACCTTTGCCACATCTACGGAGCTTATTAGCTCATCGGTCCTCCATTGACTCGAATTGCTCTTGCTTGACAGCTGGACCACGATCACTCAATGATCTTACTTAAGGTCCTTATCTTCACTCCTGCACCAAACAGCTCCCCTAGGTACTTAGTCATTCAACCAACCATCCCCACAGACATAAGTAACCTTTGAGAA
>NC_027753.1:10351384-10352660 GCF_000695525.1 Brassica oleracea var. oleracea
TCTCCACGGCCCTTCCCCTGACTTCCTTGCAGCTTGGGACAATCCGATTGGAAATGTCCTTGCTGGCCACAATGGAAACAGGTCATCTGGCCGCGTCTACCAGTCTGGTTCGGTCGAGGACAGTTCTGAACCCCATGGTCCATGCTGCCACAACGAACACAAGCCCCCTTGGCCTTCCAGCACTCACCGGTATGGTTCCGTCCATATTTGGAACATGCAGGTTGGCAACCAGAGGTCTCACCTCCGTCCACCTGGTCCCATTTTCTCTTTTTATCCTTTGTCTTGCCCGATGGGCCAGACTGTGGCTTAGCCTTAAGCTTAGCTTCTTCAGCCAAGTTAGACTCCAACAAATCCCCGTTCCACTTCCAGTGGGTACCTAGATGAGTAGGATTTCGGTTTAATAGTGGGTACCTAGATGAGTAAGATTTCGGTTTGATCATACATTTGGAAAACGTCCCATACCATTCTCCAAAGCGTATTACTTTTGCGAATGCTGACACCATTCACAAGAGCAATTAAAATATACCTGAATCCCCATCATACTAAGATACTTAACATCATGTTCTTTCATTGATTGAAACGAACATCTTGAGTTTCCTCATTCTTTCCTTGGACGGATTCAGATTGGAATTGGTTCATTCCATCCAACTAGATTTAAGGACACCAACCTTGACTTGTACCGAGTCCTAGCTGATCCATCTGATTACAAGTCCACTCGTGTACTGGTCATGTAGTGCTTCCCTTGAGTCAGATTTTAATATTGCATATGCTTTATTTATTATGAACGGCCATCAAGGGATAACATTTAACTTCAGTAGAGTGCTGCACGTTTATTTCAACCTAAGCCACTCTCTGGTCCATGTTACTTCCCTTATTCAAGTCATCCATAAATGAGTCTTGCATTGCTTCCATCCCTTCCAACCCGTCTATTACTTCTAAATAACTAGATCAACCAACCTTTCTGTTCTTAGGATTTTGCCCTTTGAGAGTTCATCTTGGCTAAGCTGGCTCATCTTGGAACTACTCCGTTCAGAAGCATGATACCCCTTACCTCAGTTCCCTCTTGGCTCATCCCAACTAAGGTTTCATAGTCATCATAGTTTTCAGAAATAATTTCGGTTTGGAACTCAACATCTTTGAGCGCTGTCCTAAACAGGATCAAGCATGCTCTGATACCAACTTGTAACACCCCGATCCGGCCGACTAGGCCGCGGTCGAAGCCTTACGTCGCTCGGTCCACTTCCTGGCCGAACCTCTTAATTTTCGCCCTTTAATT
>NC_027753.1:10355514-10356168 GCF_000695525.1 Brassica oleracea var. oleracea
GTTGGAAAGTGGCAGGGGCATTACAAAGACCGAATGGCATTCTGCGGTATGCAAATGTTCCGTAAGGGCATGTAAAGGTGGTCTTTTCTTGATCGTCAGGATGTATAGGGATTTGGAAAAATCCAGAGTATCCGTCAAGAAAACAGTAGTATTGGTGATTTGCCAATCTTTCCAACATTTGATCAATGAAGGGTAAGGGAAAGTGATCTTTTCTGGTGGCAGCGTTTAGCTTCATATAACAATACACATTCGATGTCCAGTGACAGTTCGCATGGGAATGAGTTTGTTTTTATCATTCCTAACCACTGTAATTCCTCCTTTCTTAGGTACAACATGCACGGTGTGGGAACCGAAATTCGTCCTGTCGATTTCCGTTTAAATTAGGAAACTAGGAAAACCCTAATTTCCCAGAGGTCCCGGTGATCTGTTAATACCACACACTAAGAAATCAGAACACGAGATATCAACGACAAAGTACAAAAATCGTAAAAAGAGAGCAAAACAGATCTTATTCCGAATCCGTGTTTGAGCGTTACAACAAGGTATAAGCCTGGGCTCGAGAGCTATCGGCAAGATTCCTAGTTCAAGCAACCCTAAGACGGCCAATCCTAATTGAGTCGCAGCTCGAAATAACAAAAACGGAAAGTTGCCTAA
>NC_027753.1:10356690-10363460 GCF_000695525.1 Brassica oleracea var. oleracea
AGTTTCGAAAGAGCTCGGTCGCTACGTAGCGACCGAGCGTAACGGATGCTCGGTCGCTACGTAGCGACCGGGCAGTGTGCGTGTGCAGTAGTTACGTAGTGACTGAGCTTGGTCTATTTGTGTTCCGACCGTCAAATTCGAACCTATCCGCGGCTGGCTCAGATACGTTTCCGTTGCCTTGGGACAGCTTGTGTTTGATCCAAACGGAGTTTGAACAAGGTTTTATTTCGAGGACGTATGCCGCGACATTCTTTTGACCAAGTACAATTTGTCGCGGAAAGGCACTCATACTTGTATTTTGCGGAGATTTGGATGTTAACTTCGTCGTAACCGTTTTCGACCCCAACAACGGACTTTCAGACATTGATTCCGTCATGACCTATTTTGACCCCAACACACGGAGCTCACCCAGTTGGTATACGAAATTGGGTAGATGATTCCAGCATCTAGAAGTTTGATTATTTCCTTCTTAACAACTTCTTTCAAGTTCGGGTTTAGCCTTCTTTGATGTTCCACTGATGATTTGGAATCGTCTTCTAAGTGAATCCGGTGCATGCACAGATCTGGAGAGATACCAGGAATATCCTAGAGAGAGTATCCGAGGGCTTTCCTATACTTGCGCATTTTATTTAATAACAACGCAAGTTCTTCGTCGGTTAGGTTGGCATTTACGATTACGTGATAAGAATTACTGTAGAGAAAAGCATACTTTAGTCCGGCAAGCAATTGCTTTAACTTAATTTTTGGTGCTTTTTAGGGATTCAATTCTCTAGAGGGGATGGTTGTCGATTGACAGCGGACCTTAAATTTCGATCGATCTTGATTTCCGAATCGTCATCCTCCACATCATCGACATTTGCTATTCCTACACTTGCGTCTAATCGCCCGTATTCATCAGCTCTGATGTCAATGCTAAATGTTTCCTCTTCGGTAGATGTGAGCACTTTTTAAGGGGATCATCTGAGCATTGGTCTATGAAGGATTCTTCAGCCAACTCAGAGATATCGTCCACGTAAGAGGCTTGTTTATCGATTAAGGGTCGTTTTATCAGTTTTCCATATCGAAGGTTATTGGAATGTTTCCAATGTTTAAACATATCCGACCTTCCTTGACGTCGATGATTGCACCAGAGGTAGCTAGAAATGGTCTACCTAAGATGAGGCGATCTTTTGGTTCATTCTGGTATTTCAATACAACGAAATCCGTTGGTACGTGACAGTCGTTAATTCTTACCGGCACGTCATCTAGTACTCCCTCAGGTATTCTAACGGATCTATCAGCAAGAACCAAAGTTAGTTTGGTGGGTTTGAACTCGTTGTATCCCAGGGATATCGCGACAGAGTGTGGCATGAGATTCACGCTGGATTCTAGATCACAAAGGGATCGAGGAAAACTCTTGTCTCGTATTTTGCAATCTAGAACAAAACTGCCCGGATCAGGTCTCTTTATCGGGGTTTCGCCTTGGATTATTGCACTTACTTCCTCTGAAACCATCATGACGCTGTGTTCAGCAGCTGGGAAGCTGTTGGATACCATTTCTCTTACATATTTCTTAATCGAAGAAGATATTTTTATGGCATCACTTAGTGGAATTTCCAACGTGATTTTATCGAATGCTTTCTTGCAGATCGCTTTACCTAATTCTCGCTTAGTTTGCGTCTTTTTAGGAGGAAAGGGTGGCAAAGTCCTATACACTCTCTCTACTGCCGGCTTGGAAGGAGTCGAGCGTCGATTGACATGTTTTTCATTCTGTCAATCAATATTTATCATAGTCGGTCGATCGACATTATTCCCTTCTTGTCGATCGATTTCCAGATTTTCTTCCAACTCCTCCTCTTCTTCATCGAGGTTAATCGCTTCCTTTTCAGCTTCGGGGGGTTTTTCTGCAGAAGTGATTTCTACAGCGCTCGGGGAAAGGCGTTTTCCGCTTCTTAGTAACACAGCACAAACTTGGCGTCTCGGGTTGGTGTCAGTTTTTCCAGGAAGGAATCCTTCATCTCTTCTGACAAACCCAGCGTTATGCGCAACTTGGCTATCCATTTTCTTAACATGGTCACTCAAAGTTTCAAACTTATCATGTAAATCAGCATATACGGAATCCAATCTTTCATCAAGAACCGCACTCATTTTCTGCTGGCCTTTTAGGACTTGTTCCATCATAGATTCCAGCTTGCTCTTATGAGTCTGTTCTGCCTTGTAAGTCTTTGTGAAGCTCATGTTTTGCTGCGGACCGACAAGTCTTTGTTTGCGAAAGCCAGTTTCATCGATGAGGTGTACATGCTCTTCTTCATCTCCTTCACGTAGAAAGGTCTGACTCTCATCGGTAAACCGAATTTGCTTATCTCCAATCACAAAAGCATGAACTGAGTCTGACGTTTCTTTCACCTCAGATATCCGATCTTCATTCGAATTATTGGCCATCTTCCTCCTCTCGAGATCAGTGTTCTTGGCACTAGTGCTACATGCCACATTTTCAATGAGCCTCGTAGCTTCTTCAGGGGTCTTGGTTGTTGGGGTCAAAATTGGTCATGACGGAAACAATGTCTGAAAGTCCAAAAAAATCGGCATGAAAGTTTTTACGAAAAATAAATCTTCGAAAAAGATTTATTCTTACGAAGAGTTCTGCGGAAGAAACACGAGACATCGGACAAGAGCTTGAAAAAGTTCGCTACGCAACGACCGAACGCGTGTTCCGCTCGGTCGCTACATAACGACCGAGCGGGACAGACGCTCGGTCGCTACGTAGCGTCCGTCCCGTTTGGTCGCTACGTAGCGTCCGTCCCGTTCGGTCGCTACGTAGCGACTGAGCGTCCGTTCCGCTCGGTCGCTACGTAGCGACTGAGTTCGAGCCAAGCTCGGTCGCTACGTAGCGACCGGTCGCCACGTAGCGACCGAGCGTGCGTTCTGTTCGGTCGCTACGTAGCGACCGAGCTCTTGTGAAACGTCGATACGACACTAGTCACTGCATTCTTGTCTACCATTCGATGCTATCTCCCGAAGACCGTAGCAAACCCATTTTATGTTTCCCGCAATTCTAAGTCATCGATCAAACTTTACGGTAAAAACCGCGGAAAGTTCGTTCTTTATCGAAAGAAGCCGTAATAAACACTTCGAGTCAGAAGACGGCCCAAAGGGACCTAAGACATGACTCGAGGCCCAACTTACGATTTCTTAACCAACAGTCCGTAAGCCGCATGACGGTTTACGCTTGGTTCGCAAGGAAAGATAAATGTCAAGTTTCCGCGGATAAATACGAAATTTTGAAGATAATTACGAAGATCGGAAAAAATAGAATATCTCAATTTTATGCTATGACGCACACATCTCGGTCGCTACGCAGCGACCGAGTACGCACACATCTCGGTCGCTACGCAGCGACCGAGTACGCACACATCTCGGTCGCTACGCAGCGACCGAGTACGAACACAGCTCGGTCGCTAAGTACCGACCGAGAACGCACACTGCTCGGTCGCTACATAGCGACCGAGCACGCACACAGCTCGGATACGACACAAATCCATGCATTCTCGTCTACTCGTTAATGCTATCTCCAGTAGGCCATGGCTAAACCATTCTTTGTTTCTCATCACTCGAAGTCATCAGTCAAACTTTATGATAAAAACCGCGGGATGTTTGTTTTTATCGAAGAAACTGTAATAAACGTTTCAAGTCAAAGACGGCCCAAAGAGACCTAAAACGCAACTCGAAGCCCACATACGATTTCTTAACCGAAAACCCATAAGCCTTATGACGTAGAAAGGTCCTCCTTTGCGTTCTCATTTGAATCCTCATCGAAATGTTTTTCGTTTCGTCTCAATCGGAGTTTCCGTTGATATTTTACGACGAAAACAAGTAAGACTCTTCTTGGCTTGCTTCCACTCGCTTCATAGCGACCTGTCAGGCCTCAGAAAGGTCCTACTTTGGGTTCTCTTTTGAATCCTCATCGAAACGCTTTTCGTTTCGTCTCAATCGGAGTTTCCGTTGATATTTTACGACGAAAACAAGTAAGACTCTTCTTGGCTTGCTTCCACTCGCTTCATAGCGACCTGTCAGGCCTCAGAAAGGTCCTACTTTGGGTTCTCTTTTGAATCCTCATCGAAACGCTTTTCGTTTCGTCTCAATCGGAATTTCCGTTGTGATTTTACGACGAAAACAAGTAAGACTCTTCTTGGCTTGCTTCCACTCGCTACGTAGCGACCTGTCAGACCTTCACTCGCTACATAGCGACCTGTCAGGACTCAGAAAGGTCCTCCTTTGGGTTCTCCTTAGAATCCTCATCGAAACGCTTTTCGTTTCGTCTCAATCGGAATTTCCGTTGTGATTTTACGACGAAAACAAGTAGGACTCTTCTTGGTTTGCTTCCACTCGCTACGTAGCGACCTGTCAGACCTTCACTTTCTACATAGCGACCTTTCAGGCCTCAGAAAGGTCCTCCTTTAGGTTCTCTTTTGAATCCTCATCGAAACACTTGTCGTCTCAATCGGAGTTTCCGTTGAGATTTTACGACGAAAACAAGTAGGACTCTTCTTGGTTTGCTTCCACTCGCTACGTAGCGACCTGTCACACCTTCACTCGCTACATAGTGACCTATCGGCCCTCAGAAAGGTCCTCCTTTAGGTTCTCTTTTGAATCCTCATCGAAACACTTGTCGTCTCAATCGGAGTTTCCGTTGAGATTTTACGACGAAAACAAGTAAGACTCGTCTAAACTCCTTCGCTTGCTCCTACTCGCCCTTACCTCCATCTTTGTGTTCTCCTTCAAATCTCGATCGAAATGTCTCTTGTTTCGTCTTGATTGGAGTTACCATTGAAACTTTACGATAAAAAAGAAAAACCGCAAAGAATTGTTTTCTCGCATGGATTCAGATTAATCGTATAAAACGGCAACGGTTAACTTAACACCTTAGCCGCCTCAACTATACGATTACATTGAAATTTTTTATAAAATTTGACGTCGTATCTAAGGAGAAGATAACAGTCAAGTTCGGAAGTTAAATGTCAAGTTTCAAAGGATAAACACCAATATCGGAAATGGCGAANCACGAGAAGAGGAAGGGGAAATAAGCAAGCAAAACTGAGAAGAGACAAAACTGCGTCTTCGAGAGAACTAAGGTATTTCCGACTTGAAATTTTTGAAATCAGACTTGGAATTTTCGTATAAAATTACTAAGAAATAAAAAACGCCTTTGAGTCTGCCATAGAACTTTAGGGAACATAAAACCTAGGTGGATAGTCTAGCGAACTAAGGCTTAGGCGATTTTTCTTGTCTCGATATATCATTCCATAAACTGTTCAGCCAGATCTTGAAAACCGATCTAAACTCTCCGAAAATCGAGAAACGATCGCCACACATATCAAGCTCGCTTCCTAAAGAGAGAGTTCCTAAAGAGAGAAAAAAACTATAGACATGAACGTCGTCTTAAAACCGATTCGTTTCTAGCAATTTTCTCGGAACCGACATATTCCAAGTCGTCAAAGTGGAAACAAACCAAATCACAGTCCAAGCATCGTCTTTAAATCGTCCAGGATTATTGATCATTCCAAACCTCAGAAGAAGAAACATACACAACCCTTAAAAGTATCGGTTCAACTGTTTTCTTTCGTTAAAAAAAAGGGGAGTAGGTATGTATACTATACTCGTATACTCCCAAACTTCAAGAACTTTTACAAATTGTCAAGAAAACGATTTTGTCAAAGCAAATCGTCTCAAATAGGCAAACGACAATCTAAAATTCGTCTAAACGCTAGCAACATATCCAGACGATCATGAACATAATCTCAAAGACTATACATCATTTCTTGTCGCAATCATGCGTACAGAAAACATATACCAATATCAAACTGAAACTCGACGATTAGCCAAAGTATTGAAGCCCTTTCCAGTTTTAGAAAGCCAGTTTCGTTTAAAAATTTCTACGAGAAATCTTCAATCACCAAAGCATTTCTTTCAGTTTCCGTTATACCAAGTGAGTCACGAAAAAGCATCGAAAACATTTGTGACGAAGAAAACTCGAGAATAGATGTAGCATCGTGCACAAAGAGACACTTTCCTCCCGATGGTGGCTAGATCCACCTCTGGTTGACCAATTCGTTCCAGAAACGAATGTGTCATGAGAATCCTTTCATAAAACCTATGAAAAACGTTATGCGACTAGATCGTAATGAAAAAAAACTTCGGTAACACTCCATGAGTAACTCCAAGCAACTTTCACCTTGGATCGAAATCACAGCAGAAACGTTTCTCGTGAAACCCACAGAAACAACGCTACTTTATCATATGTATACATATCACCGATCTACAACCTTCGTAAAACCGCTCCCCGTTACTTACGCGAAAAATCCTTCGTACAATCAGACCAAGTCTTACGTAGAAACTTTCTAAAGCTAACATAACAAGCTTTATGAAGAACCCTGCGGCTCGCTGGCTTCTGCTTTTCTTTTCCCTCGGTCACATCCGAGAAGGCAGTCGTCCTGCCACTGACTCCACACTGGTTATGTAGCAAATCTCTTGGGCTTCGTCTTCCTCAGGCAAAAAAGGTTTGATTTTCATAAGACTATAGGTCACATTATACGAAATATTCATCGTATAACTGAAACCTAGAGCGGGGAATCGTTTTCTACGATTATCGGCAATATTAGCATGGATAACCACGGCAAAGTTGGCCTATCAATCTTGACAAGCGCTCTTTGGCCCTCGGTCAATTACGCCTTCCACTAAAGGTCCAAACCAATATTTGTCATCCCCTTTAAGGACGATCGTAAACTAACATG
>NC_027753.1:10364295-10367490 GCF_000695525.1 Brassica oleracea var. oleracea
TAGTCTTCCTTCTACACCCATATAAAATGCCATCGGCAGCAACACGCCTGATAACCTCTACATAAAAACTAGACCGTAAAGGTCTCGCTGGAAAATAAGTCATAAAAACCTTAACTCCAAGACGAACTACGAAAGGATTGATCCCTTCAATAAGGGTACGTAGGCAGCCGTCATAAGGCGCAGCCCCAATCTTATCTTTTTCTACTTTTAGAGCGAGAAGACAACTTACCACAGACTTTTTCGACCATTAATTCCGCCTAACTCACCTAACTTGCCTAACTTGCCAAGCCACTCGCTAGAACCTCACGCTATAAGCAATACAGTAATAAGTATTGTTTTATCTTATTGCAGATTATTGTTGGGGTCAAAATCGGTCACGTCGGAATCAATGTCTGAAAGTCCGTAAAAATCGGCATGAACGTTTTTACGAAAAATAAATCTTCGAAAAAGATTTATTCTTACGAAGAGCTCTGCGGAAGAAACACGAGACATCAGACAAGAGCTCAAAAAAGGTTGTTACGCAAAGACCGAACGTGTGTTCCGCTCGGTCGCTACGTAGAGTCCGTTCCGCTCGGTCGCTACGTAGCGACCGAGCCAAGCTTCGAGTCAGAAGACGGCCCAAAGGGACCTAAGACATGACTCGAGGCCCAACTTACGATTTCTTAACCAACAGCCCGTAAGCCGCATGACGGTTTACGCTTGGTTCGCAAGGAAAGATAAATGTCAAGTTTCCGCGGATAAATACGAAATTTTGAAGATAATTATGAAGATCAGAAAAATGGAATATCTCCATTTTATGCTATGACGGCTTAAGGGCAGAAGAGGAAAAGCATAAACCGACCTAGGAACCAGTATATAAGGAGTCCTAGGCAAGAGGCATGGGGGGAGGACTTTTCTCAGAGCAAACTTAGCACTTAGGGCAATTAGGTAACTTTCCGTTTTTGTTATTCGAGCTGCGACTCAATTAGGTTTTGTCGTCTTAGGGTGGTTAGAACTAGGAATCTCGCCGACAGCTCTCGAGTCCAGGCTTATACCTTGTTGTAAATGCTCATACGCAAATTCGGAATAAAACTTCTCTTTGCTCTCTTTTTATGATTTCATATAATTTGTCGTTGTTATCTCGTGTTCTGATTGCTTAGCGTGTGGTATTAGCAGATATTCGGGACCTCTGGGAAACTAGGGTTCTCCTACTTTCCTAATTTAAATGTAAATCGACAGTGCGAATTTCAGTTCCCACATTGGTTTTGAAGTTCCCTTGACTCGCAGCGTCGAAAGTCGCTTGGTATGTCTAGTCGAGACCTCTGAAGAAAATATTAAGTAGCTGGATTTCGGGAAAACCATGGTGTGGGCAGTCTCGCTGGTAGGCTCTGAATCTCAACCAAGAAGCCTTAAAAGCTTCAGTGGTGCCTTGAGAAACATTATAGATCTTATTCCTAAATTCCTCGGTTCGGGCATCATCGAAGAAGTTGTTGAGGAAGACGTTTTTGATATCACTCCAGCAAGTCAAAGATCCTGGCTGCAATTGTTTCAGCCAGTGCCTCGCATCTCCAGCAAGGGAGTGCGGGAAGATTTTACAAAATAGGTAGTCTTCAGAGACTCCATGCACCTTGATGTTAGACACAAAGTCCTCAAGTGCTTCGATATGGTCTATGGGGTTTTCATGAGGAAGACCATGAAAGGGGTGCCGACTTACTAGAGAAAAATATTTGGGTTTCAGTTCAAAGTCTTTTCTTTGAATTGCTGGAGGATTGATTGCAGACCTGTTAGTGTAGAACTGATCAGGTCTGTTGCAATCTCCAAGCGTTTGGTGATGCTCCGGTCCAGCATTCAAAACAACAGCTACACCAATAGGAATTGGAGCCTTATGTCTATAATTAATTTGGTTTGATGCTTTGCATACTCGACCTTTTTCATCTCCTAGAACTACTTTTTCATTATTGAAACAGGTAAGAAAATACTTACTTGCTTCTAGCAGGATGGCGTCGATCGATATTGGTAGTGGAGTGTCGATCGACTTTTCGGTCGACCCATCGCTCGATGTTGTCTGAGCGTCGATCATTTTTTGTGTCGCCCGTCGCTCGATGTTGTTGTCTGAGCGTCGATCGATTTTGGGCCGAAATTCATGTCTTCCATCTTAAGTACATGTGGCAGCAGGGAAAGAAGAAAAACTTAAGCAGATTCAGTAAGAAAATCTAGACTATATTCTAAACTTAATCTAATGGTAATAAGAAAGAGTCCCCGGCAACGGCGCCAAATTTGATATCACTCAAATTACCATAAGGAGTGAATTACTCTCTCAAATAAGAGGTTCAGATGTAGTACTTAGGGATATAATCCACCGAGACTCTAGGATTACACAATAGATTATGGTCTTTGAAATATGCTAGATTAATTGGTTTATAGTTTTTAAAGCAGTAAATGAATTAGTGAGCAAGGTTATTGTTCGATTGGTTTGTTTTGAGGTTGTTAACAGTTGAGAGAATAGCTAGATTTAGGTATATTCTTAGGTATGATAAGAAAATAACTTAATTTGGGTCTTTAGGGGTTTATTTATATTAATTGTTCTTGAATTGAAACTCAGATATAATCAATTAGATTATCTAATCTAGATCTCAAATTTCAACTCTCGTATGTTAATCACGAGAAAGTGTCGATCGATTATTCGTTAAGAATATCTATCGATACACCTTTCAAAATATCGATCGACAGGGCTGTCCCTGAGTCGATCGATACTTCTTCCAAAAAGCTTTACGGACATGTTTGATTTATATTCTCTAACTCACTAGATTAACTCTCGTCTGTACTGTTGGGGTCGAAAACGGTTACGACGAAGTTAACGTCCAAATCTCCGAAGAAGAAAAATTCGTCGACAAATACTTTTTCGAAATAGATTCTTCTTTACGAAAAGCTTTGCGGAAGAAACGCGAATCATCGGACAAGAGCTCGAGAAGGATCGCTACGCAGCGACCAAACACGTGCTCCGCTCGGTCGCTACGTAGCGACCGAGTTCCATCCAAAGCTCAATCGCTACGTAGCGACTAAACGTCCATTCCGCTCGGTCGCTACGTAGCGACCGAGCGTTTGCTCGGTCGCTCGAGCCGAAGCTCAGTCGCTACGTAGTAACTGAGCTCTTCCGAAACATCGATACGACATCAGTTCATGCATTCTCGTCTACCCTTTGATGCTATCTCCCGA
>NC_027753.1:10368828-10369079 GCF_000695525.1 Brassica oleracea var. oleracea
TAACCTGTCTAAAAAAGAACCTCAATACTTTCGCATGGGCCGCGAAAGATATGCCAGGGATTGACATTGATAAAACGTGTAACAAATTAAATATCGATCCGACTTTTAAGCCCGTTAAACAAAAAAGGCGGAAGCTAGGACCTGAACGAGCTATTGCGGTCAACGACGAGGTCGAAAAATTGCTTAAAGTCGGGTCAATAACAGAAGTGAGGTATCCAGACTGGCTCGCTAACCCTGTAGTAGTCAAAAAG
>NC_027753.1:10369120-10369634 GCF_000695525.1 Brassica oleracea var. oleracea
CGACCTAAACAAGGCCTGTCCAAAAGATAGGTTCCCCCTGCCACACATTGATCGATTGGTAGAAGCAACGGCAGGAAACGAACTTCTGTCTTTCATGGACGCCTTCTCAGGTTACAACCAAATCATGATGAACCCGGACGATCGCGAAAAGACTACGTTCATTACCGATCGCGGAACCTATTGCTACAGGGTAATGCCCTTCGGCCTCAAAAACGCTGGCGCAACTTACCAACGACTCGTGAACCGTATGTTCTCTCAACAACTCGGTAAAACGATGGAGGTTTATATCGACGACATGCTCGTCAAATCCCTCCAAGCAAAGGATCACGTATCACATCTCGAGGAATGTTTCGCGCAGTTAAGTTCCCATAACATGAAGCTCAACCCGACAAAATGCAGATTCGCCATGGCATCAGGGGAATTCCTCGGCTACCTAGTCACATTCCGTGGCATCGAGGCTAATCCAGAACAGATCAACGCACTGATCGAGATGGCTTCGCCGAAGAATAAGCGG
>NC_027753.1:10369698-10369856 GCF_000695525.1 Brassica oleracea var. oleracea
ACAAGTGCCTGCCTTTCTATGATGTCTTACGGGGAAATAAAAAATTTGAATGGTCGGAAGAATGCGAAAACGCTTTCCAATAGCTGAAGCGATATTTGGCACCCCCCCCCTAGTCCTCGCAAAACCAGTGGAGGGGGAACCTTTGTTCTTGTACATCG
>NC_027753.1:10370000-10370759 GCF_000695525.1 Brassica oleracea var. oleracea
CTTTTCCCCTACGAACGATCCTGCATAGCCCGAGTCAATCGGGCCGATTAGCCAAATGGGCGGTAGAACTGAGCGAATACGATATCGAGTACCGACCGAGAACAAGCGCAAAGTCACAAGTGCTTGCGGACTTCTTGGTCGAATTACCGACAGAGACCAGAACCAACGAGGAACCAAATTCCACTTGGCTCCTTCAAGTCGACGGATCCTCGTCCAAGCAGGGATCAGGCGTCGGAATTCGCCTCACATCTCCAACGAACGAGATCTTAGAGCAATCATTTAGGCTGGAATTCCACGCCTCAAACAACGAAGCCGAATACGAAGCACTCGTCGCAGGACTGCGTTTGGCTCACAGCTTGAAGATACGAAACATCCACGCTTACTGCGATTCCCATTTAGTGGCAAGTCAGTAGAGCGGAGAGTATGAAGCTAGGGACGAACGGATGGATGCGTACCTCAAACTGGTCCGAAAACTAGCTCAAAAGTTTGACTGTTTTGCCCTCACGCGAATTCCCTGTTCCGAAAACATCCAGGCAGATGCTCTCGCGGCCTTGGCATCAAGTTCTGATCCAGGACTTAAAAGGGTAATTTCGGTCGAGTTCATCGAACACCCGAGCATCGGACCACCAATCGTCGTCAACCTCATAGAAGGTCAAGATGACGAAGAAGAAGAAGTTACAATACAACCGGAATCAGAGCAATTAGATTACGGCTGCGATACCCCATGGCTGCAGAAAATTCGAGACTACATTATCGACG
>NC_027753.1:10370844-10371890 GCF_000695525.1 Brassica oleracea var. oleracea
AAGCGAAAAAAGTGATGGAAGAAGTACATTCTGGGTCCTGCGGCAATCATTCCGGCGGAAGATCGCTGGCAGTGAAAATCAAACGCCATGAATACTACTGCCAACGATGATCGGAGATTGCAAGAAGTTCGCACGAAAATGCGAAAAATACCAGAGGCATGCTCCAACCATCGGACAACCAGCCGAAGTCCTCTCCTCCATCACATCGCCCTATCCTTTTATGCGCTGGGCCATGGACATTGTCGGTCCCCTTCATAATTCAAAGCAAAAGCGTTTCCTTTTAGTCCTCACCGATTTCTTTTCAAAATGGATAGAGGCAAATTCGTACGCAAGTATAGAAGATGTCCAAGTCGAAAGTTTCGTATGGAAAAACATCATCTGTAGGCATGGAGTTCCTTACGAAATCGTAACCGATAACGGATCTCAGTTTATCTCCACCCGGTTCGAGGCGTTCTGCGAAAAATGGAAGATACGGCTTAACAAATCAACGCCCAGATATCCGCAGTGTAACGGACAAGCTGAAATGATTAATAAAACCATTCTCGACGGACTGAAGAAACGCTTAGAGGCCAAAAAAGGCAGGTGGGCCGACGAACTCGAGGGAGTCCTCTGGTCCCACCGTAACACCCCGTGGCGAGCAACAGGAGAAACTTCTTTCGCTCTGGTGCACAGAACGAAATGCATGATTCTCGCAGAAGTAGAATTCCCCGGTGTTCGAAGAAGATTACTTCCCGAATGAGAGGAGCTCAACAACGCAATGCTCCTCGACGACCTCGATCTCATTAACGAGCACCGGGATCGAGCGGTCATCCGAATCAAAAATTACCAACACGCAGCCGCGGAGTACTACAATTCCAACGTACGGAATCACAGATTTAATCAGGGAGATTTAGTCCTCCGCAAAGTCTTCCAAAACACCGCTGAACGAAACGCGGGAAAACTCGGAGCAAACTGGGAAGGACCCTATAAAATCGAAAAAATCGTCCGACCGGGCTCTTACGAAATAGCCAACATGCCAGGCATAAAAATTCCAAGGACCTGGAACG
>NC_027753.1:10372898-10379321 GCF_000695525.1 Brassica oleracea var. oleracea
AAGCGAGCTTGGAACTCAGAACTAAGAGCGTCCTTGGCCTCTCGAATCCCACGGCTCACTAATCCTGCATCATTCTCAATCTGACACTGAAGACGACGAACCTCCGAAGATTTGGCCTTCCTGGCTTTCTTCTCCTTGAGCAATGAACTCGCCGTCTTCCTGAGGTCCCTCTCGAGCTCCCCTATCGTGATCTCAAGTTTCGACACTTTCACGGAGTGAGAACCCTTGACAGCCGTTAGCATGGCCTCGGTTTCGGACCATCTACCCTGAAGTTCCAACAACTCCCCGGCAAAACGACTGGTCTCAGAACCGCACTCGCTGATCATCCCGTCGATCAACTACACGAACTACGAAACGAGAAGAAAGTTAGATATTTTTTGTCTTTTAGAAAAATATACAACGATCAAGAAAGTGAGTGAGCGACAACCCTTTCCGCAAAGCCCCGACGCTATGCTCGAGCCTCCTTGCTGCGAAGATTCCCCGTCACCGCCCTTGGTAAACTTCCTCTTCCGGCCCTTAGGCTGAGTAACCGGAACAACACTAGGAGCGTGCAGCGCTAGAACGATCTCCTTCCTGGCCGGAGGAGGCGGCATAGAGTCAGCGGCCCTCCCCTTATCTTCGACGAGAATCGGAGTCGTGGACGATCCAGCAGGTAAAGCCGAAGTATCCAGAACAACCGAGCCTGCGAGAGTTCCTGTATCTCGTGGAGTCATGCCCTCGGTCCCATGACCTGGAGCAACGGCCAATGCAGAAGAGGACGGTAACTCGGCGCCGGCTCGAACCTTTTCTTTCTCGGCTTGGCGACGAACTAATTTCTCTTGAAAGGAGAGATGATCGGCAACTCAAGCCGGCGCTTCAACCGGGGAAGTCAGAATCGGCGCCGGAGAAGTAGCCTCGCCCATCTCCACATCGGAACTTCGCTTGTCACCATGGGAAGAAGACATGTTAAAAACAAGAGATTTGGAGCTGGAGAGTTTTTGAAGGTTTGAAGAAGGAAAGGTGTGAAGCAAATGAATGACAAGAGCTCAGTACTTATAGAAGTATGGGCTCGAGATTTTATATTTTTTAAATAAACATTTTCTCAAGAATTCTCTTCCGCGGAGTTTGAAGTAAACTTCGCTCAATACGCCTAACTTCGCCAAAATCGTCAAACCGCCCGCAAGAGTCTCGACTCTAACGAGCTGGGGGGCTAACTGTTGGGGTCAAAAACGATTACGACGAAGTTAACGTCCAAATCTCCGAAGAAGAAAAATTCTTCGACAAATACTTTTTCGAAATAGATTCTTCTTTACGAAAAGCTTTGCAGAAGAAACGCGAATCATCGGACAAGAGCTCGAGAAGGATCCCTACGCAGTGACCAAACACGTGCTCCTAGCGACCGAGTTCGATCCAAAGCTCAGTCGCTACGTAGCGACCAAACGTCCATTCCGCTCGGTCGCTACGTAGCGACCGAGCTCTTCCGAAACGTCGATACGACATCAGTTCATGCATTCTCGTCTACCCTTCGATGTTATCTCCCGAATACCGTAGCGAACCCATCTCACATTCCCCGCCATTTCTAAGTTATCAATCAAACTTTACCGTAAAAACCGCGGAAAGTTCGTTCTTTATCGAAAGAAGCCGTAATAAACGCTTCGAGTCGGAAGACGGCCCAAAGGGACCTAAGACATGACTCGAGGCCCAACTTACGGGTTGCTAGAACTAGGAATCTCGCCGACAGCTCTCGAGCCCAGGCTTATAACTTGTTGTAAACGCACATATGCAAATTCGGAATAAGACTTCTCTTTGCTCTCTTCTTACGATTTTTATACTTCTTCGTTGTCATTATTGTGTTCTGATTTGCTTGGCGTATGGTATTAGCAGATATCCGGGACCTCTGGGAAATTAGGGTTTTCCTAGTTTCCTTATTTAAATGGAAATCGACAGTGCGAATTTCGGTTCCCACATGTACCTATTCAGTTAGATCATACTAGTTTATTTTCAGGTATTGAGTCAAGCAATGGCTTGATCTCAATTAATCCTAAGATATAAGATTCATGGTTTATCAACCCTAAGCTTAGTAGTAAGAACATCTTGATGAAGAACTAATTAAATCATCCTAACAACAATTTAAAATAGCAATACATATATCAACCTTATGAGAATCCTAAATCTAACAGTGAGATTACTCATACATATTCATAAAAGACATGGTTATGATGGTCTGAATAATATTGCAATAGATAAATAAACAGAACAGAGTAAAGAAACAAAGGGAGTTCAAGATCTTCCCTCTCTCAAGGTGTAAAGATCTCTCTCTCCAATCCTACTCTCTCTCTCTCTCTCTCTCTCTCTCTCTCTCTCTCTCTCTCGAATAGTATCAAGCATAGCCGTCAACAATGGCTTAGAAACAGTAAAATAGGTTTCAGGTCGTCCAGGGGTATATTGGCAATATGTGGTGACTTCTGGGCCTAAATTGGTCAAGAAACAGCCTTGGCGTGTTTTCTGGAATCACTGTCGACCGACACCAATGACATTCATCGATCGACAGTCCTTCATATCCTCGACAGCTTCCTCTCGCGAGTCAGACTGACCACTCTTCAGTAAAACGAGCATAACTTCTGCTACACGATGCTGATTGACCTCAAACCGGTGGCATTGGAAATCTAACTCAAAGCTCTATCTTTTGTCAAAATATGGACTCAATATAACTGTGGGAAGGTCTCCATATATAGCTAAACATCTGATGCGTCTATGCAGATTTGCACTCAAAAGGCTCCAAAATCACCATATTTCTCCAGAACGTACATGAACCTGTAAACACTCTAAATAGACTCTATATAGTAGTAAATATATATTAAAACACTTATAAACCATGGCTAAAAGTGGGTAAACTCCATGGTCTATCATAATCGCGGAAAAAGGAAGCACAGCAAATCGGGTACATAACTCACCGCTTTGCTTCTTCCGAATATCTTTCGGAAAAACCTTAGATTAATCGTATAAAAAGGAAGCGCAGCAAATCGGTTACGAAACCCCCGCGGCTGTACTGCTTCCAAATAACATTCAGAGAAACGAAGTTGACAAAGACTAAATAAAGCAAAACGGGAGATCGTATCCCCACCGCTAAAAAGTTTTCTGAAGCATAAGATTTCGTAAGAATTCAAATATCACTTTCATAGTAACAAACTCTGCGAGTTGTCGATGTTTGTCACCAAAATCTTACTTCGGAAAAACCTACTCAAAATTTCCACGGATCAATCCCACGGATAAGAGAAAAACTTCTGACTAAGTTTGGTTGCAATAATTTGCCATGGCTCTCGTACATCCAAAACTTAAAAACCTCTTTACGGAACAAATCTCGTAAAAATTATGCTCGACAACATCTTGCGAAATAACCTTCTCAAAAATTAAGATCGACAACATTTTACTAAACAACTTTCGTAAAATTAAAATCGAAAACATTTTGCGGAATAACTGTCGTAAAATTAAACTCGATATTATTTTTTCGGAAAAACTAAAACTAAAATGGGCAACATATGACAACCTTCGAAAATCTAACAACGATCGTCGAAAAAGAGTCTCGGATAAGGAAAGAAATGGAGCGAAATCCGAAAATCAAAATTTGCCCAACCGCCTGTCTCCATGGTCTCACCATCCTTCCTCTCGCGCCTTGATCTGTGGCCAAAACCTCATCACCTGGCGAGTCTTCCTGATCATCCTTGGCATCTCTCGATCTTCCCTAGCAATTCCTAAACGCTAAATTTTTTTCGACGAGATGCTTATTCATTTTCGTAAATTCAATGATACTAAGATTGAAACATGGATCATGAAAACCGCAATATTGGCAGCGGCCAAAACGTGGCCAGGAAAGCAGAGAGGTCCAGGAAGAATTAATATTCTTGCTATTCGAAGTGGGCAGACAGACACAAAAAGAGAAGGGCAAATGAGCAAGCAAAACGGAGAAGAGGCTAACCCGAATTTTCGTAGGAAATTACTAAGAAATAAAAACACCTTTGAGACTGCTATAGAACTTTAGGGAACGTAAAACCTAGGCGGATAGTATAGCGAACTAAGTCTTAGGCAATTTTTCCTGTCTCGATATATCGTTCCATAACTGTTCAGCCAGATCTTGCAAACTGATCTAAACTCTCTGAAAATTGAGAAACGATCGCCACGCATATCCAGCTCGCTTCCTAAAGAGAGAAAAAACTATAGACACGAACGTCGTCTTAAAACCGATTCGTTTCTAGCGATTTTCTTAAAACCGACATATTCCAAGTCGTCAACCTGGAAACAACCAAATCACAGTCCCAGCGTCGTCTTTAAATCGTCCCGGATTATCGATCATTCCAAACCTTGGAAGAAGAAACGTACAAAACCCCTCAAAGTATCGGTTCAACCGTTTTCTTTCGTAAAAAAAAGGGGAGTAGGTACGTATACTATACTTGTATACTCCCAAACTTCAAAAACTTTTGCAAATCGTCAAGAAAACGCTTTCGTCAAAGCAAATCGTCCCAAGTAGGAAAACGACAATCTAAAATTTGTCTAAACGCTAGCAACATATCCAGACGATCATGAACATAATCACAAAGACTATACATCATTTCTTGTCGTAATCATGCGTATAGAAAACCTGTACCAATATCAAACTGAAACTCGACGATTAGCCAAAGCCTTGAAGCCCTTTCCGGCTTTATAAAGCCGGTTTCGTTTAAAAATTCTACGAGAAATCTTCAAGCACCAAAGCATTTCTTTCAGTTTCCGTTGTACCAAGTGATTCACGGAAAAGCATTGAAAACATTTGCGACGAAGAAAACTGAAGAATAGATGTAGCATCGTGCACATTAAAAGGAACACTTTATTCCCGATCGGTGGCTAGATCTACCTCTGGTTGAACAATTCGTTCTAGAAACGAATGTGTCATGAGAATCCTCTCAAAAAACCTATGAAAAACGTTCTATGACTAGATCGTAATGAAATAAACTTCGGTAACACTCCATGAGTACCTCCAAGCAACTTTCACCTAAGATCGAAATCACAGCAGAAACGTTTCTCGTAAAACCCATATGTATACATATCACCGATTTACAACCTTCGTAAAACTGGTCCCCATTACTTACGCGAAAAATCTTTCGTACAATCAGACCAAGTCTTACGAAGAAACTTTCGAAAGTTAACATAACATGTTTTATGAAGAAGTATGTTTTGTATAGCAAACATAAACCTGTAAGATCTGATTTTCAATGATCAATCTAAACTTTATCTCTTCGCATTACGATCTAATAGATTTCATTTTTTAGCCCTGCGGCTCGCTGACTTCTGCCTTTATTTTCCCTCGGTCACATCCAAGAAGGCAGTCATCCCGCCGCTGACTCCACACTGGTTATGTAGTAAACCTCTTGGGCTTCGGCTTTCCTCAGAGAAAAACGACTCAATTTTCATAAGACTATAGGTCACATTATACGAAATATTCGTCGTATAACTGAAACCTAGAGCGGAGAATCGTTTTCTATGACTTTCGGCCATATTAACACGAATAACCCGGCAAACATGGCTTATCAATATCGACAAGCGCTCTTTGGCCCTCAGTCAATAACGCCTTCCAGTAAAAATCCGAACCAGAATTCGGCATCCCCTTTAAAGACAATCGTAAACTAACATGACCTTAATGTTAACACGAAAGTACAACGGTCTGATGCATGACCTACAACGACCTTGGCTATTTGAGTGAACACATCCTTTACGCCAAGCCAAAGTATTTGAGAAACCATCGCTCCATCACTTAACGGCTAAACGACTATCCGCAATTTGTCTAAAAAAGTCATGTGACTATCAAGAAAATAATTATTGTATAACCCATAGTCGGAAATCATATGATAAATTCTTCGTAACAAAACTCAGTCCTAACAATCAAACGGTTAACAGAAAACCTACACTTGTCGACAATCGACCAAGTTCAATATGTTCCACCGATAACTTTATAGCCCGCCATGTTTTACCCGTAAAATGCGGCATGTAAGGAAAACTCGTAACAGAGCTCCTAGAGCTATACAAAACATCCTCAAGTGTACAAGAAATATATCTCGGAAAGCCAACACCGCACAAAGCACTACGAAGGAAAACGCTTCTTCCCAGGGACAAATTTACGGGACCCCTCGGTCCTAATTCCTCGATCGCAAATCAAATTATTAGCATCTGAACAGGAACAACAATTTTGGCTGCGAACATCTGTAGACAAACCTGAATGTTTCTCAAACGTAGGGTTAAGACTGAAACCTTGCAATATCGCGAAACATCTTCAAGCCCGCGAACATTTCCAACACGAAACGCGGCATACGAAATAAAAATCAATCTTCAGCATTGCGAGACGTCGCAGACGCCTGAAGAACCATTTTTCGACAAAATTACCTTCCTCGATAAAGGCACCTTCTTGGAAGACCA
>NC_027753.1:10379427-10379596 GCF_000695525.1 Brassica oleracea var. oleracea
TCTTAACGTCCTAAACAGACTTAGCCATCTCGTAGAGATAGCTCTCGTACCCCCGACACAAGGGTAATAGCACTATATAAAAAAATCTGAAATTTTGGTCAGCACTTTCGGGAGACTTAAAAATTTGTCTCTGGAAAGATGCTCGATTCATACCATACAAGTCATATAA
>NC_027753.1:10379664-10381167 GCF_000695525.1 Brassica oleracea var. oleracea
GAGACTTAAAAATTGTCCTCGAAGAGATGCTCGATTCCTACCATACAAGTCACGTAAGCCGAGAACATATCGATGACTTTAAAGCAGGATGGAATCAGGTTGAAAACAATACGGGAAACATAAGCCGAAGTAGTCATCGCACCCCCTAAAGCCGTGATTAGACCTAGGTCTTGCCCTAAACCCAGCACACTGGTCTCTAACATCTCTAGGCATAGTATCAAACACCCAGGTACGAGATCCCAAAAATTTGTCTCTTGGCTAATATTCGAGCATCTTCAAAAATCCCTCAAGTTTATGCACTGCGGAAAACTCTCGAAACAGATCACGAATATAGCAGTTCACACAGAGTTAGATTACAAGATGACAACTCGTAGTCTTCCCTCTACACCAATATAAAATGCCATCGAAAGCAACATGTCTGATAACCTCTACACGACATATAAACTTGACCGTAAAGGTCTCACTCGAAAACATGTCTTAAGAATCTCAACTCCAGGGCAAACTAAGAAAGGCTTGATCCCTTCAACAAGGGTACGTAGGCAGCCTTCACAAGGTGAGTTATTAATATTGTTGGGGTCAAAAATGGACACGGCGAAGTTAACATCCAAATAAAAATCAGCATGAAAGTTTTTACGATAGGTAATCTTCGTAAAGAAATCTTTACGAATAAATTTGCGGTGAAATCTTGCACTAATCTCGGTTGATTCATCAAAACTAAACACCCATAGTCCAAGAAAACGTTCATAAAACGTCAGAAAAGGATCCAAACAAAGGTCGCCACGTAGCGACCGGCTCGTAGCGACCGGTCCGCGAACGACCGACCAATGGCTACGTAGCGATCGGGACTCATTCGTGGGTTGATTGCTACGTAGCGACCGACTCATTCGCGGGTCGGTCGCTACATAGCGAGTCGGTCGCTACATAGCGAGTCAGTCGCTACGTAGCGACCGCCCGAATGGCTTGGTCGGTCGCTACGTAGCGACGGGTCTGCGAACGAGCCAGTCGCTACGTAGCGACCAACTCCATACGTAGCGACCGACCCGAGAATGAGTCGGTCGCTACGTAGAGACCGGCCAAGCCATTCGGTCGGTCGCTACGTAGCGACTGACCCGCGAACGAGTCCCGGTCGCTACGTAGCGACCGACCAAGCCATCGGTCGCTACATAGCGAGTCGGTCGCTACATAGCGAGTCAGTCGCTACGTACCGACCGACCAAATCTTTCGTTATGTCGCTACGTAGCGACCGAACCAGTGCGGACCAGGTCGCTACGTAGCGACCGAACTGTCTCGGACATCGATCAATGGGTACAACCCAAATCTGTGCATTCTCGTCTGTTCCTCAATGCTAGCTCCCATGTACCGCAGCCATATCATTTCTCACATCATTCCAATCAAAGTTACCGTTGAAACTTTACGATAAAAACCGCAAGAACTTGGTTTTGTCAAAAAGAAAATCGTAACAAACGTTTCATGTCGAAAGACGGCCCAACGAGGTCTAAAACG
>NC_027753.1:10381317-10384193 GCF_000695525.1 Brassica oleracea var. oleracea
TCCATTTTTCACTTAAGACGGCTTAAGGGCAGGAAGGGAAAAGCTAAAACCGACCTTGGAGGAGTATATAAGGAGTCCTAGGCGAGAGGCACAAAAAAGGAGAACGCTCGGCACTTAGAAACTTTGAGGCATTATTCTCGACATGCTCTGTTTCTATGACTGGCACCCGATTACCAGACGAACGCGCACAAGCAGTTCGATCTCTTGGTTCACTCTTGAACTACGTTTGGCGTAATCCTCGAAAGGGGTACGTAGGCAGCCTTTCATAAGGTTCAGTCCGAAATCAATCAAAACCATTTTCATATCTTTTCCGTCTTCTGTTATCGAGCTGAGACTGAACTAGGTTTAAGGTTTTAGGTTGCTAGAACTAGGTAATTCGCTGACAGCTCTTGCGGCCGAAGCTTTTATAATCTCTTGTAATGATCACAACGCTCTTACGTGGATTCGAAATAAGATCTATCTTTTCTATAAATTTGTTTTGTTATCATTTCAAATTTTCCGCATTTATTTGATCACTTGTCGTTGGCTCTCGCAGAGAATCTAGGACCTCAGGGAAAGTTAGGGTTTCCTGACTCTCCTTCGATTACGGAAATCGACTGTGTGAATTTCGGTTCCCACATGGTACAATACCTCGTAAGACATCACGTTTTTGGGTTGTGTGTGGTCAAGATCCTCCTGCCTTGTTGAGATTTGAGTCTGGTTCTACGACCAATGCTGATTTTGCGACTTTGTTGGTGGAGTGCAATGCTATGTTGGTCGATATCAAACAACACCTCATTCACGCGCAGCAGTTGATGAAGAAAAATTCCGACAAACATAGGCGGGATGTGGATTTTAAAGTGGGAGATATGGTTTACTTAAAGCTTAGACCTTACCGCCAGCAGTCACTGGCTCGTCGCGTATGTCAGAAACTTTCGGCGAAATACTTTGTCCCCTACGCAGTGCAAGAACGGATTGGAAAGGCAGCTTATCGCCTGGCTTTACCTCCTGAGACAAAGATTCATCATGTCTTTCATGTTTCTCAGCTCAAGGCTGTCTTGGGAGTTCAGCATAAGGTCCTTCCTCTTCATGCACTTCCTTCGGGTTTGGACGATTTGATGATAATTCCGGAAGCTATTTTGGATACTCGCTACAACGACAAAGGAGCTTTGGAGTTGTTGGTGCAGTGGCGTTCCCTTCCTTCGTCGGAGAATACATGGGTCCTTTACAGGGAGCTTTGTGACCAATATCCCCAGTTCAAGCTCGAGGACAAGCTTAATTTCGAAAAGGGGGTATTGATAAGCTACAATATCGTTACGTGAGGAGGAAGAGAAAGATGGAAGAAGGAGGAACATGGGAGAAAGGAGAAAAGGGGAGTTTGAAGGAAGACTCTGCGTCATCCAGCGGATCTTAAAGAAGGGAAGCACGAGAAAGACTAGACAAGAAAGAGGGTTTTCTGTTAGAGTCCGTTGGAAGCTTTAAATAAGATGCTTTGTGTTCATTGTAATCTAGCTTTGTATTTTGGATTGAGTCACGAGATTTGAGGAGAATTCGTCTGGGTTAAGCCAGCGATTCTCAATTGATTCTTAATACAAAGTGCAATTTCATTCATTCTTTGATTCTTATCGATTTGTGATCGAGTTTGTACAAGTTTCGATAGCTGAAAGTCTATCAGAGATCCATGTGCTCCTCAGTTGTATCGGTGGGAATGTGTGATTTGCAGTTATCCTGACTCCGAGCCATCGCTGATCATATCCATGTATGTTCTTTATTCTTCATCACAAGGTTCTCTAATATGGCTTTAAAAAAAAATTTGTAACTATTATGGGTACTTTCTTTTTGTTTTTTTTCTCAAACAATAGGAACTTGAATGCAAGCGGATTGACCGGTACCATAACATCTGACATATCCAAGCTAACACAGTTGAAAGAGCTGTACGCATTTGAATAGTAACACCAAGAAACTTAGTATTACATATGCATGATTTTTTTTGTGGGAAAAGGGAATAAGTCTGATTTTTCTCTATTTAATGGACAGAGATTTATCAAGTAATGATTTATCTGGAGAAATTCCAGCTTTTTTTGCTGACATGAAGTTGTTGAAACTCATGTAAGCTTCTTTTCACAACCTTTTCTCATTTGCTCGCTGCTCTTTCTGTTCTGTTCTGAAACATTCAGCGTTTTTCTTCTCATTCAAAGAAACTTAAGCGGAAATCCGAAGCTTAATCTCACAGTTCCAGAATCCCTTCAGGAAAGGGTAAACAGCAAATATTTAACACTAATGTATATGTATTGCCACACTAAATCTATCATAACTTTTTAATGGTTACAGTCTGGGCGATCCCCTAAATCCCAAGACTCTTGGAGGAAAAAAGTAAAAAGGTTCCAGTGCTTGCTATCGCAGTGCCAGTGGTTGGGGTGTTCGCTCTGGTAGTTATCTTGGCCATCTTTTTCATCGTTAGAAAGAAAAGACCAAGAAGCAATGCAGGCATGTTTTAATCACCAGGCCAAGTTATTGAGATTAAAGAAATGATATCATATATTTGTAAGCTTTTGCAGCTCCAAGACCTCCATCAGTCACTACAAGTTTAGTTAAAAGTGAGACAAGACCATCCAATCCATCAATCATAACAAAGGACCGCAGGATCACTTTGTAAAGAACATGTTTTTTTTTTGTAGGTACAACAAGAAGTTGTATCAAGAACATGTTTGTTGATTAATTCAACAAACACATTTCTTTTGTGTTTTTGGTAGGTGCAACAAGAAGTTTCACCAACTCCCCATAATCTCCTATAAATAACCACACAAGGAGAAGAAGAAATCCATCCCAAAACAAAGAGAAAACAAGAGAAGAAGAGAGTGAGCAAGAGAGAAAAAAAAAATGTGTTATTGAATTAA
>NC_027753.1:10386865-10391850 GCF_000695525.1 Brassica oleracea var. oleracea
AAAACAAAGAGAAAACAAGAGAAGAAGAGAGTGAGCAAGAGAGAGAAAAAAAAAAAAATCTTTCTTGTGAGAAAATCTTTCTCTATAAGAAATTAAGTGTAATTTCTTGAGTGTATTTGGGGTCGGGTGTGAGTTGAGAGCTTGTAAAAATTTCCCGGGTTGATAATAAAAGATCTGTAGCAGGTCCGGAGACGTAGGCAAAAGTTGGCCGAACTCCGTTAACAATTTTGTGTGTGTTTTCCCGCTCCCATAAATTCCGCAAATTCTGGTTTTCCGCAAAATTTGACCGCATATTTCCTAACACACTTATCCCGAGGTACTGAGGATGACTAATAACTTCCAGAGGGTTCTTGGCAAAGGAGGCTTTGGAACAGTGTATCATGGAAACTTGGATGATGCCCAAGTAGCTGTGAAAATGCTCTCTCATTCATCAGCTCAAGGCTATAAAGAATTCAAGGCAGAGGTATGCTAAAAAATATGTCCTTACGGTTAATCCTTGTTTTTAAGTAATGATAAGTTTCTCTAATAATCATCAAAATCTAACTTTATAAATCTTATCAGGTGGAGCTTCTCTTAAGAGTTCACCATAGACATTTGGTGGGACTTGTGGGGTATTGTGATGATGGAGATAACTTGGCTCTGATCTATGAATACATGGCAAACGGAGACCTGAGGGAGAATATGTCAGGTAAACGTTTTGGCTAAAGAGACTATAATTTAGTCGAAAACGCTACAGTTCAAAACATTCAAAGCCCGTTACAGGAAAACGCGGAGGCAATGTACTAACCTGGGAAAACAGAATGCAAATAGCTGTAGAGGCAGCACAAGGTGAATAAAACTATGAATTATTCTCTCTATCTTTGTCTGATTCATGACAAGAAAATGTTGCCTATTCTGGTTATGAGGTCTGAAAGCAAAGACTGGCATAAGCAATAACCATTTGTAACAGGATTGGAGTATCTGCACAATGGATGTAGGCCTCCTATGGTTCATAGAGATGTGAAAACGACCAACATTTTATTGAATGACCGGTCTGGAGCAAAACTAGCTGACTTTGGGCTGTCAAGATCTTTTTCAATCGATGGTGAATGTCATGTCTCGACAGTGGTTGCGGGCACACCTGGTTACCTAGACCCCGAGTGAGTTGATTGAATGAGTAATCAAGAGTCTGCCTTTCTCAAATGAACAATGAAGAATGTTTGTGAAACCTTTCTATATATACTATCTCAGGTACTACAGAACAAATTGGCTAAGCGAGAAGAGTGATGTCTACAGCTTCAGAGTAGTTCTATTAGAGATAGTAACAAACCAGCCGGTGATTGATAAAACCCGAGAAAGACCTCATATCAATGAATGGGTTGGGTTCATGCTCACCAAAGGAGACATAAGGAGCATTGTTGATAAGCTGGCTCTAGGTTGTGTGCAGGGGCGAAGTGATACGCCCTAAGAACGGAACACTCAGCCGGTACGGTTTTGATAAGAACTCTGAAGGGAGAACGGATGGATCGTTGGGTCTCACGAAGGGTGCGGAACGGCCTTCGATATTCCCCTGTCTAATTGTCGTCTGATATGACTCACAGGTCCGAGAAGGAGACGTTTTTCAATCTGTTGTCGGATGTGACTCACCGGTCCAACGAGAAAGAGCGAATTGTTTGGAGCTAACCACACCAAGCAATCAAGACAAGTTCTTGAAGAAGAACAAAGAGAGTAAAAACTCAAGTTTTATAAAAGGAAAATCGATCCAAAATCTGAAGTTGAGTTACATACTTATAGAATTCTTAGTCAAAGAGAATTGATGAGAAATGTGTAAAAACAATGCATAGAAAACATAAGCTTGACCAGATCTAGTCAAACACGGAAAAGAACAAGAAGACTGGTCAATGGTCTCTTTGCCTACTTCTGTCCAGATTCAATGTATTCGGCGGCACAACCCGCGGTAAGGGCCAGTACATGAGCCGGACAGTCCGTTCGTCCTGAATGGAGTTTCTCACGAACTGAACTGGACCAAATGTGACCGAGATCATCTGAGAACTTCAGTATTGTTGCCTTAGAGAATTCCTGATGATCAAACTCGAAGATCGAATAAAAGTAGTCGGTCAGTCCATCAGTACGTCCATCAGTACATGCGGTACGGCCCAGCCTAACGAGAAATGAGAAACTACGGTCTGAATCGGAATCGGTGCGTTCGAAGTTGATTCTGGCTCGATCATCAGTCCTAGCTTGACGAATTGGTCGGGAAGGACGGGCTTCAGTACGGTCAGTTCGGACCGCGGGACGTGGATCCAGCCTAAGCTTTTTGCCGGACATACGCAGATTGATCCGGTACACTGCTCGGTCAGTCAGTCTGGTACGAACGGATGGATGAACCTCAGTCGAAATAATCTGATCGTCCTGATCATCATCCAATGCCGATTCCATGTGCTGATCCATAGACTGGGGCGCATCACGAAGCTAGGTGGAAGAGTAAGGGTGCACGTGCGCCCCCTATTATTTTTATTTTGCAAAACTTTACATTGGACATTAAGGTTCATATAGCCTATTTGGTTAAAGTGCACCCTCATCTTCCAAAGAACCTGAGTTTGATACCCTTGTACATCACTATATTTATTAGTTATTTTAACTTGTATTATTGTATGCACCCATGGAAAAAAAAGTCTGGCTTCTCCTCTGGTTGTGTGAACCCGTCTTCAAACCAGAGACCAACAATGGTACAGGTTGTGATGGAGCTGAACGAGTGTGTCGCCTTGGAAATTGCAAGGAGACAGGGTAGCCAAGAGATGTACTCAATGGGTTCAGTTGTGACATTAGTCTCACTTCTGCTTCAGAGTTTGCCCCGGGAGCCAGATAACTTGAAAATATGTCCCATTCGATTCTATGCCAAAACACTATTTTGTTTGTTTTTTGGCATTTATCTTTCCTTCTGAAGTTTCCAGTTCAGTGTTCTTGGAAAGAATCCAATTGTTATTTTGTTCTTTTGTGTTGAATTAATAAGATTCCTACGAAAGTTCCCTTGTGATAAACTATATTGTTAGAACATGAAATACACAATCTTCTGTGTTATGGAAGAAACATGAAATACACAATTTTTGTTTTGTTTTCACTTTTCATTAAATAATGTTTCTCAAAAATGTATAAGAAGCATATATTCAAAAACCTAACCATGGTTTTTCTCTTAGGTCTGATTCCGTAGACAGGATTGACTAACTGGTTTTGAGCTCCCCACGGTTTCACTCTACCTGGTTTGTTTCCTTTTTCGGTTACAGAGGTTGACCTGCAGACTCTGACTTTGCTCATCTACCTGGTTTTACCTCCTCTTTTGGCAAATTTTCAAATCGGGAAAACCACATCTATTTTCCTCCGCCTCTCTGGTTAAACCCTCGCCGGGTTCAGCCCACGACAACGTCGGAGGGTCCGCCGCTGCTGCCTGAAGACCACATCATGAAGGCTAATCTCACGCTCGCTGGTGAAAACAGAGCTTGCTCAGTTCTTACTTACGGAACTTGAACAGCTTCAACTCTCACACTCGACCTGTGGGGATTAGAGTTTCAGGAGTACTAGCTTATTCTAGTTCTTGCCCACCTTGGGACCGTTTTACTTGCGTTACCCCCTAATCCGTCATCTTCATCATCAAGTCTCGGAGCTCTCAACCCCTGATTCAATGGCTAGCCGATTCTCCACTGCTGAGAAAGGTAAATGGACCGCTGCTCCATCTGTTCCATCTGCTCCAGTGCGTAGAGCCCCCATTCCTATCCCTGCGACCAATAACTCTGTTCTCATCGAACAAAACAAGTTATCTCTCATTGGCAGGGTTACTAACCCGGCGGCCCAAAACACTCACGCACTGGTAGATTTCTTTCTACATCACTGGCACGTCTCCGGTTCAATGATAAATAACGTAAAATCCACTCCAATCTGGGTCCACACCTGTTTCAGTTTACCTTTGAGTCGGAAAAGGACCTTCAGAGCATTCTTCTCAAAGCTCCTTACCACTTTAAGAGATGGATGATTATGCTTCAACGTTGGGAACCTGTAGTTTCGGACAGCTTCCCCTCTATCATCTCGTTTTGGATCAGAATCCACGGTATCCCGCTCCACTACTGGACGGAAGAAGCGCTAGAAGCCATTGGCTCTGAACTGGGCCGCGTTGAGTCAAAAGATGTTCACAATGGAAGAGTTCGAATCACCATCAACGGACTCCTTCCTCTTTAGAGACACCTTGAGATAAGCTTGCCATCAGGCGAAATCAAAGAGGTGGAATTAGAATATGAAAAACTTGAGAAACACTGCTTCTCCTGCCAATCACTCTCTCATGACCAAGACCACTGTCCCACTAGGACCTCTTCTTCTCAAGCCCCTAGGAGTATCAACCAAGAAAGGACCCTAGACAGGCCTGCCGAAAGAAGGAGAGGAGCAGATTGATCAGTGAGGTCTGAGGCTAGACCCGAAAGAGCTGACAAACATGATGCGCTCCCAGGCCCGCGTCACCCTTACCATGTAAATGATGATCGGCGTATCAGACATTTCAAACCCTCAGTTGATCGGGACTTCAGAAATGATCGCAGAGCCGTCTATGCGGATTATCGTCGACGCCCCCCTGTGTCTCCTCCGCGCATAACGGAGACTGCTAATCGTGAGGTTTGGGTGCCACACAAGGATCATTCCTCGGACTCTGCAGCTGCCTCTGATCCCCGGGGATCGGGAAGACTATCTGTTAGAACAGCCCGACAACACTCTGCCTCTCACACATCTCACACCCCGCCTCCCCGTCACCAAAGAGAGCCAATACGAACTCCCCCAGGTACTGGCTCAGCGCGTACTAACTCTAAGGATCGACGACCTGCTCTAGAGAGAATCTCTCCTGTAGTAAGTGTCAATGTATCCTCTGAAAGACGTCCTGCAATGGAGGGTATTTCTTTGCCCCCTAATAGGGAACCCTTGCCTCTTTATGAGGATGTTGCCACAAACCCTGCTCCCCCCCCCCCCCC
>NC_027753.1:10391894-10402668 GCF_000695525.1 Brassica oleracea var. oleracea
CCCCCCCCCCATGAAGTGGAAGGGCATTATTTTGATGAAATGCAGGGTGACAGGCCGTTTAATGATAAGATGGGAGCCTCGGATTCAAAGCTCTCCCACACGGAATTGTCCCCTATCTGTTCCCTTAGTGAAGACAGACTTCACGTCTCCATGCGCCTAGGACCTGTTCCTGCTGAACCAGAGGCTACTATCACTCTCCCTATGGGCCCTCCTCCTAAACGATCTGGCAGAATCGCAGCTAAAGTCCTGGGAAAGCGAAAACCCCCTACTCAAACACCAAAGAAACGAGTCGACACCAGCCCCGTCCAGGGAACAAGCATTAAGAGACGAAGGATCACAAAAATTCAGGGCTCGCCCAAAAGAAAGCTAGTTCTATCTACTGATGGCTCAAAGGCTGGTGCGTCGACTTCACGAGTGGCTCCACCTACAAAGGAGTTTCCGGCGAGCAATAAGAAGGTGGCGGATTTTCGGCCACCGCAAAATCCGCTTCCTTAGCGTGTTTGAGCTGGAATTGTCAAGGGATTGGAAGCACCCTAACAGTCCAGCGTCTCAAGGAGATACGGTCTCGTATTTCTCCTGATATTTTGTTTCTAATGGAGACTAAAAATAGCGATGAAAAAGTTCTCCGTCACTTCCAGAACTCTTCTTATAAACAACATTTCTCTGTACCTCCTACTGGTTTGAGCGGAGGACTTATGTTGTCCTGGAAAGATGATATCAAAATAGATGTTTTATACTCCTCTTGCAATATCATTGACACCTTCATTTGCACTAAAAAGACTTCGTTCTTCGCATCATTTATTTACGGTACACCGAAGCGAGAAGACCGTTCTGAATTTTAGAGTAAAATCGAGGAGTTGGGCAAGTCCCGTGATGATGCCTGGTTCCTAACCGGTGACTTTAATGATTTGCTAGACAACTCCGAAAAAGTGGGAGGTCCACCGCGGTGGGAAGGATCGTTTGTGGCGTTTCGCAGCTTCGTTTCCCAATCGGGTCTGTGGGATCTCCCACATGCCGGAAATCATCTCTCCTGGAGGGGAATGCGACACGATCACTTTGTACAATCTCGATTGGACCGAGCTATGAGCAACTGCTCTTGGTCAGAACGCTTCCCTGCTGGGCGGAGCATCTACCTTCGCTTCGAAGGATCCGACCACCGGCCACTGCTCACCCTATTTGATCAGACAAATACATCGAAGAAGGGAACCTTTCGCTTTGATAGGCGATTGAGAAAAAACCCTGCTATTCACCAGTTGGTCCAAGAGCACTGGCCTCAGCCCGAAAATGAAAGAGAAGCGGTTCTATTTAAAATCGACAGGATTAGAAGGAAAATTATCCAATGGTCAAAAGAACAAAACCTCAAAAGCTGTGAGGCGATCAAAGAAGCGCAACAAACACTAGAATCCGCCCTCTCTGCTCCCGTTCCTGACGTTAATCTAATTACCTCTACCACGGCAAAGCTTGAAAAGGCCTACCAAGAGGAAGAGGAGTACTGGAAACAAAGGAGCCGCATATTATGGCTACAGTGTGGCGATCGCAACTCGGGCTTCTTTCATGCCATCACCCGAGGCAGGCGTCAGGTTAACTCCTTCTCGATATTAGAAGATGATGATGGCAAAATATCGGATACTGAGGAAGGAATCGTGGCCACCATCTCCCACTACTTTCAGAATATCTTTACCTCATCTGATTCCGACTGTATAGAGACAGTTAACGAGGCTCTCTCTTCGTGTATCTCGCATGACGACAATGTTCTTCTGACGGCCATCCCGGATAGGACCGAGGTTTTCAATGCAGTCCATGCGATTCCTGCTGATAAAGCACCTGGTCCGGATGGTTTTTCCGCAGGTTTCTACCATTCCTTTTGGAGTACTATTGGTGAGGATGTATACCGCGATGTTCTGGAGTTTTTTGAAACAGGCTATCTCCATCCCCGCCAAAATGAAACGCACGTCCGCTTAGTTTCAAAGATCTCATGCCCAAGGAAGGTCTCTGCTCTACCCACTACAAAATCATAGCTAAGATCCTCACCAAACGCTTACAACCTCTGCTGCCGCGGATTATATCCCCACATCAGTTGGCTTTCGTTCCCAAACGGGCCATTGGAGACAATGTTCTCATCACCCACGAGATTTTACACTACTTACGTACCTCTAAGGCCAAAATCAGATGCTCCATGGTCGTTAAGACGGACATGAGCAAGGCTTATGATAGGATCGAGTGGACTTTCTTGGAAGCAGTTTTACGGAGATTAGGCTTCCACGAGCGTTGGATCTCCTGGATCATGGTCTGTGTGACCTCGGTGTCATATTCTTTCCTTGTTAATGGAGCTCTGCAGGGTAAGGTTAAGCCGTCGCGCGGGATCCGACAAGGCGACCCGCTGTCTCCATACCTGTTTATTCTATGTACGGAGGTACTTTCGGGTCTGTGTAGCAAGGCTCAAGCGTCAGGCTCTCTCCCCGGAATCAAAGTGGCTCGGAACAGTCCTCCTATCAATCACCTCCTTTTTGCGGACGACACTATGTTCTTCACGAGATCAGATCAAGCGAGCAGCTCCGCTCTCACTGCCCTATTGGCAAAATACGAGCGAGCTTCGGGGCAGTGAATTAGTCCCGGTAAATCAGCCATTACCTTCTCTTCTAAGACCCCTCAACTTGCCAAAAATAGAGTTAAACTTTCTCTGGCCATTGATAAAGAGGGAGGTATTGGGAAATATCTTGGACTCCCCGAGCACTTCGGTAGACGGAAACGGGATATTTTCAACATCATCATCGACCGCATACGCCAAAGGGTGTTGAGCTGGTCTTCGAGATTCCTATCAGGGGGTGGGAAACAAGTTCTTCTCAAGTCTGTTCTCACTGCTATCCCCGCCTATGCCATGTCTTGCTTCATGCTACCCACCTCTTTATGCAAACAGATTCAATCTATTCTCACAAGGTTTTGGTGGGATTTGAAGCCTAATGTTAGGAGGATGTGTTGGGTGGCTTGGTCAAAGCTTACTTTACCAAAGAATCTTGGAGGTCTGGGTTCCCGGGACATCGGATGTTTTAACCAAGCCCTCTTGGCCAAGATAGCATGGCGCCTGATAAAAGAACCGCATTCTCTTTTGGGCCAAATTTTATTAAGGAAATACTGCATCAATGCGCCTTTCCTCGACTGCCATTGTCCTTCCTCTGCGTCTCATGGATGGAGGGGGATTATTTGGGGTCGTGATCTGCTGAAACGAGGCTTGGGATGGAGTGTAGGCAATGGAGCTCAGATAGAGGTTTGGTCCGATCCTTGGATTTCCCTGTCGGAGCCAATTACACCTATTGGACCTCCTCCTTCTCTCGAGAGTAAAAGACTTATGGTCTCTGATCTTATCCTCCCGGACTCAAACGAATGGAGGTTATCAGACATCATTTGCCTCTGTATGCGGATAGTATTCTCCAACTGATCCCTATCTCCTTCAACAAACAAGATGAACTAGTCTGGCTCCCGGAAGCCTCGGGAGAGTACACTGCCAAATCCGGGTATGCCATTGCTAGGAAGTCACAACAGAACATGATGGATCCCACCTTCCCTTGGAGGAAATGCATCTGGAACTTACACACTCCACCGAAGATCCAATCATTTCTATGGCGCGCAATCAATGGAGCCTTACCAGTGGGACATACCCTGCGTATTAGAGGACTTCATGCTGAAGCAAAATGCAAGAGATGCGGCGAAATTGAAACACCGGTTCATCTATTTCTCAAGTGCCCTTTTGCTGCCCGAGTCTGGGAAACGGTCCCTGCCATGCACAAGCCTTCGGTAGACACGGACTTTACAATGAGAGAACTGCTCATCAACAACTCCCGGATGATCAATTTGCCACCTACCGGACTTGGCCGTGCTCCTATTTTTCCTTGGCTTTATTGGCATCTATGGAAAAATTGGAACAGTATTGCTTTCAAAGATAAGTCTTGTACCGAACAGGAACTGGTTCTTAAAGCCCTGAAAGATGCGCGCAATTGGGAGGAGGCTACTCAGACGGAAAAGCGCACCTGCCCTCCCCGCGCATGTCCTTCTCATTCCCCCCCCGCTAACTGGCCTTAGATGCTATACGGATGGAGCATGGGACCCTGTCTCTGGTCACAGTGGACAAGGCTGGGCGTTTATTGATCCCACCGGTGCTACTATCAGGCACCAATCTTGTAACCGACTTCACGTTGCTTCGCCTATCGTGGCGGAAGCACTAGCGGTAAAGGCTGCTCTCCTCGATGCAGTCACTAATGATTTCTCTCAGGTTAACATCTTATCTGATTCGAAGTCTCTTGTCAACCTCCTCAACTCCTCTGCCTCGACAGCCCTACTTCAGAGTGTCTTGTTTGATATTAGAGTATTGAGTTGTAGGCTTGATTCTATCACCTTTTCTTTTGTTCCCCGATTGGGAAACGTTGTTGCTGATTCCTTGCTTTGAAGTCACCACTGATTAGTTCAAGATATTTATATATGGGATTTTAATGAAACGAACCCTTAACTCTCGGCCCATCCATTTTTTAACCCTTAAGTATTTTGATAATGAAATAACTCCTTAACTTAAGTCTGTTAGTATAGTTAGGCTTGACTGTTAAGAACGTTTAATCCCTGAAGCTTCCGTTAAAAACATAAGAAAGTGTTGTTGTTTTTTTTGTGACAAAGCATGTTGTCAAAATTCTATATGTGAAAAAACAAGACGATTTCAGAAACCAATTGGAATTGTGCGACAATCATCATCATCATGAAAAAGCATTATAATTGTTGTTAATTGGTTCCTACGAACAAAACTTTGAAATTTTAAAAGTGAATAACAGTTCAGAATCTGAATACACTGAAAATGAGTTTTAAAACTAAATAATTTTGATTTAAAAAAACATCTTGAACCATTATCTTTATCTCGCCAACAATATATCAGACTAACATGATTTCATTAAAAACAATTTACACAGATAATCTTGATATTAGAAAAAACAATATTATTTCTATTAACACATAATTTTAAACCATACAAAAATGCAAAGTAATAAAAGTTTTTTATATATCTATCTATTTTCTTAGATAATTACATTAAATAATTAAGCAACATAAACTGATATATGTTAAATTGACTAAAAATAGTTTATAATTAGTATTATTGAAATGTTTTATTTATTTTTCATATATTTAGTTGACTATAATATCTTTCGATTACAGAAAAAATATCGATAAATTATATTTTAGTTATATAATATTATTTTCAAATACAATCACAATTTTTTTTACTGCTTATTTTTAAGAGATAAAAAAAACTAAAAGTAAATTTTAAAAATAAAGATCGTTTGATCAAATAGTTACAAAATAGTTTAAAGAGGTAGATATATTATCTTTTATCATTATTAAAGTTATCTATTTTCTTAATATTAAATTTTCTTTAGATTTTATGTTTTTATGTTTGTTGAACTTAATAGAACCATAATCAAAATACCAAAGCAAATCTGAATTCATTTTTAAGATTATTTAAAATAAATTTCAGTTTCCATTCAATAAATCAAAGACATAAAGTTATTTAGAATTTAAAAAATATTTAAATTATTGTAAATATTGATATGTATTCATGAGCTTCCAAAAATGTATCAGGTATTTATGTATGTAACTTCCTACTGATCATCGTTTTATTTTCTAATATTTTTAAAAAAAACATCAACGTATAATTTGATAAATATCATGAAAATACATACACATTTAAACGATAAATAAAATTGAGTTGATTTGACTTGACTTAATAATAATAAAAAAAAATATACTTCATTTTGAATTTGAAAGAATATATATATCTCAATATACACACAACATGACTGACTCGACTGATCCAACTTAAATCTAAAATTATAAATTTAACTACGATAAGAATATATAATTTTATAAGAATAATAATTTATTTTGTAAATATAAATCATAGGACAGCTCAAAACATATGAAAAATAAAAATAAAATATTAACCAATTGTTACAATTTATTTCTTTTGTAAGATTTATATATATGCATGAGATTTCAGTATATTATCGTTGTTTTAATTTATGTAATTTGTAATCCGACACTTTAGTTTATTTTTTATTTCATTCTAAGCACAATATATCTTAAGTTATACATAATTTTTATAAAATATATTTACATATCTAAGACAACAACCACCTAAATACAAATTAGAAATTAATTAAAATTTTAATATATAAAATAAAAAATATTACAGTTGAATTCAGAGATGCAATCTAATTTACTCAAATGATAACTAAATCTACTGTTAAAACAACAAAACTGATTAGATATAACATATATAAAATCATATGTATAATTAAAGTAGTATAGTATTATTAATATAAATGATGCATACAAATTAAAAATTGATTTAAAATTAAAAGTAAATAGCAACCAAGTATTATAGTATATTTACTTTAGAAATATATACCCGTGCATGAGCAAGAGAAAATCACCTAGTCATTAATTATATTACCATAATAATAGTGCAGATTTTTATTTATTAGTTCATCAACATTTTTTTTTGACAGTTCATAAACATTAAATTTTGCCAATTATAAAATCAAAAATGTAAAATAACTGGGTTTTGCATATGGTTAAATGTTCGGTTTATTTATTTTACTAAAATATTTTTTTTAAGTTCAATCGGTGGAAAATTACGTAGCCAAAAACATGATTCAAATACATGTTTTTTAAATAAAATAATAACTTAAATCAAAATAATAAAAATATATTACATTTATTTCACTTATATTTTTTGCTCTATATAGTTATTTTACTAAATAAAAGATTCCTTTTATTTCACTTAATTTAGCCAAACACATAAAAATAATATTTTTCATTAGTTTATAAAATCAGTTAGGCATGAACATCGGCTATCCATTTAGGTACGAGTTGTTATTTTCGGGTATCGTTTTTTTTAAATGAAATTAGGCCCGCTTGAATATTTTAAATTTATGTGTGGGTTTTGAGTTGGGTCTTTCTGGGTCTAGATGAGTTTGGTTCTGATGTATATGAACCAAGTTCGGATATTTCTACCAAAAATAACCGTATTACTCAATTTGGTTCAAGTCTTTTGATTACAAATATTACAACGTATCTAAAATATATATAACACTAATTATGAAAAAATATTATCTATGTATAAAAATATAAGAACCAATACCCGCGCGGATGCGCGGATCAATCTCTAGTCTATACTATTAAAACAGAAAGTCATTTTTTGAAGTGTCCTTCTTTTTTAACAATATTTACAGATCTATGCCACTGATTATTTTAAACATATGTTTTTTTATTAAATACTATATTTGCCAAAAATGTTTTTAATTCAACAGGGCAAAATTACTCCCGGTGATGGCGATAGCAATTTCTTCGAAAACCAAAATTTCCATGATTATTTGCGATAGGTTTTTGGGATCTATGGATTTTTGTTTCGATTAATGGTATCTAACATGTATTTGGGTTTCATTCGATGGTTGCTGGCCAATTTTCATAACTTTTGGATCTTGGTTTCGAAATATGGTGATTCATCCGGGAAACGGGAGCCATTTTGTCGTTCCCGATCCTAGATAGGATCGTCCGGACAGACCTTGGTGCGAGGAGACGCACCAGTCAGGTCACATGCCCTAAATACAAGTGTATCATGGTCCATTAGCATGGTTAAGGGCATCAGATAGCTGAGACTTAACCAAGACAAGGCGGAAACAAGTTCAAAGGGGCTGGTCGAGTGTTACGGTAGTTAGACGATGCAATGGTGAAGCTCAGTCAGCTCATGGAAGCTCGGAGGGAGCTCACCAAGTGTAAGTCAGCCTGGATCATGGGAAAACTTAGTCTAGGTCTGGGATTAGACCAAGAGACTTAGAAGGATTGAATAAGATGAAGAGAGAAGGCTGGACGAAGTGTCTAGCAGCTAGGCGATGCAAGCAAGAAGCTCAACCAGCTAGACGAAGCTTGGTTGGAGCTCAAGTAGAGTGTGTCAGCTCCCTGAGCTGTATGGACTAGTTCACTCAGCTGGATTAGCTGAGGATCAGCTCAACTCAGCTGGACTGAGTGTTCAGGTCTCAGACCAGTGGCTCAGGTTTGGGCGGTTACCGAGCCGGTTGGTTGGCCAAAGATGGCTATGGACCGGTGGGCTCTTCTGGTCAGGCCATGGGCATGGGCAATCTGTGTGGGCTTCAGTTTGACATTTCTAGGAATGGATAAGCAGGCCCAGGACGTCTGGTAACTGCCTTAGGCGGATGGGTGTGATCTGGTCCATTGATTAAATCAATGGCCAGAATTCAAACCGAAGGGATGCAATGGTTAAGAAGTAACCACCCCTTCTTCTATAAAAGGAGGGCAAGTCTGTGGGTTTGCAGGCACGCCAGGTCTTCCCCCTACACCCTGAAACACAAACAAAAACAAAGAAAAAGAAAGAGATGGTCGGATTGCATGATCCAAGACCAAGAGTGGTTTGAAGGCCATAAAGAGGCAGTTTTGAGAGAGATCAAAGGGGAAATTATGAACGACCCTTTTATGGGTTTTGATTCGTGTTAATATCACCCAGAGAATCCTACAGGGCCTAAGAACACACGCAAATGGTCAGGGAAGAAGAGGGATGGCCGGATTCCACTTCCTATGGCCAAGATAGTCATAAGGGGAGATGTGTGTGGGAAGGCAGTTTCATGGGAGTTGGGAACGATCCTGGGATGGTGGTTGATCATGGATGATCATGTCCTAGGCTTCCTCCATGTCTTGGGAACACACGAAAATATCCAGGAGAGAAGGGAGAAGGCCTGACTTCACTCTCCATAGCCAAGACAACTTCAAAGGTGAATGCAGTGTAGAAGCGGTTACATGGGAGTTCCATGGAAGGGATATTGGTGCGATCTATGGAGAGATCTTATCAATACTGGAAGTATATGATAAGTCATGCACTGGAGGAGCATGGCCGAACATAATAAGAGGAGGCACAAGATCTAGTATGATCAAGTATAAGGTAACCGATTTATGATTACTTTCCGGTTTATGTTTATGTCTCTTGTCGTGCGATCAAGGCCAAGTATGGCACGCCCCTTGAAGACTATATATTGTGATGTAAACTAAGGATCCAATAACTTGAGGAAAGGGGTGGATCATAGTTGATCTAATTCATCCATGTGGGATGATAGTTAGATGCTACTCACTGGATAGTGATCCATTGTTGATCATGGATTGATGTTGGGTTTGATCATGGTGTGAACCATTGATCCGGATCATGGAGGATCCACATAGGAGTCCTAGGATAAGAGGAACTATGTGGAGTGTGAGGTCCAATTCATTTGGAACCAGCAGCCAGGCATGAAGAAGAGTATGGCTAGTACTATGTGGCGCGGGCCATAAGTATTGAGCCTAGGTATGATTATTCAAGTAAGGCCGTGTGTTATCTGATCTTGGGCAAGGATGGATGACCTGATCCATAGGTGATGGATCAAGGTGTCTGATCTGATTGATCAAAGGATGCACCAGTTGTAAGAGCAAGATTGATCGGCTCCATTGGGACATGGTTCCATGGCCGGTTAGGCAAGTGTGAAGACTCATCAGTTCTGAGTCATGTGGGGTGGTTGGTTGATTGACTTAGGATCTGATGGGCATTATTAGTTCATGAGAGGACTTGGCACTATTAGTCCAAACTATTAGTCCATGAGAGGACTTGGCATTATTAGTCCATGAGAGGACTTGATATTATTAATCCATGGGAGGACTTGGTATTATATCCTAAAAAGCGTAAGGATATTGGTTGATGCATGGGCTGAGATGAGCCAGATGCATATCAATTACTATTTAAGACTTCCCAAAGGTTACTTGGTCTGTGGGGATGGTTGGTTGAATGACTAAGTACCCAAGAGAATGGTTTATGCAAGTATAAAAGAGCTGGACGAGTAGACGGGGAGCTGGGCAAAGCTATCTCGAAGCTCGATCAGCTGGAAGAGACTAGACGGAACCTCAAGTGAAGTGGTTAAGCTCAGCTAGCTGGATGAGCTAGCTAACAAGCTGGGGCAGCTGGCCATAGCTCGGTCTTAGCTAGCTTAAGTGAGTGAGCTCATGGAGCTGGATGAGCTAGCTAATTCAGCTGGGACAAAGAGCTAACAAGCTCCGTGGATGTGTCAAAGGTATGATCTAATAATGTTGCTTAGATCTAGATAGAATGGTGTAGGGGAATGGAACCTCGGATTCGTATGACTTGATTCGGGTTTAGGATCGACCCTTGAGCTGGTTGGTAGTTGATTTTGTGAAATATACACATATATTAATTGGATTTTGACATTGATTATATGTTTCACATATATTAACCAGCCATATAAACATGTCATTTACACATGCTTTCGTATTGACTAACCGAAGTTTACTATACTATATCATGACACATTCACATATAATATTAACAGTAGTTTAGTACTATCACACTACTCATCAAACTTTGTGTCAAGCCAACCCTAAATATAAAATCTTATTCATTAAGATTAACATAAAATTGATATAAATAATATATCTAATCTATTAAAACTGAAGTACAAATTGGAATTAACCCTTAATTTATGTTAATATTTACAATTTATGCCATTGAGATAATAACTACTTATATATTTTAACATTAATTATTTTTTGTCATTTAAAATAGCATAAAACATTACGAACATACCTTATCCATAGATTATGTGTAATATACACTTTTTTTTTTACGTCAAAAGGCCATTCTATTAATCAAACTTGAGGTGGTCTGGGTAACCAAACCGGAATA
>NC_027753.1:10402768-10425374 GCF_000695525.1 Brassica oleracea var. oleracea
TAGTAGCAGTTTCCTTGCAGCAGAAATGCTAGTCCACACATAGGATGTGCTGGTAGCAGTGTTTACTCTTAGTGGAGAGCTCAATCTATAATATCTTCCCTGTAAGACTCGGCCCACCAAAGAATCAGGAAATTGTACTAGTCTCTGTAGTTGTTTTGCCAATAGTGCCAGATTAAACTCATGGATCATACGGAAACCAATTCCACCCTCCTCTCTTGGTAAGCATACTTTTTCCCATTTCGCCCAATGTATCCCTCTCTTTGGTGGATTAGAACTCCACCAGAATTGGGCGATGACACTGGCTAGGTTTTCACATATCTCCAAAGGGAGCAGGAAAGTAGACATAACGTATGTCGGAAGAGCGAGCAAAATGGACTTAATCAGTACTTCCTTTCCACCTTTTGAGAACCATCTACCTGTCCATCCATTCACTCTATGCATCAACTTGTCCTTTAGAAAAGCAAAAAGTTTGCATTTAGATCCACTTATGTCTTTGGAGATGCCTAGGTAAGTTCCCATTCCTCTTTCATTCTGTATTCCAAGTGCATCTTTAATCTCTTGTCTACTAATTGCATTAATCCGTTTACCAAAGAATAAGGATGATATTAGCTGGATTTTGACATTGTTTATATGTTTCACATATATTAACCGGCCATGTAAGCATGTCATTTACGCACGCGTTCTCATTGACTAACCGAAGTTTACTATACTAAAACATGACACATTTACATATAATATTAACATTAGTTTAGTACTATCAAACTACTCATCAAACTTTGTGTCAAGCCAACCCTAAATATAAAATCTTATTCATTAAGACTAATATAAAATTGATATAAGGTAATATATAAAATTAATATTACAATATATGGAAAATTTATATATATTAAGATCGAATTATATTATATAATCATAGTATAAATTAATAAAACACTAATGTAAATTATATATTGTTATCATCTACACCAGAAGAAACATTAACTCATTTCAAATTTTGAATTCGATAAATATGTATTTCTATAAAAATTAAAAAAAAAAGAAAAAACATTTAAAATAACATAAAACTAAGAAAGCTATATAATACATTAAAATAAAAAATAAAATTGATATCACATCTCAAAATTTATATCTACAAATAAATAATTTATAAATGGAACCAAAATGAAGAAAAATAAATTTATTAAAAATAATTTTAGGTTCAATAGTTAAAACATACAAATTATTTAAAAAATTTAGATCAAGAAAATTAAAAATTTGTCAAGAAAAATATATCACTTAAATTGGTTTAACGTCTGAAGACAATATGAATGACAAACACATGTTTACACATTAAAAACTTCGATCATTTATAAAGGTTATTGTATTAAAAATGAAAAACCCGTGCGGGTGCACAGATCAAAATCTAGTATCTAGTTAAAGAGTGTGAATTATTGTTCAGTATGGACCAACTTTTCTTAGAACTATTGTAAACATGATGGTTCATATATATATATGCAATGAACCATTATCCATAATTTGATGTAGTCCGTAAAGATTCAATAAAATTTAGAATTTCTTTTTTAAACGTCTGTTTAATTATGTTATTAATGATAAATATTACGTCTGACTATTCCACTCTGAGCCATCCTAACGATGAGAAATATTATACGTCTGACTGTGCCACTCTGAACTGCCCTAACGATGAGAAATATTATATGCATGGTTACGGCACTCTGGACCGCTATATGAGATCAATGTTCTGGGTTTTGAATCTTAGACCTACTAATGTAAAAATATTAATAAACATTTAGTTAAACCACTAGACTAAAGGAGTTTCTACCTTTTTTCGAACATTTAGAAACATTAGTTCAGATGTATGTTAAATGTTCTGCTTGAAAGAGCCACACCCACATGGCAAGAAACATTTGGCTTCTCTCTCTCACTCTCCCTGCTCAACCCCATAAATATATATATATATATATACAAGCGTACAATGGAAGAACCAATGATTAAGACCACGATGCTCTATTATGATACTTTGTTCTGTTTTATTACTAAGTTATATTGATGATAGCCAGCACCATTGCACATAGTGCGTTTTTTATACTAATGTTTGTTCATTAAATGGTTTTAACATTTTGCAACATTACAATCTTTATCGATTGTAAAAATGTCGAATACAAATGTTGGTCTTTTAAATATATCATCGTTGTTGAAAAGTTAACATATTATAGCTTATTTTAATTATTTTTAAGACTTTATATGCACAAAAGAAAATTAAGTTTTGCGGCTGACACAAATCAGCAAAACAAGATAGGCAACATCAATTGTAAAATGATGAATGGGGATTAAGTTTTCTACTCTCGATTTATTTACTATTGACTCTCCATAAATGATTTCATTTTCTACCTCTATGAAGTTGTGTTTTCGTTTTCGTTTTTGTTTCAATGATATGAGTTTTCTTTCTTTTTTAACTTGTTCTGTGAATTCGGTGAATTACATAAGTGTCAGTATAAAAAGATGGACATCTGTAAAAATTAGTTGCACTCTATATACATATCTAAGAATAAAAAATTTGAAGAAAATCACCGACAAACTCTATTCATAGGTTAGTGTTCAAATCATATATATCAAGCTGTTATAGGATATAATGCAGACTCGAAATGTAAATGTCTTTGTAGTATATATTCACCAATTTGGTCTAAAAAATCATCTAGTTCTAGAACAACAAAATCATCTAGTTCTAGAAAAAAACTCAAAAGGAGGTGATTGAAATCTTATCATGATATTTCATTAATAATTTTTTAGAAATAGAAACCAAGACTAAACTATTTAACCTGAAAGAAAAAACATATATATATATAGTGCTTCCAATATTAAAAATCACTTCGATTTGAAGAAGTGTATTTCCGGAATTTTCATGATCAAATAACATATTAGAAACTACCTATTTAAAAAATAATTTGTATACATAAAAAATATATACATTAGAGTAAGCATGTAAATCAAAACCAACATCTTTTGTTTATTTACAATCATGTTTTTGGTAAATATATCAAAAAAATAATTTTATTTAATTTATAGGTATATTTAGTGATTTTGATATATATATATATATATATATATAATATTCTAATATAAAATTTTATTATTGACACTTCCTACTCATATGATTTTATTAACATTTATATATTTGTTGTAACAAAAATTTAAACCATTAATCACATAAATATTAATGTCATATTTTTCAATAAAAATTTCAAAAATTAAAATATTAAGATCTCATTACTTTTTCAATGCAAATTTTGAAACTAACATATTTTTATATTTTTATATAGTATATAATTTAATTTAAATGATATTAATATATATATATGAATATTTATTAATAAAACTTCATATTCATACGATTTATGATCATTTTTGTCTTGCTTAAACAAAAACATTTAAACCATTGATCACAAAATATTCACTATGCGACTTTTACCATTTTCAATAATGTATAGTCGTTTTAAAAAATTTAAAATATAATTTTTTATTATATTTCTTTTAAAATTAAACAAAAAAGAGAGACGATACAAAAATTATTACCAAATATGTATTATTCATAACCATTAATTATCATATATATTTTAATCACATTAGGTTATTTTGTACCTTTTATTTAAGAAAAAAATTGAGAATATTCTTTTGTACATTACTAATCAATTTGATAATTAATTTAATAAAAATATAATATATATCTATATGGACCTACTTATTTTTTCAAGATTTTAAAAATCATCCTAGTGATGACACGTGGTTACAAAAAGATGTTGTAATGCTCTAGGATAATTAATATATATGAGATTTGGCTAACTCCAATCATAACATCAAATATAATATTAAAATTAAATTAAATTTGGTGTTTTGGTGTTCAACTCTAGTCTTTCAATTCTAACTATAACACCAGATTCTACACCAAAACATTATCGTATATATATAATTAAATTTACTTTTAATATTTTTAATATTTTATTATTTTTTATTGACTAATTATCATTTTATTATATTTCTATGTCAAAGTTTTGTAATTTTATGTTACATTGTTTATGTAGAAATGTAAATTATTTATAGCAAATTATATTTAGTTATTTTATGTAAAATATTAGCTAAAAATAAAATTTATATATTTTAGAAGTACATAATAAATGAAGGGAAATTGCCAAAATACCATATTTATAGTACTACTTTTCATGTTTACACTAACCACTTTTACTCTCACTTTTAATGAAGGGTAACAAATATTTATAACTCTAGGATTAACTAATCTAGACTTAGGGTTTAGAGTTGAGGGATGAAATATAATTTTTGGAATATGAAATTTAGGATTCTAATAAATATATAAATAAGTACTTAAAAAAATTAAAAATAGTGTCAAAAAATAATTTTCGATTTTCAAAAGGAAATTCTGAAAAACAAATTTCAAAAAAAAATTTCAAAAAAAGAAGAAAATTATAAAGAAGTTCAAATTTGGAAAAGTATAATTTGAAAACATAAAAAATTATTATTTTTATTTATTTAATAATTATTTATTATGTATATAGAACAAGGGTATAAAAGTCTTTGTCACTTAATGAAGAAGATATTTTTGAAAATACTTCTTTAGTGATGGTAAAAATGAATAATAGTACCAAAAAATAGGTAAACATGAAAATTTTCCATAAATGAACTTTTATTTGTTACAGTTTGGTGCAACTGATAATAGTGAAATTTTCAAAAAAACCACATTCATAATAACACTTTTCATATTTACACTAACCACTTTTATCCTCATTTTTAAAAAGGGAAAAATACATTTATAACCTAGGGTTAACTAATCTAGACTTATCATTTAGAGTTGCGGGTGGGGTAGGGTTTTTGGAATGTGAAATTTATGATTCTAATAAATAAATAAATACTCAAAAAATAGCTTCAAAAATAATTTTTTTTTTTCAAAAAGAAATTATGAAAAAAAATTCGAAAAAAATAAAAAAATAGAAATTTATAAAAAAAGTTCGAATTTGAGAAAGTATAATTCGAATACATCAAAAAAACTTTTTATTTAAATAATTATTTATTATTATATAGAGAACAAGGGTATAAGAGTCTTTTGTCACTTAATGAAAAATGTATTTTTGAATATGTATCTTTACCGGTGGTAAACATGAATAATAGTACCAAGAAAGTGGTAAAAATGATAATACTCAATTAGTTATATTATTTGTTGAAATATAAATAAAAATATTTTAATTTAATAATGTGAAAACAAAAATACAAGAAACAAAAGTGCTAATATATAATTAAATGTAAAATAATAAAATAGATTATTTTAATAATTGGTATGATGATTTTGGTGTTATTCAAAAATTACTAAATTTGATGGGATGGTGTCATTTTTAATGTCTCATTGGAGATAAATCACATCAAAATTAATGTTTTGGTGTTTTATTAAAGTTGTTTTAACATTTTTAGAAGTAGCTTATTCCCCAAATAGTTATAGGAGAAACAATTTTTCTTAAGCAATTTTTTAAAAGAAATTTCTTGAAAATACAACTTGTCTAAATAATTCTGAGGAAAATCGAATATAAATTATTTGCGAATTGATTTGTATATGTGTCATCACCACAGTCATTATCAACAAAAAAGAGATGACATGGCTTTTAAAAAATATGACATGCCATTATGACATATATAATTTTCTTTATAAAGATTTATATTTCCCTGAAAAGTTTTCTAAATATAGAAACAACTAATAAATCTTACTTCATCATTAAAGTAAACTTTCTTCATAAATATTTATTTTTGGCAAAACTTTTGAAATATATTAATAACTAATAACTCATATATTACCATTAAAATAAAATATATATATATACCAAATTAATAAAAATAAACTAAATATGAGTACAAATATTTTTTACATTAACTTATATATCACATTTTGTGTATATATATAATCAAAAGTAATTTTAAGTGTACATTAACAAATACAAAAAATAAAGCAATCCTAATAAAATAAAAAATTTGCTGATAGTTAAATGAATAAATTTTATTTAAGTTTATCAGTTTATTGGGTTAATTAACATATTGATTTTTACCATTTTAACTTATTTAACTAAAACCAACAAAAATCCACAAATTATTACAATTTATGTATTTGAATAAAGACATATATAAAAATAAGGAAGAACAGATATATTTAAATAAATAATAATTAAAATGATTTTATAAAAATGGAATCCTAAATTTATAAAAAATTAAAATTAAATTATACATAAATAGTTATACTAAATAAAAAGAAACATGGTTACAAAAATATCTTTATAGTTTTTTTTTCAAATCAATGAAGTTAAAATATAAAATTAATAATGTCAAAATGTAAACTAATATTTTAAAACTAAAAAACATTATATTTAAAATTATTATTCTCCGCATGGCGAACGGAAACTCCTAGTTCCATATAATTATTTAGAGATATTCATAGAAAAAACAAAGAGCTCAATATGAAGTTTTAATATCAAGCAACTAACAGCTCAATTTGGGGTACAGATTAAAAAACTACGGCCAACAAAAATCATTGGAAGTTGTTACTTTGACAATTGGCATGCAAAAATGAATATATAATTTAATACATTAACTCAATTATTTGTGAGCATTGACATTTGAAGGTGCAGTTTTAATTAGTGAACGATAAAGACCAAAGAGACAGATCAACCAATTAAGTGCAGCTATACAAAAGTCAAAGTCAACGAGAAAGTAAGAAGGTTGTAGTTTGATGCACGTCTCCTCTTTTTTTTTTTTTTTTTTTTTTTTTGAACACACGTCTCCTTTAATTATTCCTCGTTTTTCCACGTCAACTAAGATTACAGCGTGTTCTTTTGAATTGAGTCAGTCAACGGGTTTGTGAGCATCATCAACGCTCAAGCTATTTAAATTAGGTTGTTAGGATCTTTTTTTGTCTAAAAAAAAAAAATAGAGAACCATGGGCTGTCACGTGTGGTGGGGCCCACGAACAAGCCAAAACCTCTCCAAAACTCGCCTCTTACGTAGGAGGAGGAAGAAACAAGTTTTAAAAATGGTGTGGAGCCTACTGATTTTTTAATATTTTTTTTCTTAGAATCTAAGGCTCAGGCGAGCATGTTTATCCGGGGTCCTTAGTGAGGTTCTTAGTGCGTGGACCCCTACAAAACCTTTAAGAATCGGTTATAAAAACTACTAATTAAGAACCGATTTTAGTGAGTTTCTTACACTGTTCGCGAGCCACACTGACTCGTGGCGATCCGCGATTGGTTTGCTTTTTTATTTTTATTTTTTTTTTAACAAAGAAAATCTAATAAACCCATTTGGGTTTCTAAACATGCTCTAAACCTCTTGTAATTTCTTTCTCAAGTACTTGACTTTTTTTTTTTTTTGAAACACCGGGTAAATGAAACACCGGGTAAACGATTACGTCTCCTTTTCTCAAGTACTTGACTTATAAAATCATTTTGCACCGCGAAAACATATGGTGTTAAAAAAAAAGAACCGTGAAAACATATTATTATTTGACCCACATCATTAATCTTAGTTGACTTAGGACTTTTAAGAAGTCGCTTATATAATCATAAGCTCAAATGCATATCTTGATATATAAAAATAAAAGGATCTCTCCTTTGGACATTAAGGAGAAAAATGGAGAGACGTTGTATGTTCATTTCCAGTTTTGTGCTGATAGTTCAGCTTGTTCAAGCTCAAGATCCCACCGGTACGTACAGAATTGTTGTATTTTAATGTATATGATATATTTGTGTTTTCGTCAACGGTTCTTTTTGGATTATAAGATATTTTTTCATCTATTATCTCATTAGGATTCATTAATGTGGATTGCGGTTTACCCCTTCGTGAGTCTCCTTACAACTCACTCCCAACCGGTTTAGCATATACATCAGATGCCGATTTAGTTAAGAGTGGAAAAACTAGTAGAATCGCCAAGGAGTTTGAACCGGACTACACTAAGCCGATTTTGAAACTAAGATATTTTCCAGACGGATTACGAAACTGCTACAATCTAAATGTTACCCGGGACACCAAGTATCTGATTAAGGCCACATTCGTATATGGAAATTATGATGGTCTTAATGTCGATCCAAACTTTGACCTTTACTTGGGTCCGAACTTATGGACAACAATGAGCAGTAATGATACTATAGAGGAGATCATCCATGTGACGCAAACCGACTCTTTACAGGTATGTCTTGTTAAGACAGGAATTAGTATACCCTTTATAAATGTCTTGGAGCTACGACCATTGAAGAAAGGTATGTACGTTACTCAAAGCGGCTCACTTAAATACGAATTCAGGAGGTATCTTAGCAACTCAGATCGTAATATACGGTAAGAACAAGTTAAAACTCTCATATAACATAAACATAGGCCTTGATTGGTGTTTGTGATTGCTTATAACATTTTCAACTTTTTTAATTTTTTTTGCATATTTATGTTTAAATGTTTAAATAGTGTATGTACTTTTTTTCAAATAAACCCACAATATTTACTCTTTTAGTTAAAAACTTAGCACACGCGAAAGCCATTCTTAAAAAGCAAAAACATCGTTTGCATTTTTCGTTTTCCATTTATAATCTCAAAATTTAATAACGAAAATTTTTATTTTTTGATAAAGAAAAATATTTCAGTTTCACATGTCAATATTTTTTCACTTGAATGATTGAAAACCTTCGGTTAGTTTATAATGTATTGCAATTCAATATTGTGCCAGGTACCCGGATGATATATATGATCGTAAATGGTACCCGATGTTCGTGGCGAACTCCTGGACACAAGTAACTACAAATTTGAATGTAAATTCTAGTAATCTTTATGAACTGCCAAAAGGTGTAATGTCAACGGGAGTAACGCCCCTAAACCCTAACGCGACATTAAACATTACATGGACTATAGAGCCATCTACTACGAAGTTTTATTCCTACATGCACTTTGCCGAGCTTCAGACCCTAAGGGCCAACGATACAAGAGAATTCAATATAACAATGAATGGGAAAATTTCATATGGACCATATAGTCCTAAGCCGCTAAAGACCCAAACCATATTCGACATAACACCAGAGCAATGCGATGGAGGGGCATGCCTTTTGCAGCTTCTGAAGACGTCCAAATCAACTCTTCCACCTCTCCTGAATGCTATCGAGGCTTTCACCGTGATTGATTTCCCGCAAATGGAGACAAATGAAGATGACGGTATGTCCATTTACATTCCTGATATTATGGACAAATATTTGTGTTTTGTTTTGATTTATGAAACCATCAAGCTTTACAATCGTAGTTGCTGGTATCAAGAATGTTCAAGATATTTATGGATTAAATAGAATCAGTTGGCAAGGAGATCCATGTGTACCCAAACAATTTTTGTGGGATGGTCTAAACTGCAATAACTCAGATATTTCGACTCCACCAATAATCACTTCCTTGTAAGATAATCATTTACTTTACGTTAATTTCTTAATCATGTAATTATCGAATTAGAAATCTCACATTTAATTTCTCCAGAGATTTATCTACAAGTGGATTAACCGGGATCATCACACAAGCCATTCAAAATCTTACCCACCTTGAAAAATTGTATGTATATATGCATGGCTGTCCAAGCCTAAAAAATTACTTAGCCTTTGGAAATGGATCATATTGGATGGGTTAATATGTCTCAATTGTTAACTGTAGGGACTTGTCAAATAACAATTTGACTGGAGAAATACCTGGATTTCTAGCTGACATAAAATCACTCTTGGCCATGTAAGTTTCTCATAGAGACACTATTGTTTTGACGTTTTTTTGGCTAAGCTTTCTCCTAAACATGATTGCTTTTGTTTTGACGCATAATCTTTTCCAACAGAGACTTAAGTGGTAATAACTTAACTGGATCGGTCCCTCGCTCACTTCTTCAGAAGAAAGGAATGAAGTTAAAGTAAGTTTTTTTTTTGTTTCCGATACTTATCAGCCCGTTAATATACTATTTGGTATCTTAATAACACTTATATTTGGTAGTGTTGAAGGAAACCCTCATCTTCTTTGCACAGCTGGTTCATGTGTGAACAAAAGAAAGGATGGACATAAGAAAAAGAGTATCATTGTACCAGTGGTTGCATCAATTGCTTCAGTAGCTGTTATTATTGGTGCATTCGTCATGTTCCTTGTTCTCAGAAAGAAAAAAGCATCAAAATTTGAAGGTACTAATAAATAAAGTCAAGAATAATATCATAACAAACATACATCTCAAGTTTCACTAAGTCTTGACTAAATTTTTTTCCTTGCAACCTTAAGGGCCACAACCCTCATATATTCAAGCGTCAGATGGTAGATCATCAGAACCGGCAATTATGACAGAAAATAAAAGGTTTAGTTACTCAGAAGTTATGACAATGACAAATAACTTCCAAAGAATCCTTGGGAAAGGAGGGTTTGGAATTGTATATTATGGTTTTGTGAATGATACAAAACAAGTAGCAGTTAAGATACTTTCCCATTCATCATCTCAAGGGTATAAACAGTTCAAAGCTGAGGTAAATTTTCACAGTCATCAGTATCTCGTACGAAAACATTTAATGATTCAACAATATTTTAAACTTGAGCTTGTGAATCATGGCTTGGTGTTTAGGTCGAACTTCTTCTTAGAGTTCATCACAAGAACTTGGTCAATCTTGTTGGGTATTGCGACGAAGGAGAGAACATGGCTCTTATCTATGAATACATGTCCAATGGAGATTTAAAGGAACATATGTCAGGTAAAATAATAACTAAATGTCTTGTTTTAGTTCTATGCGTGTAACATAAGACTTTGATATCAATCTGTTATTTCAAATACAGGAACACGTAACCGTTTTATTTTGAATTGGGGAACTCGACTTAAAATAGTTTCTGAATCGGGACAAGGTTAGTTTAAACATTACCCACCTTAAGTTTTTTTCTAATTCATGTTTACTTGATATCCTTTTGAGAGCCTAATTAAAAATGATTGTTGTGGCTTAGGACTTGAGTACTTACATAATGGATGCAAACCACCAATGGTTCATAGAGATGTCAAAACCACAAATATATTGTTGAATGAACACTTTGAGGCCAAGCTTGCTGATTTTGGTCTTTCAAGATCATTCCCAATCGAAGGTGAAACTCATGTGTCGACAGTTGTTGCTGGAACTCCTGGATATCTTGATCCTGAGTAAGTACTATCGACTAAGAAATTCTATTCTCTTTCGTATGAAAAAATATGAAAAATTTATTGTATATCTTGTTTTGCAGATACTATAGAACAAATTGGCTGACAGAAAAGAGTGATGTTTATAGTTTTGGGATAGTATTGTTGGAGATCATCACAAACCAACCTGTGATAGACCAAAGCCGTGAAAAGCCACATATAGCAGAATGGGTGGGGTTAATGCTTACAAAAGGAGACATCATAAGCATTATGGATCCCACTCTAAATGGAGATTATGATTCTGGTTCTGTGTGGAAAGCTGTTGAACTAGCAATGTCTTGTCTAAATCCTTCTTCAGCGAGAAGACCTACGATGTCGCAAGTTGTTATCGGATTGAATGAATGTCTTGCAGCTGAAAATTCAAGGGGAGGTGCCAGTAGGGACATGGACTCGAAGAGTTCTATAGAAGTGAGCTTGACTTTTGGTACTGAAGTGAGCCCAAGGGCTAGGTAGATTATATGTTTTTTACTACGGAACTATCTTCATATTTCTGTGTCGGATGTCTCCTTTATTTAACTTCTGTTATCGATACTTTGCGACTTAAAAGTTTAGAGTCGCTTTAAGTTCATGTGTTATGTGTTGTTTGACAAATAGAGTGTTACTCTTGTTCTTGAAGAAGAAGTTAAATGTTATGTAAGGAGATCAAGGTTAAAGAGCCATACAAAAATTCACAAAAAAAGTAGAATGGAGAAGGTCTCAACAGAGTGGCAAAGTAAACATATATTATCAAGACATAAACAGAGAAAATAGAGGAAACGAGTACTTAGGATTCATCAATGGGGAATGCGATTTACCCTCTCGTGACTCTCCTTACAAAGCACAAACCAGTTAAGCATATACATCAGATGCTGATTTAGTCGAAAAAAATCGACTGACCCACACAAATAGACCACCGAAAGTCATCCGTAAAAGTCTTCCAATTGTTGGTTTATTAGTAGATGACATGTTCCGGTTTCAAAGATTCAAACGACAACCAGAACCACCAGTTATATTATAAATTATGAGCCACTGTCAAAGTTCTTAAATTTGATGTGAACATATAAAACACCAAACAAGAGAGCGCTAACAAAGTGAAGGTCAACGCCTAGTTCCATCATCTAAGGTTTTTTTTTTTCCTTTAGCTCATCATATAAGGTCTTCGTTATGATGGTGCATACACATATACACATATGATGTACTAGATGATTTTCTTCATGCACATGTATTAATATTTACAAAGTGATCAAATCATAGTAATTGCTTTATGTCATATTTCAATTTAAAATTATTTTGTAGTTTTTTTTACAGTTTTGTATTTTATTTATATATGATTATTTTAAATAGTATTATATTTTTCTTCTAAATAGATATGTGATTTTGTGTACTGAATATTTCGTTGGTTCAGTATTCATTTGATTATATTAGATTATATATAATTTTCCAAGTTAAACAATATTTTATGGCTCAAAAAAGATTTAGAGTTTTGATTAATTTTGTTAGTTAAATTTATTTTGGTTTATTAACTTGTATTTGTAAATTGTTTTAATGAAAATAACAGTATTTTATATATGTTTTTTGAGAAACTAATTAAAGTGGGATCAATTCAGAGTTACATAAAAATATGAGCATAACAATAATCTGTTGAAAACTCACTGACATATATAAATTCTATAAAACGAATCTCAATTAAAATAATTGGTTAATAATATTTTTATTTATTTATACGTTTTTAGTCATTTCAGAATTCTGTTTATAAAATAAATAAAATATTACTATACATAATAATATGTTGATATATTAGTTAGACCATTGATTTTAAGTATAAGAATTTATATTGGTCCGGTTAACAGTATTACTTAGACCACTAATTTTGAGTATATTAATCACATTTATATTTGATGAAATATATAATAAAACCGGGTTAGTTAGGACTTAGGAAAATTGCATCTAGTTCAGTTATGCAAAAAAAGAAATAAAAAAATTCTTAATTATGGTAAGTATAATAAAGTTTTAGCTTATTAAGAATATTGGTTTATGTTAATTATTTTTGTTTTTGTTTTTGTGATAATCTGATAAAAGGTATTGATAGAGAACATACATTCAGTCTTTTAATATCTATTATGTTGTTTGAGTTATATTTTGAGGGGGAAATTTTTATTTTTTATTTTTTGTCATCGAAGGGGAAATTATTTATTTTTAAATATCAAACTTCTTTTGTGGATTTTGCTTTATTATGAAATGAATATAAATATATATACATATATATATATATATATTAATTTTTATAATATTTATTTTATATATTTTTTTATTTTGAAACCAGAATAAATAAAAAGAAGGTTAATTAAAAAACTTAAGTGACAAAAAGTCATCAAAAGGAATATTTATTTTGTGGTTTGATATAATGTTTAAAAGGAAAGTTATTGTTTTAAAAATATCAATCTTATAGTTAATTTACTTTTTGTGAAATCAAATTATTTATAAGATATATCCACGTTTTAAAATTTTATAAATATTTACTTTTTATATATATTTGATTCAGAAACCAGTATAAAAAGGAAATTTAAAAAAAATATAATGACAAAAATATCAGAAAAAATAAATATTTCAAATAGATTTATAAAGATTTATAGATATTTTCCTCTTTTTTTTGCAGAAAATAAAACACAAGGTTAATAAAATCTAGAAATATTGGTAAAGTCAATTAAATAATAATTTAAATTCATTAAGAATATCAATATAATCAACGAGAGCGCGACGGCATATAGGAAACTGACTTTTCAAATAATATTATAGAGATCCTCCTTTGAGAGACTTTAGAGCAAAAAAAAGGCAAGTGTTCACGTCTTCTATTACTCTATGTTCAACTTTATGTCTCAACATTTATTATCTGCCTAATTGCCAATTGCTTAACTTGAGATAAACGCTCAGTGTATTTATGTTATCCAAGTAGGAGTTGATATTTAATTTAATAATAATCAAGTGTGGCTTAGGTACGGTTTAGTTTGGGGTGTGAAAAACTCATTACATAGGGGATGGACACTTCAAGTATTTTATCGGTTCGGTTTGGATTTAGTTTGTCATGGTTAATTCAGTTCTAAAAATTTCTCAAATGAAGTAAACCACAATTAGTTTCGTTTGGTTTGTATTCGGATCGGTTTGTATTTCGGTTCGGTTTAATCGGGTTCATCTTAGTTTAATGTCATGTTTTAAAACATAAACATATCATCATTAAGTCATCATGTTGGCCACAATAAAATATAAACTATGTGAACTCAATCTAATCCAAAACATAACTGAAACAAAAACCTTTTGATAGTTTACTTTGATCATACAAAAAAAAATCTTATGTAATTGTTTTTTTTTCCTCCGCCCGACGTGGTAGCCTGGTGGTTTAACCGCATGGACTGATTATATTGGAATTCCGGTGGAAAAAAATGCTATCATATTTTTCAGTAAATAAAACTGTATCAAATGGAAAGTTTGGTTAAAAATTTGTAGAAATTATGTTCAAAAAAGAAACTTGGAGTAATTTTTACACCAACCATGGTACTCTGACAAGGGAGTTCATTAGTTCTAGTTTCTTTGGAAAAACTCATTTAACTGTAAGAGAAAACTCGAAAAAAAACTTTTGGTTTGAATTTGGTGTTTATATTCTTTATAAGTTATTTACATATTTCAAAAATGGATTTTTTTTGTTATTTGTTTTCTCATGTTTTGAAATGTAAACACATCAACTTAGTTTGAAACCAATCGAGTGGTAAATTGTCTTTGAGAAACCTTGTAAACGAAAATTTAATAAGTATGCATTAGTTTTATTAACCTACTAGATTTTGATCTGCGATTAAAAAAATATTGTTTATTTTAAACAAATTTTGATATAAATTAGTGTTCTCGGATGGCTGTGCATAATTATGTTACAAGTCATATTATACCAAAAAGAATATTTTGAAAAAGACTATATAAGATATGAATTAGTTTATTGACATTTTGTACGTACACTCTTATGTAACTCTCTCTTAAGACTAGACATTTTACCCGGGCCCGAAAAACTAAACCAAAACTGACCTGAAAATACCGGTTCTGTTCGGATCCGGGTCAAGCGTAAAGTGCCTATTGAGTATTTTTTGGACCCTCAGGTCTCTGCTCAAGTTTGAGTCCTACAGACCCGATAGGTGCCCAAAATACCTAAATATTTTGTGTACATTAGGTATAATAGGGTACTTCATATATTTGTGGCATTACCAATATTTTTTAAGTTTCGAGTTCAGGTTTATGGTTATAGTATCGGGTTTAGGATAAAATTTTAAATTTTAAAAATATATTTTGGGTATTTATCGGTTCCTTGGATCATATTTCGGAAAACAATTTGGGTCTTTTTGGGTATTTGAATATTTTTTGTGCATTTGGGTTTTTGGGTATTTCAGGTTTTTTTGGGTCCTAAATACTTGAACCGATCTAGACTCGTTACGTATCCAAAAATGATAGGTTTTTATAGGTATTTGAATTATGAACCCGAACCCACCTGGACCCGAAAGTAACTGAACCGAACCAGAAATTTTCAAATACCTAGTTAGGTCCATATTTCTAGGAGCCATACCCGAAAAAACCTATTTGTAGCCGATTCAAAGACCCAAATGCCTAGACCTACTCTCTTGTTATATTTTGTGTATATTTTATAAGTGTTATATTTGTTCAGTTGGTGAGACTTAAGATTTACTTGCCATATTTTTAATTATTTTAATAGTATAGATTTATAGGGATTTTAATATATTTCAAATTTATATTAAACACCAATTTTTTATTATAAATACTTTTATAAAATTTAATTTAACGTAATATATAATTTTTTTAACCAATGGTTTTCTAAAGTGTTTTTTTTTATCAAATTTTATTTTATAAATATTTGGAACTATATAATGTATGATGACATGGTATAATATGTTGTATTATATATGCTAACTCATTTTAATAACCGGTGTCTAAATATTGTAGGTTCATCATAAAGTGTAAGATATGGTGTATAATGTTATTGTACAACAACCATACCGTTGGGTGATAAAATATTTTTAGTGAAAAAGTATATTACATAAAATGAGGTGTAATAATAGGATTCATGTAAAATATTAAAATATTGTATAGTATAAATAATTAATGATAGAATAAAAATACAATAAATATTTATACGTGGGTCCAACAATATTTTTACAGTAAAACTTTAAAGTGACTTTCTTTTAATAGTATATATGCAAAATTATATGTTATACTAATGTGATTTGGTTTAACTTTCAATCTCTAAAGTCATTACAACGTATAGTCATTAAGAATAAACGTGAGGAGACTATAGCAGGACTAATTTGCTGTTGGAACTCATTTTTTACAAAATGACCATTTTTCAGAAAGCAATAACCGAATGTTAGAGTAGTGTAACCATATGTCAAAACCGAAATTGGTTTGAATGAGAAATGAAAGTTCAAAGTGGGTTGAATGTAAAGGTTAAAATGACATTTGTAAAAACGAGATATTGGACTGAACACCCGAGTTTTAGCTTTCGGGATTTGGTTAATGGCTTATGGGTCAAAAAATTATTATTTTTGTTACAAATTCTACTTTGTATTTTGTTGACAAAGTAAAAAAAAATATTTATTTTAATTTATGATATTAGTATCATTATTATGAACAATTAAGCATACAAAAAAATCTGTTATGATTTCTTTGTAGCATAAGTCTTAATATTTTTCAAAATGATTAATGTGAGAATCAATTCTCAAATCTCCAATTTATGGTTCATGTTGACCATATGAGCTATAAAAGAGCCACTTTCCTTTCATTCTAAGGACACTAATTAATCAACTCATACCAAATCTTCCATATGATTTTATTCTTTTAGTTTCTTGTTGTGTCTTAGAGTACAACACATAAAAGGGTTATCTAGATTCTATACAACACATAAAAGGGTTATGTAGATTCTATCTTCGGTGTTGGAAGATAAAAACACTGTAGTTGTATCATGGGAATCTGAGTACTACGAAACCGTCGCACTACGAAACGTTTAAAAATTTAAGGAAACAGATTTATCATCTCAATTCTACAATTCTTCTTTATTAGTTTATTTCGGTGTGGTAGTTTTGAATTTATGTTCTTAAATTTTTGCAAATATCAGTTGTACTGAAATAGAAAAATAAAGTTTTACATTAATAAAATCTTTAAATATTTATATTTTTGCATTAACAATACTGATATTTGTTAAAAGTTTTTTTTAAGAACATGTTGATCTATATTCAGAATGAATTGGAAAAGTCATTATAATGAAAGTGTTCATTATTCCTCTAATCGATCCGGAAAGAAAAAATAAAAAAATTCTTGGTTTTATTTTTATTTTTATCTGATTGTTTAATCTGCAGTGAATTAATATTCTTTTTTTTCGGTTTCAGTTTATTATTTAATCCTCGCATTTAGCTTTTTCCTCTTTAGCTTGCATAGATTTTTGTGTTAAATTGTTAATTATTTTTAATTTCAGAATTTAATCGGATTTAAATTAGAGGCGTTATATAATTTAGCAAGTATTGTTATCGTTCAATTCTTTGCATAATTATTTAGCAGATTATTGGAAGAACATCTTTGTTTGATGCTTTGATCTTTTTGCAATGTTAATTTCTTTAATGGTTTAGACTTTAAAGATTTCGCCTTGGTATCTTGACTTTTGTTATAAAATTAGTCAAAAATGTGCTAATGCTTTGACTTGGTTACTTAAAGATAATTATTTGCTTTAGTTATCATGACCGACGTAACGTTTTGATTTCTTGTTTCAGATTTTTTTTTTTGGAATAAATCTACGTTATAATAGGGCAGTTGCATCATTCCTGATGCGACACGTCAGCGATTTGTGGGTTTCACTTTTAAAAAGTGTGAAAAAGTGTCAAGTCTGTGATTTGAACAACAACATTTATACCACTGAGCTAAAGGATTCTTTGTACATTGATGACTGAAAAAAATATATATTTATGAAGGTCGGAGTGTATATTCGATCAAGTCATTTTCTGCACAAATAGGCAAGTGGGGATGTTACGTTGGGTGCTTGGTTTATTTGGCTTGGCTATACAAAGTCTGTTGTGACTCTAAAACTTTTACCTCATTTAACATTGATTCTGGTTCTTGAGAGAATTGCAGATTGTGAATGAAAGGCACAAGCATGGAACATATGTGTAGCTGCGTTCGACTCGACATGTAGCGGTATCTGCAGATCCCCTGATCCCATTGTGGAGGTTAACATGCAATGTGTTGACCTGGAAATCATTATTTGGAAGCTACATTTCGAGGCATTTCCTCAACATATAAATAGACCATAGACAGAGTTTGATATTTATAATACTCAGTGATCATGGAGTCTGCAGAAAACAGTCATTTTGCATATTCTATATGGAACCAAGAGATATGTCATTTGTTTGATGATTGTATTATGATATCTACTAACGTAGGAGATGACTAGAGAAAGAGAAATGAGTATGAAACTCTTATATGGGTAGCTTTTGTAAACACATTTGGGTTTATTAACAGTTGTGACAAGCAATTATGTTTATAGTAAAGGAAACCCGCCGCAGCGTCAATAACAAATGCGCCTGTTTTTTGGTTGTAAAGATTTATTAGAATAAATAAACAGTTTCAACAATATTTAATATGTGATTTAATAAACAAAAGAACATGTAGGATTTTTAGGATTTAAATAGATTGGAGACAATAGTTAATGAATATGAAAAGAATACGAAGCAGATGATGAAAAATGATTCGAGCAAATTAGTGGCAACACAGAGCTAAGCGAGATAAAAATATCAATCAATAAAGAATGAAAGAAGAATGAGCAGGGTTAAGTTATTACACAAGCCAAAAATAAGACAAATCAAACGATAGAACGTGAAAACAAATGTAAACAAGACAAGAGGAGATGGTAAAGATAAAATGCATTGAAAAACTGACTGCTAAATTAGTAAGCAAGAGACAAAAATAGATTAAAATGCAAAAACCCCGCGCCTTGGCGCGGGTAACGATCCCTAGTTAATTTAATTATCAAGTACATGTTCAACCATGAAAAGGAAAAAAGATTCAAGTTTCAAGTATGCTGATACCATAGTTATAAACAACACTTTGATTCTCAAGGGACCAAATGGTATGGATAGAAAATTAGAAATGGATTTTGTGAGTCATAAGTATAGGAGAAGTTTTCCACATATGAAATTGTTTGCCACTCTTTTGTTGATATTGATCAAAACATTCATATTCCATCAATGCTTAATTTTAATTTTTAGACCAGTGGTACAAAAATTGACATGTGTATAGTAGTTTATTAGGTCAATATGGTTGAGAATAACCATATAGAATAATGTTTTGATGGCACAAATAATATATTGTAATGAATAATGATATATATATTTTCTATAAACAAAAAATTGTGTTTCGAAGAATCTAAAACATACAAGTTGGATTCACAAAATCAATCCAACAAGAGAGAATTATGAAAATGGTTATACGTGATACAAATGTGAATTTCTGAGATAGAAATACATTTTTTAGAAATCGTAATATTTTTCAAAATTGCATTTATTCATTTAAATCTAAAAGAGTTGTTAATCAATTTTTTTAGTCTTAAGAGATATTGAATACAAAATATGCATATTTTGAGTTATCTCAAGAAATGTAGAAGAATCATTGATTACTACATAAAATCGCTCGCATGAAGCCACATGGACTTAGTGAGTATATGTTTTAAAAACAAACTAGTTTCATGCATTGAGTTTTGTGTACAATGGTTAATTGTATCTTGAAAAAAAAATGACAAAATCAATAGACAATTGATCTAAGTTGGACCAATCTCAAGAGATTATGTTCATTATGCTGACAACCTAGGATCCATTTATTAAAGGTGTTTCATGAAATCAAAATTTTATATCATCAAGAGTAAAGCCTATGAATTAAGATGAGGTTTGGCGGTAACTATACCTAAATAACTGGAGATCTCAAGAAATAAGTTCAAGGAGACAATTGAGACAAACTAAACATGTCCAAAGCACTGTCAGACATCGGTCTATAACCAATTCCTATGATGATTAAATAGTACTACATGTAAGAAATAGAGGAAACAAGTGGAGTAGGTAATGATGCTCCTTTAAACAAAGCTAATGGCAAATCACCTTGTGAGTCTGAAATGGAGCCGTTTCTAGGAGAATGAAGGAAATGTTATATTCTCCAAGTTTACTCATGAATAACCAGGCATGTTAATTCACAGCCAAAATGAACACAACAGAAAACCTAGTTCTATGAGAGAATGAAGATGTGTTATAGTTATTGTCTAAGTTTACATCAAAGCCCGGGTGGTTTAAGACATCTTGTTCACTACCTGGCCGAGTAAATCCGATGGATATTAACAATGATTGGTTCAAGGCTGAAAAATTTCTACCAACTCATCATGCAGTGGATTTTTCGCTTGTACTCTCGATAGTCCTTTAGTGGAGTCTTGTTTAGGAAGTCAAGTGTATCAAGTCATCTAGTGTCTAAAATCATTTCGATTTATATGGGGGATTGTTGGAACTTATTTTTGACAAAATGGTTTAAGACCATTACTCGGTTAGTTTCCGAGCGAAGACGTTCGTCGGAATAACCGAATGTTAGATACTATAAAGTAGTGTAATCACATGTCAAAACCGGAGTTGGTTTGAATTATGGTGTTTTTGGAACCATTGTGTATATGCTTTCTAACTGGTTTTCAATGTTTTATCGAGTTAGTCCAGTCCTTTTAGAGTCATTTCAAGTCTGGAGTAGGCTAAAGAGTTGAAGGAAGAAGCGTGAAGAAAGGAGCAAGAATTGGAGTCTTTCCCCGAGGAACAATCATGTGGAGCAGTCTGACGGTTGATCCCACAAGGAGCAGCCAGGCGATTGTTCCCGACATTTATGGAAATTTCCATATCTTTCAAAGATTTGCCCTAATCATTTATACCCTCCTCTGAAGTCGATGGCGCCTCCATATAAAAAGCCATCCCTATCTTTATTGTCTTTTTACGCTATATTTTGCAAGAGGACTAAGACTCATAATTGGATTTTGCTATTGTAAGGGAGACGGCTCCTCTTCTCACCAAGAAGATCATCCTGAGTAGTCGGCTAGCTTGTCTAGGGTTCTAGGGTGTTGATCGTAAAAGCTAAACATAAATAAGCGAGCATATTGTGTCTTTGTTCATCTCTGTTCTTAAAGCTAGCTTTAACCTGATCACTTACTGCTCATTAACCATGTAGTCGATAGCTTGATATTGAGTGAATGAGCCGAGCATCCCTAGTCAGCGAAAGTAGATATTAGGGTGCTCGGTGAACCTATCGGACTTGATCTCTGTTGCTTGTAGTCGATCCTTGATCCAAACGAGAGTTTAGGTGTCAAGGTCGAACCGCAAAGGGAGCAGCACCACGACAGTGGGCTGTTCTACTTGAGTGATACGTGTTCTAGATTTTGCTACATTGCGCTTGAATACATGTTTGGTTTAGCATCAACACCCGATGAGAAACCCTAGATTGGCTTCTCTTTAATATTGAATTTACTCTTTGCAATCATTTACTATACCTGCACGTCACCATTTAATTCAAACCCCACTTTTAGTTTTAGCTAAGTTGAAACTCATAAGAATAAAGTATAGACTGGTCCTCTAAATACTACAATTACCACTGTTAACTTGACAGTAGAAAATGTTCAGTTTTAATGTATCAATGAGAAATGTTGGTTCAAAATGGATTACTTGTAAAGGTTAAAATAATATTTGTTAAATGTCCACATTGTAGTATAAAAAGAGATATCGGACCGTACCCTAGTTTCAGGTTTCGGGATGGTTAATAGGCCTACGGATCATAAGATTATTATTTTTTATAAATTCTAATTTGAATTTTGTTGACAAAGTAAAAAGGAATATTTATCTTAACTTTTGATATTAATATCATTATTATGCACAATTAAGCATACAAAAAACTCAGTTATAATTTCTTTGTAACATAATGTGAGAATCAATTCTCAAATCTCCACTTTATGGTTCTTGTTGACCATATCCTTTATATAATACTAGGGGGTGTCTGCGCTTCGCGTGGAATATTGTTTTATTATTGCTATGAGCATGATTTTTTTTTGGATAATGTAATTATGTTATCGTTTTTATTTGTTAAGATCATTATTTGATGTTTTTAGTTTGTTATGTAGTAGGTGATAAGTTAATATATTTTGCATTTGTTTTTTTTTTAATAATGTGTTGTTGTGTGTATATTACTTGTTAGTAGTCAAATGAGTCTCTAACGTAAACTAATATTGAATTTCAATAACTTTGCATCTACGCATTTGTTGATTCTAAGATTAACGGT
>NC_027753.1:10426158-10427596 GCF_000695525.1 Brassica oleracea var. oleracea
TGAAATAAATATAATTTGTAAATGAAATAATAAAAATTAGTAAAAATAATAAAATGATGAAAAGTCTTGCTATTTTTAGGTATGAATAAATTAAATATTTAAAATATATTTATATTATTTTATTTATTTCTTGAATTTTAGAGACCAATAAGTGTGAGAAGGATTAGATAATACACAATTAGAAATTGATGGAGAAAATTGCAATAATTTAAAAGAAAAAGAATTTAAATACAAAAAAAAAAACATGATGACACATGTCAACAAACCCCCCTTCCACATGTCATAAGAATGGAAAAAGCCAACTTTATATATAAAGATTTGAGGATCTCTTAAAAAGTTGTAATCTCAATTTTGTATTAATTACAAAATAAACTTGTTTAGGTGTCACTCCCTCTTTTTCTTACTGCTGACGTGTCACTCTTAGAAAGAGTCTAGACAAACATTAGTCTAATTAGGGGCATTGCCCCCACGCAAGCGCAGGGTTGTGGACAGAGTTCTTGTTTCATCTCAATATTTGTTAGGGTTATTGTAGCTGTGAATTGTGCGTTTTGGGTTGATCATTGTTTCTCAAGTTTTTATTGTTATAGGGTTAGAGTTGTGATAATGAACTGTGTATGCATTGTTCTCCACTCATGAAGGACTAAACTGTGTTAGTAATGTTATTGATATAGTTTGTGGTGTTGTTTGTTATGTCACTAAGACTTATTGTTTGTTTATCTTTTTAATTTATTACTTGTACTGTTGAGATTACATAAATTATGTTAAGATTGTTGAGAGTACCTTTTGTTTCTGGATATTTTTTCTCCGGTTTAGTTTTGTGTATTAAGTAATAATTTTTTTTATTCTTATTATGTTGGTTATATGTTTTTTTATTTTTAGACTTGTTGCTTTTACCGGATCTTTAAAACAAATATATGAAGACTTGTAAAAATAACTATAAAAATGAGTGACAATTAGTATTTGAGCCTTAATGGGTTTTAAACGAATATATGTATTTCTAATAAGAAGACAATAGCATTGGCATGTTGACATTGAGCATGCAAACTATTTTCATAAGACAAGAGGAGTGAGCAGGTGGAGATGTTGTTTCCGCCTTTGTGTATGTTGGGATTGTCTCTTGTATCTCCTGGTATGGCTGTGTTTGTTTCTCTTTTATTTGTAAACAAAATCATTGTTAGTTGTATTTATCAGAGTTTGTAACTTACTCTGCTTTTTTGTTTAGGTAATTTCACTGATCTTGGTTGTCGTCTTCGTCTTCTTCGTAAGCATCTGCGAAAGTAAGTTTGTAAATTGTTAAATAGCTGGCCGTATAGTTTGTATTTGTTTAGATGTCTCAATGTATGTGTCGTTGAGTTTTAGTTGAGTTGATTGGTTTGGTATATTTATTTTAAAGTTTATTTGTAAGATTAGACAAAAAGAGAGGTGATCATTAATGATT
>NC_027753.1:10428040-10432077 GCF_000695525.1 Brassica oleracea var. oleracea
CATGTAATGATTAGCACGTCCGACGGGAGTAAACCCATGAATCACGGAATCTGCAACTAATATTATTCAACAAAGAATCAGGAAATCAATTAAAAATTTATGTTAAATAAGTGTGATAGATCGAAGATTAACTTACCTTTTCATCAAGGAAAAGAACCGTGATTCCCACAAACTCCCTATTTTTCTTGAAGTTCAGGGAATCCCAGAAGCGGAGGAAGCCAATGGCTATGCTCTGACTACTACGACCAAGACGGAGAGACTCGAAGGTTGAGTGACGGACGCCGTGACGTCGGTTTGAAGAACTGGAGAGGCAGAGAGAAATATTTTCTAGAAGATGGTTAAAGCTAAGAAGAATCAATGAGTTTTGTGGAGATGCAGATTGGGTTCATGAAAGATGAGAATCATATATATATGGTTTACAGAGGGGCTACAAATCAGGAACATTTATGATCAAGCGATTTAAGATGGGGACATGAAGAGTTCACCGATGAAAAAATAGATTACGAACAGACACACAGCGCAACTCTGTAACTCAAACTTGTTTGAGACAATGATGAAAAGAACTCAAACTTATGTTAAACGACAATAGTTTACAATATGGAAAAACTATAATTATTGCAAACTTGAGTTTTTTTCATATAACGTGATGAATCTCATTTAAAAATGAAATCCATAATACACTTGTAGGCCTGATCTGCTCAGAAGAAGCCGAAGAATCAAGAGCTTCCGACCTTCATAAATATATATTAGGTTCGGCCAACAATATACAAAATATCATTTAGCTTAGTGGTATAAATGTTGGTATTTATATCTCAATAACCCGGGCTTGAGCCATGGCGTGACACTTTTTCACACTTTTTAAAGTAGGACCCACAAAACACTGATGTGGCGCGCTGAGTGAGTAAAAACTCAACTATTATAATATAGATTTTTATTTCCCAAAAGCATTTCATTAACGTTACTTTAAAACCGTACACGTTATTGTAGATACAATGTTATAAAGTTAGTATAACGTACATTATGATTAGAGTATCATACGTACTCCGACATACATTCAAAAAACCAGTTTTTTTTTATGCTTCCGACTGTTAATCAAAGGTTCTTAACCATTACAACAGCCACGTGAACATATGTTAGCTACTAAAGCTAATCTGAGTAAAAATCACCTGCACCAAATAGAAAACGAGAGCATCAATAACAGAGCATTTCATAAGAACCTTAGTTGGAAAAATAACAATATTGTAAAGAGCAAACAAAGAAACATTTCACAAACCGAGTTAGAGATGGCAAAGTGGAGGCTTGCCCGCGGGCCTGGCCTGAAAAGACCCATTGCGGGGTGGGATTGGGCACAGATTTTACGGCCCGTTCGTTGGCGGGCCTCGCAGGCATGACCGCGACGGTATTGGGCCGAAGCAGGTTGGGCCTAAGCGGGATGCGGGATAATTGGGTGGCCCGGTTGACTTTTCTCGTTTCGTTTCTTCGGTGACACCAACAATGGCGGTTTCTTGTCTATGCTTCTCATCTTCTCTGATCGGTGACCAGAACTCATTCACTTCGGTCTTGTCTCTTCTGGTTCTCTTTCGATCTCTTCATCTCTTATATTCACAGTCACAGAAACTTCTTCACCACTTCTCTTCTTCTTTAACATTTCGACCACAGCACAGCTTCTTCTTGGCTTTTGAGTTTCCGTCAACGAGTCTTCATCTTCGCAAAGGTATATACTTCGTTCCTCTCTGTTGCATTTGCTGTAAGTTTTCACACTGTTGTACCTCCAATCATTCGGTCACTGAAACATACCAATCATTAAATATTGGTAACTACACTTTCGATCAACTAATGTTTGTAACTTGAATGCTGATGAGACCAACTTGATAATGTACACAAACGTCTTATGCTATTAACTAATGCTTGTAACAAACGTGACCAATGCTTGTAACAACCGTGACCAATGCTTGTAACTTGATGGATTTGAAAGTTAGTGTCTTATTCAGCTGATAAATAATCTTTCTTTATAAATTAGTTACCTCCATTACTTGGAAATATTGCAATAGATAATGAATTATTATATAACTCATGTTTTAAAATTCTGATCATCTTAAACCAAATCGATTCAGGATCAGTTCTAAGAGCGTCTGAGCATCATTATGTTTAACAGTATGACTAATGTTCGTCTCTTCTTCTTGCAGGTGACAGGTCCAGGTAGCTCTCCTTTCAACTGCTCGATCTCTAGCTCGATCGCTTGTTTCTGATCTCTTTGTCTTTCTAGTCATGATTTTCTCATGGAGCTCCTCCTTTTGCGTCTGAGAGGTCATCACACAAGCACTAATGAACAACAAAAGGCTTTGTTAAGGGAGAATAAGAAGATGAAAGACACCAAACCTTCTGATATTCAGCCAGCTTTTTGACTTCTTCGTCCACCTTTTGTTGTTCATGGAAGCTAGTTCAAGAGAGCTATTTTCGGAGGCATTCTGATAACAACAAACAGAAGGAGAAGAGTGGGTGTCACCAAACCTTGTGTGGCTGCAACAAACAATGTCTACGATGAGCAAAAAACATACATTATGTATTTCAGTATTTCAGAACGTTTACCAACAAAATATAAGATAGAATCTGACAGACCGATGGAGGTTTGTACCTTGATTAGCCAAGATGAGCGCAAGGTCGATCTTTTAGTCTGATAATTAGATAATAAAAATTTCTTATAATGCTTGAGTCTCAGACCAATGGGAAATAAGTAAATAATTGGTATAATTTTTAAAATTACATAAAAATACAAACAGAACCCTAAAACAATATTACCTAAACGTACGCTTTACGGCTTTCACGACCTAAGCCAAAAAGAAACGAACAGAAACCTAAACCTAACGAAGAAGAGAGAAAGAGATGACAGATGATGGTTCAAGTTTCGATCCAAATTTTACGCCGTTGAATACGATGCATTTAGAGAGTCAGCGACTCATTGGAGTTCTTTTGGCAGCTGAGGAGGCTGATGATGGTTCATCTGATGGAACAAAAAAGAAGCACAGAAAAAAAAGAAGGCTTATTGAAGTTGCTGATGAAGATGATAATGATGTTGAAATCAGTCCTACACCAACCCAAGCTACTACTTTGCCCAAACAATCCACCTGCGGAACCGGGCAAGCCTTGAAATAAAAAAAAACCAATGTTACAGTCTACTCTAGACGGTGGCATTGGATCATCTTCTAAGGCGAGTAAAAGGGAAACCAAAACCAAATCTATTCATTTTACCATCCGTGGTGGAAGAAAGAGTTCCAGGCCGAAAAAAGACAATGGTAAGAAGAAGATTCAAGAGGAGCAGCTTGATTCGGAAGGTGAATTTGAAGAGGACGAGATGGAGAACGAGATGGAGAACGAGAAGGAGGGTAGGCAATGGTCTGATGTATAGCCCCATTTTACTAAGATTCGAAAATCCAATGGTGAGGAGAAAGCTAAATGCAATTATTGCAAGAATGACTGTGCATGGAGTTCCCACGGGCATGGAACAAGTGGTTTGAGAAGGCATCGTGATAGATGCAAACTTTTTCCAAGGAATCTCCGAACCAAAAAGCTCGATGCTGAAGCCAAATTAGTAAGTGGCTGGTAACCAAGACTATAATCCAGCATGACCTACCTTACTCATATGTTGAGTATGAGCAAGTCAGAGAAACTTGGAAGCACTTGAATCCTGATGTCAAATTCATTTGTCGGAACACAGCTAAAGCAGAGGTCGATCGTTTTTATGAAAACGAGAGAACTCATATGTTGAGTATGAGCAAGTCAGAGAAACTTGGAAGCACTTGAATCCTGACGTCAAATTCTTTTGTCGGAACACAGCTAAAGCAGAGGTCTATCGGTTTTATGAAAACGAGAGAGAGACATTGAAGAGGGAATTGGCTAGTCTTCCTGGAAGAGTAAGCTTCACTTCTGATTTGTGGTCATCATTGAAACGAGAGGGTTATATGTGTCTGAAAGCACATTACATTGACCGGAATTGGAGGCTGAACAGTAAAATACTGACTTTTTGTGCTCTCCCACCG
>NC_027753.1:10432127-10435809 GCF_000695525.1 Brassica oleracea var. oleracea
AAAAAAATGTTCTCTCTCACATTAGACAATGCTACAAGTAATGATTCGATGCAAGATACAGTGAAAACTCAGGTGCTTTTGAGCAATGATTTGTTGTGTGGAGGTGAGTTTTTTCACGTCAGATGTGCAGCTCACATACTTAACCTCATTGTGCAAGATGTTTTGAAGGTTATTAAAGAATCTTTGCAAAAAGTTAGAGAGAGTGTTAAGTATGTAACAGCGTCAAAGACGTGTGAGATGACGTTTGCAAAATGTGTGGATGCTGCTGGTATAAAGGAGAATGCTGGTTTGATAATGGATGTGCAGAGAAGATGGAATTCGACATTCTATATGCTTGAAAGAGCCCTTCCGTACCGTGAAGCGTTTGTTAAGTTGGAGATATATGATAGGAGAAACTATAAGTTTTTGCCTACAGCTACAGAATGGAGCAGAGCTGAGAAAATATGTGTTTTGCTAAGATTACTAGTTTGATGTCAGGTTCAAAATACCCAACATCGAACTTGTATTTCTATCAGGTATGGAAGATCCATAATTGGCTGCAGATAAATGAGGAAAGCGATGATGAGATTATCCGAGACATGGTGATACCGATGAAAGAGAAGTTTGATAAGTATTGGGAAGAAGTCACCATAATATCAAACACCAGATCAAAACTTATGGTGATACCGATGAAAGAGAAGTTTGATATTATGGTGATACCGATGAAAGAGAAGTTTTGATCTGGTGTTTTTATTTTATTTACATTATGGATTTCGTGGCGCTCTTTTTCCCTTGTCGGGTTTTGTCCCAATGGGTTTTCCCGATAAGGTTTTTACCGAGGCCACATTACATTACTTGGATATTGTTTTGGTGTTCATTTACATTACTTGGATTTGATTATTTGGATTTGCCATCATTCACTCATGTAACATGTACGATTAGACACATGACACATATGAAATGTTGGGGTCATGTAGGAAAGGTGTGAAGTGTGAATGCTTGTATATAAAGATCACGATCGTGAGAACAGAGGGTCAATCATGTTCACGTGAGAGAGAGAATCATGTTGATTCTCTAAGTGTAACGGTTTTATCAATAAATACAATATATCTCTTTTCTGAATTCATTGTTTACAAGAACAGAGTACAAAATCGTAAGAAAGTGGTATCAGAGCATTTCTTGTTCCAACATACTATGCCTCCGAAGAAAGAACATGAAAATAATGTTCTGTCTCTTCTGTAAAACATTGATTCCATATACTAATATGCATTATTTTTGTGTTGGTCTTTGGTATGCAATGTTCACGTGAACTGACATGCAAACATGAACCTAAAGACAAGCCTACTACAGTTTCACCTCTCAAAAGGGTTAACAGAAGCTTCTCTGGAACTCTAAGCTATGATTCACCATTGAGGAAGAAGAAGAAGGCATTAACCAAATCGGCGTTGAATCCTTCTCTTGGCTCGGGTAAGACAAAGAAGACCGTTTCACACACTTTCAAAACGGTTGGTGTGTCAAGGAGAAGAGAGTTGGAGATGGTTTAGCATAAAAAGCGTGTCACTGCTTTGAAGCTTAAGTCTGTTACATAAACAGCAGCCATGGCTCATCGTTGCAGTACTGTGAATAGATAAAAGACTAATGGTGGATCTGAAGCTCAACAACCAAAGAAATCAGTTGTGTCTTTAAGAGCCACAATGTCTTTAAAGAAGGAGAGTAATGTTCATATAGTGGATGAGACGTGTGAAGACTTGGCAGAGGATTGCCATCAGTAGCGCATCTGAAGATCAGAGTCCCGCGGGCCTGTACCGCCAAGGCTTGTCGCGGGTCGGGATTGGGCAGCACTTCTAGGAACCGCATCCCGCGCGGGCATGTACCGCCAAGACCCGCATTGACAGTGTACCGCGGCGGGGCGGGACAAAGCGGGTCGGTACAACCCAATTGCCATCTCTAAACCGAGTAGTAAACAAAAATTGCACTTCTCATAACGCAGAAATTAGTACTATATTCATCGCCATAAAAAAACAAAGTAACATTGCACCGTGTATGATTGCTAGTAGGTCCACAACATTTCAACTGTTTATTGTTAGTAGTTCCACGACTAAGGCTCATGACATAATACGAGTTATCAATTGAGCAATCATTTGAGTAATAGTAATTCTCTATAGCTGCAGACAACAGTATGATTGCCAAGTCTATTATACTATCAAGTGCTTATGATACTATCAAGTGTGAAAAAATGGTGTTTTTATTGGAAGATACATAGCCTATTATTATAATCTATACTCGATAGTAGGCTTGGGCATTTTAACCTGGACCCAAAAACACGAACCGAAACCGATTCGAAAATACCTGACCTGAAACTGAACCGAAAATTTATAAGTACCTTCTGAGTCCAAGTTTCTTTTACCCGAAAGAACCAGAACCGAAAGGAACCAATCCGAATAGACCTGGACCCGGAAAGAACCGACCCGAATAGATCTGACCCGATAAGAACCGAATTGTACCTGACTTAAAAACATGCATATCCAAAACTATGGTTTTTTGTGTTCTATTATATATAGATATTATTTTATGATTTAGTTGAAATATTTTTTGTTAACCATATTTGTTATTATTTTGTAACATTTTTAAGTAATATGAAACTTAAAAATGTAAAATTTAGAGTTTAAAAATGTTTTATTTTAATTATTAATAGTTTCATTTAAGTTATTTTTTAATTTTAGATATATATGAAAATTATCGACTAAATTTGATGGAGTTTGGGTATGTTGTGTCTTTTTCAGATGCTAAATACCCGAATCGGATCCTGACTCGATATGGATCCGAAAATTACGGATATTTTATAGGAATTTAATTATAGACCCGAACCGACCCAGACCCGAGAAGAACCGACCCGAATCCGAACCCAAAATTTACAAGTACCTATTGGGTCCAAATGTTTAGAATCCGTAAGACCCAAACCTGAAAGAAACCGGTCAGAACCCGACCTGAAGACCCGAACACCCAGGCCTACTCGATAGTGTTAACTATATCAGTATAATACCACCACTTACCAACGTTTGTCTACATTTCTAGTCGGTTAATAGTGTATTTAATTTCAGCTGAACCGAAGGAGAATCAATTTTTTACTACCGGTTATAAAACAATAAGAATAATCAAACTTTAACAAAACTTTCGTGATATACGATTTAAGAATCACTAGACTTTGACCCGCGCATTTGAAAAATATGTTGATATTTCTTTTTCATGTAATTATTAGGGTTTGGCAAAATAAATCCGAGGAACAGAACCGATACCGATCCGAAAATATAGTACCAAACCCGAACATAAATTAATTAAATATTCAAATTATTCAAAATTTTGTTATTTAGAGAACCGAATCTGATCCGAACCGAAGTATTCGGGTACCCGAATTTATCTAAAAACAGATTTGTATACTTATATATATTAATTATTTTTAGATTTAACGTATATAAAACATCAAGAATGATACTTTTAAATTAATTTAAATACTTGAAAATATATATAGATAGTCAAAAGTAAATATCTGAAATAGTTAAAGTATACTCAAATCACCAAAAATACTTAAAATAATTATTGATTTCGTATCCAAAATTTTAAATCAAGCCAATTGATATGTTAAGCTTATGTATTCTGACATATGTTATTCAAATTTATAGGTAATATATTATTTTATTTATAG
>NC_027753.1:10440580-10446047 GCF_000695525.1 Brassica oleracea var. oleracea
AATAGTTAAAGTATACTCAAATCACCAAAAATACTTAAAATAATTATTGATTTCGTATCCAAAATTTTAAATCAAGCCAATTGATATGTTAAGCTTAGGTATTCTGACATATGTTATTCAAATTTATAGGTAATATATTATTTTATTTATAGATTTTGAGAAATTTAAAATATATAATGATTTAAAACTTTTAAAATAATTTAAATGGGTTATCCAAACCCGAACCAAACCCGCAAAGATCCGAATCAAACTCAAACCAAAATTTAGAAACATCCTAATAGGGCTGAAACCTTTGACCCCGAAAACCCGAAACGCAAACCGATCAGAACCAAACCCGTATGGGTACCCGAAAGCCCATCCCTAGTTATTATTATATATCGTATATTGTCATCATATAATTAATCGTATTTTATATGTACCATCATATAAGTAATCATATAATTAATAGCATTTTATACGTATCGTCATATAAATAATTACATATATTATATTTTTTAAAACTTAATATGAAATACAAAAACCATAATTTGAGTTGGTATTTCAAATTGGGCTTTGTATTGTATTTTTCTTATATATATTGACAATATTTTTTTATAATGGTTATTGAAAAATAGTTTAGTAAAAATCCATTTTTGAATATATGTATATTTTTGAATCAATTTTTGATATAAATCAACTTTGAATTATTATTTTGATTTGAAATATGTATATAAAGTTTAAATTTTGTTTCATGGTTAGTTTAGAAAAAAAAAGTTTTAGGCAATTAGATTGACCTATTTTCGTATATTTTAAAACTGACCGAGATAGATAGTTTCTTATAATATGATGGACTTTCAATTTTTCTTAATAACATATGTCAATTACTTTTTTTCTTAATACTACTATCCTTGTTTCCAAACAAAATTAATTTTTTTTTAAAAAGAATACAATCCATGTTTCCAAACACGTCAAATTGTTTTAATAGTTCTATTCAAGTCTCCAAACACTCCAATTTTGTACTTGAGTTTTAGTAATATAGATGCTCATATGGTAGTAAGTTTATATCACTGGCTGCTTAAATAAATTAGAAACTTTTTCACTAAATTTATTGACTTTTTCGGATAATCGATATGGTAAGTTGAATTTAAGACAATAAATTACTTGGCACCAAGTTTATGATTTCTTCAATAGAAATGAAGTTGCCAAATATGTTTGTGGTAGTTATTGAAAATTTACATAAATAAGTATTACAATGAAAATATATGGTTTCTATGTATAATATTGCTAAATATTCCAATTATCTTCTTTAACCTATATATGACCATATATATATAACGTCGCAAATATTGTATTAGCTATCCTATAAAAATACGAGTCTTCTTTTAATATGTAAGACTAAAAGCAAGATAATGGCTTGGGTTGTTCCACAATATTTTTAAATTGGGTCGGCCCATTGGAAAAAGTAATATACTTAAAAAAAACTTGAATCGGTGCCAAAATATATTAATCAAATATAAAATTTTAATTTTACAATACTATATTTTAAAAATATTTATCATAAGAACTTATCATATGCTCACCCTGCGCAAAACGCATGTTTTATCCTAGTGGGTTATAAAAGAGCCACCCTCCTTTCATTCTAAGGATCAACTCTTACCAAATCTTCCATATTATATTATTCTTTTAGTTTTTTTGTATCTTACAGTATAACACGTAAAAAGGTTCAATAGATTTCATCTTTGGTGTTGGAAAATATAGTTCTATCCTTGGAATCTGAACGCTAGTCACAATACGGGACGTTTAAAAATTTAAGAAAATAAATTTATCATCTCAACTCTCCAATTCTTTTTTATCAGTTTATTTCGGTATTATTTTTTAAATTTGTGTTATTATTATTTTTACAAATTCCAATTATCTTATAGTAGTAAAATAAGGTTCCTACACTCTTATATCTTTAAATATTATTTATTCTTTTGCATTAACAATAGTGATATTTCTTAAAAGTCTTATTTAAGAACATGTTGATCTATATTCGGAACATGAATTGGAAAGGAAAGAAAAACTAAAGAATTTTTCTTCTTATTTGTAAAACTAGAATAAGACATGCGCCTTGCGCATGGCGAATTTATATGAAAAATATTTAAGAAATATCGTATGGAAAAATAAAATTTATATTCTTGATCGAAAAAATATTTTTGGCCCTTAAATAATGTTTTTAAATTTTTTTTGTTAATTATATAATTTGTTTACTGATGAGCTGATCCCATTTTAAAAATATTTTCGGTCAAAAAAGCATATATCGCATAAGAACCTAACGTTTAGGCCGAAAATCTCAGACCTACTATTTGGTTACAATGAAACTATGAGAGCTCGATTTTATATCATGACTTAGCCATTTAAAATTTAATTATAGTTATGAGACGTATACGTTCACGTGCCAATCCTAAATATCTTTCATATTTTTCTCATTTTGTGTTTTTTTTCATTTTGGTTATTGCTCGATATAAATATTGATTTTGAGTTTATTCTAATTTCGTTATTTTGTTTTGGCCTGAGATTTAGAAAATGTTTAAGATTTAAAATTATTAAAGAGATACATACTTAGGTTAAGATCCGTGCTTTGAACAGAATAAATATTTTATATTTATTACTTATTTTATGTTTTTCTGCATATTATGGAATGATAAAATAATAATTATATATTAAATAACTAAAAAATCAGTTACTATTATGTAATAAATTAACGTGCGTCTATAAATCAAACGACCGCTCTTGTTTATTCGCAATCATTTTAATGTAAATAAATCTAAAAAATCAATCTTATCTATCGTATATGATATATAATTAAATTTAAATGATATTAACATAGATATATAGTATCCTTTTAATCTGGATATATATTAAATGAGGTTTCTACTCATATGATTTTATGATTATTTGCATATTTGTGTAACAAAATTTTACACCAACGATTTTTTTTTAATGTTGAATGTTTAGTGGTTTCAATAATTTATAATCATTTAAAAAAATAAAAATTTCAAAATTAAAATATTAACTTTTCAATATATGTTCAACGTAGATATCAAAATATAAGTATTTTCATATGATGTATATAGTTTAATTTAAACGATATGAAATATATATATATATATATATTAACATAAACACCTCATAAAATAAAATTATTTATTCATATGATTTTATAATCATTGTATCTAATTATAGAAAACAATTTAAACCTTGATCACAAAAATTTATGTGAGACTTTTAACAGTTTTAATAATTTATACTCGTTTTGAATAAATCAAAATACAACATATACAAAAAAATCTAAATTTTTATTATATGATTAATGTAATTGTGTAATTTATTTTAATAATAAATAATTAAACTAAAATAATAGAAAGTATACAGATTGTTAGCAAATCTTTATTATTTAAAGTCATTAATTGATATATCTTAATCACATTAGGTAATTCAGTAGGTTTTATTTAAGGAAAGAATTCAATTTGATAAATGAATGGTCCAGGACATACTATATAATATAGAATTCCCTAGTAATTTAATTTTAGACTAATAAAATGCTCAATTGATTCTCAAGCCGCCACGTAAGCAAAATTATCATTTTAATTACGTGACAACTCAGCATGACACTTTTTTAATTAATACAAACTACATATTATAACTTTTTAAATGTTTCTCTATTAATATATAGAAGATGTTTGTATTTGATATGAAACATATTAAATTTATTGGTTCAAATATTTTTATTTTCATAAATGTGGAATTACATTCATGTAAACTAAACAAGTTTTTCTTTTTTACAAAAAAAAAAAGCTTTTACATAATTGTATTATATAACCATATCAGAAATACAAAGCTAATACGGATTATATAATATAATCATCTCCACTAAGAAAAACTTAAACAAATCTAAAATTTTATTATTGTTATGAAAGCAGACGCTTTCGTTGAAAATATAAAAAGATGTGGGACCCGCTGCACTATTTAAACATTGAAATCCTACTTTTTTAACTTCTATATAAATATCGATTCGATCGTTTATAATACACACCTCAAACACTTCTCTTCTCTCTAATAAGAAATTCTCTCTCTGTATGAAGATAGACATGAGCAAAGCCTACGACAGGATAGAGTGGAGCTTCCTAGAAGCGGTGCAAAAGTTATTTTATAACACGTTATCAGTACGATCGTTCTCCAATTTGGTAAAATTTATTTGTATCATTTATACCCTGCTATAATGGTCGGTATAACGCCTCTACTATTATTTATATCACGTTATAATGGCCGGAATACCGCCTATATTATTTATTAGTAATTTAATTAATTTATTGGTCGGCCGAGCCGCCTTATATTCTGTTTATTATTAATTGGTGGGCCGAGCCGGCCGAGCCGCCGTATAATTTATTTATTACTCTGTATTGACCGGCTGAGCCGTCGCATGATTTACTGTCATAACATAAATATTTCATTGCCATAATTCTTTACTTTTATTAATTTTTATGAAATTTTATAGATTTGATTGACAGTTTAATACAATATTTTCAGACCGATTTTTGGTGCACTCGATTTAACACCAACGGTCACAAAGAAAATTTTTCAAAAATTTTCCCTTTCTCAAACGGTCATGAACAGTGATTTTCATCTATAAATACAACTCATTTTCACTCCATTTTATCATCCAAAACATTTCATCTTCTCTCAAAATATTTCAAATCGCTTTCCTCCGATTTTTTTCAATTCAAGAAAGATGATTCGCGGATTTTTAGTCTTATGTGCAATTTTTATTTTTGCTTCTATGTATGGTCTTTTTGTTGGAGAATTTGCTCCTGGAAAATTTATGCTTAATGTCTGTTTACTTTTCTATGTGTTGCTTCTCCTTGTAATTGCTTGCATGATTAATGTAAACGGTTCTTTTTAATATTAATAATATTCTAATAATTTTTATTTTGTGTTTTAGAAATACAAATAGAAAACGTGGAGAAGCTCCAATTTCCAGCTTTAGACATCACTAGTACCAACTACATTTCATTACAATCCAAAAGATAGGAAGTCATTCCAGTGGGTCCGCTCTGAACAAACCCCTAAGGGAAAAGAACACCAAGGAAATACCTCCCAGAAGCGAGAAGAAGCTTGTTTCAGATGCGGTACTAAGGGACACTGGTCTCATTTATGTCGTACCCCTGCACACCTTTGCGCTCTATACAAGGAGTCCGTCAAAGGGAAAGAAAAAGCGGACGATACACGAGAGTCTAAAACACGCCTGCAGCGTGGCAGACCTGCTGGTTCTAAGAATAAAAATCTTAGAAAACAAAAAGATGTCAAGATAAATGACACATCCAAAATAGCAGAAAGTATTTTAGAAGAAACAAATAATGAGGATACTGAGAAAGTTGAGCATCATGAGTCGGAAAGTAATCATGAAATTTCTATCAACTACATCCATAATAAAAGGATATGGAATAGA
>NC_027753.1:10447718-10517301 GCF_000695525.1 Brassica oleracea var. oleracea
CTCATACACGCAAGAGCTCGAGAAGAATAAGGAGATTGAAGTAAGATATGTTCGATCATGCGACAATGCAGCCGACCTCTTCACAAAATCACTACCTACCTCGGTATTCAGAAAACATGTCCACAACATTGGAATGCGCCATCAAAAGAATCTATGACTGCTCATTCGAGGGGGAGCTTACGTAGTTGTACTCTTTTTACCTTACTATGGTTTTTCCCATTGGGTTTTCCTGGAAAGGTTTTTAACGAGGCAACAAAGACGTTAAGCGAGAATGGATAGTGACACCGGTCCCCAAGGGGGAGTGTTATGAAAGCAGCCGCTTTCGTTGAAAATATAAAAAGATGTGGAGCCCGCTGCACTATTTGTACAGTGAAATCCTACTTTTTAACTTCTATATAAACGATCGATTCGATCGTTTATAATACACACCTCAAACACTTCTCTTCTCTCTAATAAAAAATTCTCTCTCTATATGAGTGTTATTTCTTTCTACGGGTATAAAATTTTGCCCTTATTTAAATTTCTGCTATACAATAAAATTCTGATTCTTTTTATAACAGTTATTTTAATTTAGCAGTTGACACTTTGTGAGTTTAGTTTATTCTAAGCAAGAATACTTTTCAACGTCCACTTGATTATCTGAAAACATATTAATATTTCAGGAACTTGACACGATGTTGGTATCAAACTCCTCAAAGAATTTGAGAAAATGGAGAGGCATCTTCATGGAGTTTTGTATGTCTTCATTATCACATTTTCTCTTATACATTTTGTGCAAACGCAGGATCAAAAAGGTATAAGTATTGTAAATCTTGTATTCTGCTTTCAAAGCCTCAGATTGATTAAGACTATTCCTTCCTCTGATCTTGTTAGGATTCATCACTTTGGATTGTGGCTTGTCACCTGATGGGTCTCCGTACACCGATCCATCTACTGGATTAACATTCACCTCAGATGCTAGTTTCGTCGAGAGTGGAAAGAACGGTCGAGTTGATAAGGATTCTGAGAGAAACTTCGAAAAGGCCTTTGTAACGCTGAGATACTTTCCAGAAGGACAACGGAATTGTTATAACGTGGAGACCACGCAAGGAACGAAATATCTTATTAGAGCTTCTTTTTTTTATGGAAATTATGACGGTCTTCAAACTCTCCCAAACTTTGATCTGTTTCTTGGCCCTAATAAGTGGACAACTGTGAATTTGAATGCTACTGTACCAGGTGGTCAGTATAGGGAGATTATTCACATGTCCAAGTTAAGCTCTTTGCAGATCTGCCTTGTTAAGACTGGAACAACTACGCCGATGATATCAACCTTGGAGCTACGGCCACTGAGAAGTGATATCTACATTAGTGACACTGGGAGCTCCTTGCAGTTCTTATCAAGAACTTATCTTAAAGGTTCTGGTAGCATTTTACGGTAATTAAGCTTTGATTTGTGACAAGGATTCTTTATCTTGGATTTTCATACAGTTTATTTTCTAAAAAAAAAAAAAGCTAGATAGAGAAATGTCATAAAACAAGAAAAAGAAAAATCGAAACAATGAATCTGTTTTTGATACTTACATTACTAGTACCACATGAGGTTTTGTTATATCTTCAATGCAAGATTTGTGGCAGGTACCCTGATGATGTCTATGACCGTAGGTGGTTCCCATTGGTGAAGAAGGATTGGAATTTAATAACTACAACACTCAATGTAAACACTTCTAATGGTTTTGATCCGCCTCAAGGTGCAATGGCCTCAGCTGCAACCTATGTAAATGATAATGGGACGTGGGATATTCCTTGGAACATGGAGGATTCTACAACACGGTTTCACATTTACCTTCACTTTGCAGAGATTCAAACTCTGTTAGCCAATGAGACCAGAGAATTCAGCGTTTTGCTGAATGGAAATGAATTTTCTAAACCTTTTAGTCCTAAAATGTTAGGCATTGTAACTATGATAACTCAACCCGAATCGACATTGAGATGCGAAAGTGGGGCTTGCCTTTTGCAGCTGGTGAAAACAACAAAGTCAACTCTTCCTCCTCTCCTCAATGCTATGGAGATTTTTACTGTTGTTGAACTTCCTCAGCCAGAAACAAACCAAGATGAAGGTGTGTACAAAATTTTACATTTGTGATACACATGAATTGGAGATCTGACATATTTTCAGTTCTTAAATATCATGAACTATGTAATGCCTCCAGTGGTTGCTATCAATAAGATCCAAAGTGCTTACGGATTGAGTAGAGTTAGCTGGCAAGGAGATCCATGTGTCCCCAGAGAGTTCTTGTGGGCTGGTCTAAACTGTAACAACACAGATACTTCCACTCCACCAACAATCACTTCCTTGTAAGGTCTTACAATATTTGCATCATGGTCAAGTCATTTCTTTGTTCTAAATTTAGTATATATGTATTACTAGAAACTTATCTTCAAGTGGATTGACCGATATAATTATGCCTGCCATTCAGAATCTAACCAATCTACAAGAACTGTAAGTGTCAAACATAAATGAATAATATTCACAATGTTTTGGTTTTTCTACTGTGATGGATATTTTGTATTCATCAAATGCTAGAGACTTATCAAACAACAGCTTGAACGGTGATGTGCCTGAATTTCTAGCTGACATGAAATCTCTTTTTATCATGTAAGTACTTTATAAGACTGTATAGATGAAGCAAAAAATGGTCTTTTAGGAAGCAATCTTATAAATTTCCTACTTCTCTTTTATGTTTTATTTTCTACCATAACAGAAACTTAAGTGGAAACAATCTTAGTGGCCAAGTTCCTCAAAAGCTTCTACAAAAGAAAGGACTGAAGCTGAAGTAGGAAACTTCTCATATTATCTTCATTTGTTGAATACCATACACTTTATACTGAATAGCATTTATAATTCAGTTTTGAAGGCAACCCTAACCTTAATTGCACAGAAAGTTCATGTGTAAATAAACCTAGAGAAAGTGGGCATCCCAAAAAGAGTATAATTGTACCAGTTGTTGCATCAGTTGCTTCAATGGTTATTATTGGAAGTGCATTGGTTACATTCTTTGTTCTCAAAAGGAAAAAAACATCAAACAATAGAGGTATTCATAACAAATTTATTAATTTTCATGTATACAGTGTAACACTACATATCAAACAAAAAAAAAATCATATTAATATTTTGTGCTGCAGAAAAGGGTAGACGAACACCGAGACCGGAGCCACCGAAAATAACGAAAAAGAAAAGATTTAGTTACGCAGAGGTTACTGAAATGACAAATAACTTTGAAAGGATTCTTGGGAGAGGAGGATTCGGCATGGTTTATCATGGATATGTTAATGGTACAGAACAAGTTGCTGTTAAAGTAGTCTCTCAGGGATCAGATCAGGGGCACAAACAATTCAAGGCAGAGGTACTCGTAAAACACACAATTTTTTACCACGTTTTGTTGGATATGAACCACTTATTTCAGTTATTTGTATTTTTTTTCTTTCGTGTTGGTTTATTAGGTTGATCTTCTTCTGAGAGTTCATCACAAGAATTTGGTAGGCCTGGTTGGATATTGCGAAAAAGGGAAGGACTTGGTTCTCGTATACGAATACATGTCCAATGGAGACTTGAAAGAGGTTTTGTCCGGTAAGCCAATCACATGCGGATCCAATGATAACATGTCCCTCTTGAACATAAACTAATGCCTTAGTGAAAAAAACATAGGAAAGCATCACTCCTCTGTTTTAAGGTGGGGAACCAGACTAAAAATAGCGGTAGATGCTGCACAAGGTTAGTGAAGCCTAATGATCATTTTCCTCTCAATAACTTTAGTTTTATATGATAATCTTCAACAAAAATGAATTTGTTGCACTAGGGTTGGAGTATTTGTATAAAGGATGCAGACCACCAATTGTTCATAGAGATGTAAAAACAGCAAATATATTGCTGGACGAACACTTCCAAGCCAAAATTGCCGATTTTGGGCTTTCTAAATCATTCCCAAACGATGGAGAAAGCCATGTATCCACAGTCGTTGCAGGAACTCTTGGTTACCTTGATCCAGAGTACTTAACTATCGTTTTGAAAACATGTGTGTTCTACTTTTACTTCAAATCATTAAAAATCCTGACAATGTCTTTACTTTCTGGCTTGCAGATACTACAACACAAATTGGTTGACTGAAAAAAGTGATGTATATAGTTTTGGGGTCGTTTTATTGGAGATTATAACAAATTTGCCATTGATTGACCAGCGTCGTGAAACACCATACATAGCAGAATGGGTGGGATTAATGGTCACCAAAGGAGATATTAAAAGCATTATAGATCCAAGACTTAAAGACGATTACCACTCTGATTCTGTTTGGAAATTTGTTGAGCTAGCAATGGCTTGTGTCAATTTTTCTTCAGCGAGTAGACCGACCATGTCTCAAGTTGTTATTGAGCTAATTGAATGTTTAACACTTGAAAACTCAAGAGGCGGAACGAGTTGTGACATGGAATCCAGGGGTTCAAGAGAAGTGACCATGACATTTGGAACTGAAGTGAACCCCACGGCTCGCTAGGCTTGCTTAAAGAACATCTTTTGCTGCATTTTCATTGTGTTTAGATAAAATAATTCAGAAACGTTTGTCTGAAGTAACCAATTTGATCTTACAACTGCAAAGAAAAAAAAACAGTATTTGTTGTCAGAACTAATTCACAATTACTTTCATCATTTATATAAAAACGATGACATTTTTATTTTTTAAAACGATGATATTTAAATAAACAATTAAGCGCAACAGAGTACAACTAAGGCCGACTCTGTTCATCACAAACAAAGCAAAAGAAACGTGTGTACAAAGAAACTTGCAGCCTCAATAGATTTGTTTATACAGACTTGAGTTATCTAGCTCCAGGATTAAGCTCTGTTGTGATATTCATGGACAGCTCGATTGAAGAATCGTTAGTTGAATCCGTCATACGACTTCCCATGTTTCTGGCCATCTCCATGTTCAGACATTCTTTCAGTTCCATAACTACTTGGGTCATCGTCGGTCTCCTTGAAGAAGACGGATTCAGACAAGTCATTGCGGTCTCAACCACTTTCCATATCGTGTTCGGATCAAAGTCTCCTTGAAGCTTAGGATCCACAATGCTATTAATGTCTCCTCTTGATAGCATCAAACCAACCCATTCACCTATGTGTGACCTTTCCCTTTTCTGGTCTATCACCGGTCGGTTTGTTACTAGCTCAAGTAGAACAACACCGAAGCTGAACACATCGCTTTTCTCTGTCAACCAATTTGTTCTGTAGTACCTGAAAATAAAAGAAAGACAAACACACAATACTTAACAAGAAATAAAAAAATTCAATAACATTGTTGAGAGTAGAGATTAAAACTTACTCAGGATCAAGGTATCCAGGAGTTCCTGCGACTACGGTGGAGACATGAGTCTCAGTTCCAAGTGGGAAAGACCGCGAAAGCCCAAAATCAGCAAGCTTAGCTTGGAGCTTCTCGTTTAATAAGATGTTAGTTGTCTTAATGTCACGGTGAACTATTTGTGGTTTGCATCCATTGTGTAAATACTCCAATCCTTGAGCTGACTCGGCTGCTATACGAAGCCTTCCTTCCCAAGTTAGTATCGACGGTCCACGCTTCCCTGAAAATTATATTTTGAAACAAAATATCAGAATCTTGAAACCCCAAAACGTTAAGAACATTTTGTATGACAAAACCAGACCTGATAAATGCTCTTTTAAGTCCCCATTCGCCATGAACTCATAGATGAGAGACAATTTATCTCCTTCTTCGCAATATCCAACAAGACATGTCAGATCTTTGTGATGAACTCTAAGAAGCAACTCAACCTAACAAGTAAACAAAACAGAAACATATCCAAGAATTAAATCAAAACACCTTTTTAAAAATGTTTTAGAGAAAGATTGGTTCAATAATTATTCAGTATGTTAATTATTATTACCTCTGCTTTAAACTGTTTGTAACCGAGTGCAGTAGACTCAGTGAGCATCTTAACAGCAACTGGTTGGTTATCCAATACTCCGTAATAAACCACACCAAAACCTCCCCTACCAAGAACCCTCTCAAAGTTGTTTGTAATCTTAACGACATCAATGTAAGTCAATTTGCGGTTCTTGGCTATCACTGGAGATTCATAACCATGAGACCTCGAATGTAACGGTGTTGTACCGGTGCCTGAATTGGGGTTAAGACCAAGCTTGACTCTCTTCTTCCTCTTGAGGACAAGGAAAGTAACGATTCCGGCTGCAATGAGGAAGACTGAAACAAGTGAGGCTGCAACAGGTGCAATAACCGTGTTTTTCTTCTTCTTCTTGGTGGTGGAGCATGAAATGATAGAACAGAGCCCGGTGTTTCCTTCGAGACTAGAGTTTCATATATGTGATTGAAAGGAAAAAAAAATGATTAGAAAGGTCTAAGGATTTAGATATTTTTACTTGGCTCACACGCAAGGGATATATATTACCTTAGTGAAATCGTTCCTCTTCGTGCTTTATCAAGGAGAGTTGCAGGGATTGAACCATTTAGCTCATTGTTTGATAGGTTTCTGCGCAGAAAAGAGTGAACAGAGGTTACAACATGTTTGGTTTCCTTTTGTTCATTGACCAAGTTTTAGATTTGAGCCACCTTGTGCTTAAACTTACATGACTTTTAAGGTTTCCATGCTCACTAGAAACTCTGGAACCGAACCAGTTAAAGTATTGTTAGACAAGTCACTGCAAGAAAATCAAAGCCAAAAGAAATCACATATTAAAACATATGACTTTTAATCACAACTTGGCTGCATTTACTAACAAAACTTGAGTATAACTACTTACAGAACTTCTAAATTGGTAAGCTCCGATATGAATTCCAATATCTCTCCAGTCAAGCCACTTGCAGACAAGTTTCTGTTTTCATATGTCAAATATTTCATACAATTTGTAAAAATAGGCATTATATAGAAATAATTAAACTCTGTTATGAAAACAGAACAAGATTAATACTTACAAAGAAATGATCTTAGGCTGCTCATTGTCTATATAACTGCAATTAATACCAGACCACCTATAAGCCCGTGGCGCGCAAGTATCTCCTTCCCAGTCAATCTTGTTCGCACCGTAACCCGACTTGATGTTCATCATTGCTTCAACTGATAAATAAACTTCTCATGTAAATTTTTGGTTCTTGATCAACTATAGATCACAAAAGTAGTTAGTTACCAACCTTCTTTTCCATCGGTTTCTTGCTCCGGAAGCAAGTTAACCAAATAAACCTCCATGCCATTGAGTAGAGGAGGCAACGTCGAGTTTCCTGTCCTTTGAAGCGAAAATGTGTACTTTCCATTTTCATCGGCACCAACTTCGTTAGAGGTAAATATGGAAGAAGTTGTGAAGTTAAGCGGTCTGAAGGGTCCGTAGATACGCTTGCCATTGTACATGATGTTGAACTCTCTTGTTTCATTGGACTTTAGCTCTTGAATCTCGGCAAAATGCATAAAAACGTAGAATTGCACGGTGCTGTCCACGCCAACTAGGGAAATGTTCATAGGTGCGTCCGGGTCTGTTGGAACAGAGCCTGTGACCATAGCAATCTCTGGTGGTTGGTAGTCATTGTTGACATTCACTGTCTGGTTGGTACTAATCTGTGACCAGTTTCCAAAGTTATACGGTGTCCAGACACGATCAAACACATCGATTCCGTACCTAAAACGAAAAAAAAGGCATATTTAGGACCATTTTTTAAATTGTCTGACCTGACATGAACTTATATACCTGTAGCCTTGGTTAAGAGTTGCACCAACGTCTGCTCTGATGAAGAGCTGCAAAGATCCTTGTCGAGACAAGTAAGTTGTGTTCTTGAGTTTACGAAGCTCTAAAGCGGAGATAAAAGGCGTTGAGTCTCCTGTTTTGACCAAACAGATTTGTAAACGGTCGGTCTTCAAGACATGAATCATCTCAAAGATTGATGCTTGGGTCTCGTTTGTGGTTGAAACTGTAGTCCATAGGTTAGGCCCGAGGTGGAGCTCGAATTGCGTGGTGGGATTATCGTCATATCCGCCGTGTAAGAAGTTTGTTCTGATCAGATACTCATCGCCTATGGTTAGGTTTAGGGTATAGCAGTTTCTTATGCCTTGTGGAAAACTCCTTAGGTTCCTTGTGAAGCAAGTAAAAATAACTTGTAAAGAATATATAGCTTGAGCTTCAAGCTATTAAAATTAATTGATACTGAGAATATTATCTATACCAGGCTTGTTGCTGAAACTGGGTCCGGTATGCTTGTTTGATGCTTCTACTAACACCGGTACTGATGAAATTCGCATCTGAGATGTAAGTAAGGTTTGTTGTTCCCTCACGAAAAGTCGTTCCCCTCGGCGAACCACAGTCCAGACTGATGAACCCTAAAAAAGAAGAAAAGAAGAGTGTTTAGTAAACCATACCCGGTTTGATGAAGATGTTATAACTAGCTTTTACCTGACTGATCTTGGGCAAGACTAAGGAAAAGAGCGGAGAAGATTTGGAGAAGAACTAAGAGAAGACAAGCAGAAAACGCCATTAGCATTCGTCACTTTAGGTTTCTCTCTTCTTTTGATTATGCAGATTATAAAATTAGGAATCAAATGAACATATATGGGGTGCAACTAAAGAAATGAAAGTGGGGATTGTTTTCTTGTCTGAACCGCGTTGATACTTGGTACTGGTTACTATTATTGAGAACTCAAAGTCAAACCTTTTGGTAGAGGTAACCAATTGCAATTTTTTTTACGTTAATTCGTTGACGTATATGAAAAAGTCGTATATGCTGATAATTACATATGAAGGAAGTTTTTGATAATTTGTAAATCTCACCATCAGTTTTTGAGGTAACCAATTGCAATTCTTTTGGTTTTATGCATATAGATTTGATTTTTATGTAGTTAAATAGGTGAGAGTTTCTCATAGATTATCTTTAGAGAAAATCTTTACAATATATAAATAATATGGAGAATATATTGCAGTTTTTAGAGCTTTTCTCCAGAGAATTTTAAAACATTATATATATTTTGTAAAGCAAAAACATAAAATAAAAAACCATTGAATTATGAACACCGGAAAATGAAAAATACAGAAAATGATATAAAAGAAATCAATCTCTCAAAACTTATCGCTAAAATAAATATCAGAATTTATATAAAATATGATTGGTTGTCTTTTTGTGATTAAGCTCCAACTTATCTAAATAAAATTTGAGGATGTTGACAAAATAATAGTATCTTTATTTTCTTTTTAAATGACTAACCATATTTAGTTCAGTGAACATAAATTGTAATTAAATTAACTAATTGTTTGATTTAATGAAATTTTACTATCTTCTCATGTTAAATTTTGTAATTCTTTCTGAAAACTAAAATTAAAAGCAAACATTAAATTTTGAAAGTCAGAACGAGATTGGTTGGTGAGGAGTTAATACATCCACCAGTAAAACTGTGTATGGAGAGACGACCACGACTTCAAAAAGAGCACAAACTCAAAATAAAATATCTGGTCAATATCAATTTGGCTGTATTATTACAAGATTTGCGAACAATATAGTCAAGTGGGCGATATGTACATTTAGGGGTGGACATTTTATCCGATATCCGAACCCGTATCTGAACCCGACATGAAAAATCCGAACCGAAATCCGAGCCAAAATAGCAAAATATCCAAACTGGTATTGATTTAGGAGACATTGGATATCCGAACCCGAACGGATAATATCCAAACCCGAATGGATATCCGAAGATAAACGAACATTTGTATATTTACCCTTATATTTCTTGTTTACATCTCTCATTTTATTTAAAATATTATATTGGTGTTACACATACTTTAAGATCATATAATATACATATAATTACGGAGAAAGTGATTTGTCAGTCAACTAAAATACATGTCAAGTTTTTTGTTTCATGTATTAACAAAAGTTACATTCAAAATTTCAAAACAATAGCCAATTTAATGTTTATTTATTTTTGAAGTGTTATCTCCAAATCTATCAATCATTCAATCTATTAAAAAATTAAAATAAATTAGTTAAGTAAAATTTATACTTTTAAATAAAATAAACCTAAAAATGAAAAATTTAATTTTTTTCTTTCAAAATCTCAATATTTGAACCCGACCCGAAATAACCGAATCTAAACTAAAAATATCCGAACCCGACCCGAATTATAGAAATACCCGAACATGTTCTATACCCCAATGCCGAAATACCCGAAAATATGAAATACCCGATCCGAACCCGAACGAGTATCCGAACCCCATTTATAAGTTGCAAAGACATTTATAACTTATATAAGTTGTAAAGACATCATTCTAGTGTCTAATAAAATAATATGTATAGAGGGAATCAGGGATAACTAGTAAATATTTTATAAGAAGTTGGATTTGAAAATCATCGAAATTTCAGATTTTTCGTATCTTTCAATTTGGAATAAAAATTAATAAATTGATATATAATATACTGAACTCCAAGATAGTTATGGAAATCCAAAATACAACGCATTATAAGTTAATCAATTTTCTTAGAGAACAGAAAATGGGAATCAAAACCAAAATCAAAGTGGCCAAAAATATATTTTTGGACGTGATCGGCGGCTGATATATGTCGATCCTTCTCCAAAGATTTGAAAACGAACACAAAACGATTAGTGCACATGGACATGGGGCCTTACCTTCTTACGGTTTGACCGTTGACATTTTCTTTTTCCTTTTCCGGAATAAATAGGATGTGCATAACTCATAACTTAGACCTCTAAATTTTTTTTTCATAATACTATTTAATTTCGTGTGTAATATTTGTATGGTAAAACTATTTTTTTATATTTGAATAATCAAATCCGGTCCAGTATATTTGACCGAATAAAGCATGAATTTTTAATTGTATTTAAACCAATACACTACAAAATATTTATCTTTGTAAATTTATGTATAAAGTTTGGCACGTAAACATAAGTTTTAGCTCAGGGTTAGCATGTAGTACTCATTTTTTTCCTAAAAGATCTATCTTATAGTTTTTTCACGTTTATTAAGAAAACATATAAAATTTTAGTTTTTTAATATACTGTTTTTCTTAATTAACTATTTCCAATAACTCTTAACCAATGAAATTTTATTAAACACAATTGTATTTTTTGAAAAGTACAATTTTTTATTAATTAATATATTGAAAATGTAAAAAATGTATCTTTTTGAAACAATTTTTTTTTCTAAAACATGGATCTTTTAGGAACGGAGGGAGTATATAATAATATTTATTGTTTAGACCTATTGATTGTATATTATTGGTAAAAAAATTGAAACTAATTATTCAAATGTATTTTATATTCGGTTTCCTTATCTTTAATAGGCTAATTAACTACGTAAACATAATAAACTCTGGGAGGGGGTTATAGAATGCGCATTTGCATGCTTCGATTCTGACATCAGCTCTGTTCTTTTGATTAACGCAGCTCCTCGCGTCAGCGACTTCAAATCTTACGGTGGCTGCTTCGTGTGAAACGACGCGGACAATGGTGATGACATAAAAAGTGTTACCGTAACAGTAAAAAATAGTCGCCGCGTGAGTCGCAACTGACGCTAGAATTTTTAGCGATCAATTATCAGCCCAAAACTAACGCTGCGTCTCTTATAATTAACATCGGCAAAGTGGTTTTTCAGCAATCTTGCTTTTAAAGTAACGGAAATACATAGCGAAAAATAGGCGCAGACGCTAACGCAGCGTTTATCAAAAGAACATGACTATCATACAAAAAGCTTTATCCAACTAAACTCATTCCTAAATATAAGATGTTTAGAAGAATTTTCATGTTGCAATATATAAAATATTTTTATATTTTTGGGTAATTTTAATTTTTTCAAAAACTGTGTAACCAATCAAATTTAATAGTTCTATTTTATAATTGATTGAATTGTTTTTAATTTATAATTTTAAGAATACATTTTAGATAAAAATAAATTTTCTTAATAACCGTATTTTACGTAAAACGTCTTATATTTAGGAACGGATGGAATACCAATTCTCTAATATAAAAGGAAATTTCATTATTAATTTTTAAACTTTTAATACGTAGCTATAATCATGGCTGTCGTATAAATGATGACCACCAAAAAACAATTTGACTTTAATTAATAGTATACTTTCTTTCTTTCTTTCTTTCTTTCTTTTTGCTTAATAATAGTAGTCTTTCCTGTAAATGAATAATCATATGATAAAAAAAAAGAGAAGAAGATGATGATAGGAGATTTTTAGTTTCCAGGTTGTGTTCTGATATGGACGAGATAACGCATCCTAATCTATCCCAGATCATAAAGAATTTACTCGTTGTGCCATAATTGACTCTGTAAGCAAAATGAAACGATTTTATTGGCGCAAAGGTAAAAACAAAACCTTAATTATAATTATGAAAACAAACAAAAGAAAACCTTATAATCCATCTGATCCACGGGACATCCAAGTGGAACAACAACACCATCCTCCAGAGTTCGATCTTCTTTCGGGTTCGGTGATCTTCTTCCCATTCCCTCTGTACTGCATTAATATTATACAAAAGATCCCAAAGTATTTTATAACAATATCTCAAATGTCATATAGATATATCGAACTTCGACTTAATATGAGCATTGTTTTTTTTGTTGTTGCAAGTGTTTGTGCATAAACGAAAAAAATTAATACAAACGTATAGCTAGGGCAAAGAAACAATATCTATATATATAAAAAGATGTTTGCTTCACTCCTGTGCGTCCACGTCGGATTCCAGGTCATCAATTTAGAGGCTTTGGAGTCAACACCTGTCCATCCGAGCAAAACACTCTGTTTCATTAAATGTTGTTATCGCATATGCTTTTGATCGTATTGTGTTTGTGTATGCTGTTGGGCTTAATTGCTGTCGGCCCGGCCACACATTCTTCACGCTAACCCTAATCCGTAAACGTCAAAAAACTGTTTGTTCTTCTCACTTTGTTCTGCGGCGATGGTAACAATCAATTTCCTCGATTTCTCGAAACGGATTGCGTCATGGATTCTATGTGTTTAATTCCTAATACAGTCGCCCACTAAGAGTTCTTCAATGCGTGTTTCGCGTTGGCGGGATCTGTAATTTTTGGGTATAAATATCTCGGTATTACTCCGCTGTAAGTCACGATCTATTCTTCTTCCTACTACTCATCTTTCATATACTAAATTGTTCTCAAAGTTCACTGATATTAAAATTTCCGGTGAACCTCATCATGTTTAAGTTTATCCTCTTAATTTTATAAGTTATTTCCTCTTGATATATTGGCTTTGAAACTCATAATGATCAAACTTTTTCAAAAGCTTTAGTTTATGGGAGATGATTTCGTTTTTGATTTTGTTTGTGGATTCTGTTAAATTTATTCATGTATTGATTATCAATTTTTTAATTCAAAAGCTTCGTTATGGGAGATGATTTAGATTTCGATTTTGGTGGTTGATTTTGTTTCAGTTTGTTCTTTTATTGTTTTTTTTTTAATTCTTCTCCCTTTGATAATCTCCTTTATGCTTACCCTTCGATTGCTGTTCATTTTCTAGGACAATATCAACGAGTCACAGAAAAGTAAAGCACTTTATTGGCCTTTCACTGAATTTTGCAGCTACGTATCGTTCTCAAAGTTTATTGATGATCACATCTTTGTCAGCTTCGTTTAGATTCCACTCAAGTTAGGGGTAGTCAAAGAATCTTTTTTTTTTCCTCTTGAATTTGATATAGGTGACCCGCTTGATAACAGGTTTGTCTTTTGCCAAAAGATTCTGACTTTCTTCAATAGATTCAAACAAAGAGTTGAGTTTTCTATTGGTATTTGATGAGTCAATTCTAAGTTTGATTCAGTGGAATAATTATTGGTGTTATTTGCGCTTCGTTGCAGCTCATGTAGCTTATTGTAAGTTGATGCTTTTTTTGTGTTCAGGGGTTTAAAAGGATGACACAAAGTGGTAAAGAAGAAACTATGGCATCTCAATGTGTCAGTGCTATGGTTGAGATCAATATATTGCCGTATAAGATCAACTTTGTTATTCACTTAATTTTTATCCACGCATCCGTTTCTTTCGTAATAAAGTGTGTAATCTATAATTTCAGTGATTTGATTAGAATCGTGAAGCTAATGCCGTATAACAAAATTACTCACTGCTTTTTTTGTTCAAAAAATTCAAAGAGATAATTAACATGAGAAAATTCGTAATAACAAAAAATATCGGAATCGCTGAGTTGATTTTAAATGTTTTATCAAACCAATATTAAAAACTATATATCAAAGAAGTGAATCCCATTGGTTTTTTTCTTTAAATAAATAATTTTCAGTTAAGTGAAATTAACAAGGTATTAACGCAAAACAACAACTAAAAGCTAATAGATGATCAAAACAAATTTCCAAAAATAATAGTTTGAGAAACAAAATTGAACAAAATATAAAGAAAATAAAAATATATAAAATAATTGAATCCTGCTTTCTTATAATTGTCTAAATACTTATATTTTTATAATAGATTATAATATTTAAATATCAAAATTAACATATAAAATATATAATATAAAACTAAAATTTAAACAAAAAACTCGGGCGTAGCCCGGGCTGACCCTAGTCTATAATAATAAAGGAGAGTTATCTCTCTTCTCATGCCACATCATCAAGAAGATAATATCATTTTGTGACAGCTGTCAGCTTCTCTTTAGAGCAAGTCCATCCATTAGAACCTCTAATGGACTCTTATGATTAAATTAGTAGTTAATAAGGTGATTTGAGAAGTTAAGAACCTTTGTTAGTGCAAATATTTTTTTCCTCCTCCAATGGGAGAACCTCGTAGGGGTTCTTAAATAAATTTTTTTTATTTTTTTAAGTAAAATGATTTAAAATAAAAGCATACAATTTTTTTTAATAAAAATGACATAAAAGCATATTAAAAATACAAATACAAATCATAAACGAGAAAAAGCCGATTAGTTGAAATCTTGATTTGTTCCAAATTTTTGCTATATATTCTCAACCTATACAGCTTTCAATTGTTGATGTATTGTTTTATCACGAACTCGATTCCGAATGCGCATCATATTGCCGAGATTTGAAGGCATATCTGTAGAATACGTGAAATTCACTTGTGAACTTTGGTTTGATTCCGGTTGTGCGAAAACTGAAACATCAAACTGAATGTACCCATCTCGTTCGTCTTCTACGATCATATTATATAGAATGATACATGCTCTCATTATATTTCCAATTTTTATTTTATCCCACAAAAGAGCTGGATTTTTGACTATAGCAAATCGAGATTGCAAGACCCCAAAAGCACACTCAACATCTTTACGTACAACTTCTTGATGTGTAACGAATAAGGATGCTTTTAGACCTTGCGGAAGTGGAATAGATTGGACAAAAGTATCCCATTTTGGATAAATACCATATTACGAGATAGTAAGCCAAATGGTACTCGTGTCCGTTGACAATGTAATTAATTTTTGGAGCTCGACCTTGTAATATATCATCAAAAACCGGTGATCGATCAAGAATATTGATATCGTTTAATGTACCTGGAGGTCCGAAAAACACATGCCATATCCAGAGATCTTGTGAAGTTACAGCCTCTAAAACAATGGTTGGCTTTCCTGATCCACGTGTATATTTACCTTTCCATGCGGTCGGATAATTCTTCCACTCCCAATGCATATAATCAATGCTTTCTATCATCCCGGGAAATCCGTGTATCTCTCCAATATCGAGTAGTTGTTGAAGATCTTCTGACGTGGGTCTTCTTAGATACTCATCTCCAAATAAATTTATGATTCCTTGAACAAAATGTTCCAAGCATAAAAGCGCGGTGGTCTCACCAAGTCGGAGGGATTCGTCTACCGCATCAGCTGGGCAACCATATGCCATCATACGAATTGCTGCCGTTGCCTTTTGTAACGCAGAGTGACCAAACCTTCCAGTAGCATCTCTTCTTTGTTGAAAGTATGAGATTTCAGCAGAGAGTCGATCAACAATACGCATGAACAAAGGCTTATTCATTCGAAAACGGCGTCGAAACATGTGAGTATGATATGTTGCATCTTCACTAAAATAATCATTCCGTAACTGCATGTGTCCTTGTTCTCGTTGTCTCTCAATGTAGGCTCGTTTCTTTTTTGACCTTGATGCTTCTTGACGATCTTCATTATGAATGAGGAGATTTTCGAATTGTTGATAAAAAATTTGATCGAATTTTTCATCTATTTCCTCGAAATTATTAGAAGAAGAAGATGCCATTTAGAAAGTGTTAAGAAATATTTGATTATTTGGAGAAAAATAAGAAACAAATACGATTGATAAGAAAGAAGCAACAATGTGAGATTGTGGAAAATAAGAAAGAAACTCTTGCTCTCTCTCTCGAGTTGTTGTTGTTGTTTATTTGGAGGTTGATAAGAAAGAAGCTATTGCTTAGTGTTGCTATCTCTCGTGTTGGTACAATTTATAAAGAACCTATAAAACATGAAACATATTGTCTTCTTATGTCACAATCTATAAAACATAAAACCTGATACATATTGTCTTTTTATGTCACAAGGTTACTGTCAACACACAAGATACAACTCATAAAGCTTGAACCAAAAAATACAACAAGTTATTACATTGTAAATACTGTCTTCTTCTGTCACATGTTGGCCATCACGAGAAAGACATACCAGACCACCTGCAATAAAAACAAAGAGACAAAGGATACATCAGACCACCACAGACCAACAGGAGAAACACATAACAGCAACAAGACATTAAGCATTAAGCATTACATTAAGACATTAAGCATTAAGCATTAAGCATTACATTAAACGTAACCGATACAAAGAAACCAAAGATAACAAAGACAACAAAGAGACCAAGATAAAAACAAGCATAAAGACCCGAGAAGCCAAACAAACAACTCGACATTAAGCACAAACCAAACTAGACTCGACATTAAGCATAAAGACCCGAGAAGCCAAACAAACAACTCGACATTAAGCACAAACCAAACTAGCCATTCTAACTTGACAACATGTCAGTTATTAGTTTATTTTTCAAGGCGATTTCAAGCTCACTAAGTGGCTCTGTCTTGGCAATCAAGCTGTCAAGCAATTTTTGCTTGTTAAGCTGCTCCTTCAAGGCAAAGTCCTTCTGCCTTATCTCCCACATGCTCTGAAACTCCACTAGCGGCTTCACTTCATCTCCAGAAGCCGTTGCCTTGCTTCTACCTTTCGCCTTTGCTGCTTTCACACCAACAGGACGAGCCATAGCTTTATCCTCTCCTGCCACAAACGTTGATGACTGTGCCGAGCTATCATCTAAATTTTGTCTTTTCGAGCTAACCTTATCTCTAGTTGAAGAAGCTCCACACCACTTCAGATCATGGCGAAGCTCCAACCATGCATGCTCGAGTGTAAACTTTACCTTGTATTCATTGAAGAAGATTTCATGAGCCATTATCAAGACATCATTCTGACTCTGCCCACTAGATTTCTGCTTCGTTGCCGCATCATAACAGCCAACAAACTTACATACACCCTCATTAATCTTCCCCCACCTTTGTTTACAGTGACTTGGCTCTCTCTTTGGCAAACCCGCAAGCTTAGGACTTGATGCAAAATAAGCCGCAATCCGTTTCCAAAACACAATTGCTTTTTGCTCATTTCCTGTCACCGAATCTTTCGAAGTGTTAAGCCAAGCACTTATACGCACAACATCTTCAACTGGTGACCATTTCCGTCTTTCTTTACGGTCAGACACAAAGGTTGCATCTTTGTTTGCATCTTCAGGCGATTGTGTACCAAATACAGACGCATCGGAGGCAGAGAGTTCTATTGAAGGTTCACAACTGAGAACGGAGAAGGAGGTGTTGGGTTGTTGACTGTTTAAGAGGTTTTGAAAGCTACAAGGATGACTAAATGGATCCATAGCGCAGGAGAAGGAATTAAAAAAAGGAGAAGGAGAGCTTGTTCTATTTTATGAAAGGAAATATCAAAGGAGAAGGAGATATGAAATGAGAAAGAGAGAGTTGCTCGGTTTTAAAACCAAATTTAAGGAGAGTTTAGTAGGTGTTATGTGTTAATGGCATTCAATATATCTACCTAAAACTAAAACAACCAACAAAGTCAATGAATCTACCTAAACCCATCAAAGCAACCAAGAAATTTATTGTAAAGCCTTCTCGCAACTAGCAAGTACATGTTACTAAAGTCCATTTAATTCCAATCTAATCTATGTCTAACACGCATTAAAAGGATTGTCTACTAACCTCTGAGAGAAGAAAATGAAACAGAGATGCTTTGATGATGTTTGATCCACTTTGATGAAGTTTGATCCGTTTCTTGCTGCTGCATTTATATATCTACTCCCTTCAAAGATTAAGTAGATCATCATACGAATTGAAGAAGAATTAAAAAGATTGTTAAATTAGATTAAGTTCATGTGAGAAGCTTTATCTCTACCATTGAACACAATAGCTACCATTGAACACAAACGCACCATAGCTATATCTCTAACCTGAAACCAAATTAGAGTAAAGGAAAAAGACTAACCAATGTAGCTAGAACGTCTTTAACGAAGCTTCTGTATCAGAGGCATAGCTCCTATGTTCTTCCTCTCTCAATGTAGTTTCTACAAAACCCTTAAACTCAATAAACTAATTGGATCAACGAGATAGTGAATCAGAGACATGGAAAAATACATACCTCTCTTTCTCTCGCGGCTCTTTCACTTACAACGAGGTTTGTAAACTGGACAAGAACATACAAATATTAAGATCGAAGCAAATCGATGTAATAAGAGAGACAAAGAGAGGAGATAAACACAGTCAAATCTCATCATCGACACGAAATTTTTGACAGAGTTTAAACGAATTCAATTCACGGGAAGAAAAATATAAAAGAAACAGAACCTTCACGGTGCTTGCATGCATGGATCTGGAGGAGAACATCGCCGAAGAAATAAGCGAATCAAACATCATCTTCGTTGGAGATTTCCAGAGAATCGACGACGAAGAGAGAGATCAGACGAAGGAATTTGGACGAAATTGAACAAGACAGAGACATAATCGACGACGACGAAACGGATGAAACATCATCTCCCTCAGAGATTTCGACACAATCGACGACGAAGACAGAAAGCGGAGATTTCGAAGATGAGAGAGACGAACCGACTACGAGAGAGAAGAGACGAGTTTTTTTCCCTTTCGTGTAAAATGATCAAGCCAATACCCTGCTGCCACGTAAGGGTTTTAACCACTTCTAAACTCTCTTATTAAAGCACCGGTTCTGTCCATTAATACCATTTTTGATTTAATTTTTCCCCTTTTTTCTTTAAGAGCCCCTCCTTTAACCCACCGTTGGAGGTGGTCTTAACCATCTAAAAATGCTCTTCACAGGTTTGCTTCATTGTTTTAACTATTATTGGGTTCAAAGTTTTATTTGCAGCTATTGGTTTGGATGGGCTTTGGTCATTAATTTGTTGGGATAGTTTTATTGATTGGTCCATTTTCACTAACCTAATTATAGAGTTTTCCCCTTTCAAGCTAGCAGTCTATCTCTTTTATCCGAAGCATCCAACGTTACGTTTCCACTACTCACATCATCTATGGTTTCAGAAACGTATTCAATAATGCAATAATGTCATTCAATCAACGACGTCCAGTACATGCTCTTCAATGCATTTTAACTTTGTTTTCAAGCTATCTCATGGAGTACATATACAGAATCTGTGAGAGGACCGATGAACATCCATTTGTTTTTTTATGTAACCCAAGCTTTCGATTTGCTGATGTCAATTCGTTTCACAGACCGAGAAAAATTACAAAAATTGGCACAGAGCATAAACATCATACAGATGGAAGTATTCTGGTCTCACAATGACGACCAACTGATGTTGTTGGCTAACACGAACACATATTTTTCAGGTATGTTACGTTCACCATTATTCATACTTCTAATCTTTAACTTTTCTAGAATTTCGTTTATCTACCATAACTGCAAGTATTATCTACACCTCTAATCCTCAACTCAAGCTTTCTCAGTTTAACCTTTCTCAGTTTAACTTCACACAAAAGCACCAATTTTCCACCATCTCCCGGATTTTTTATCCTCACCAGCGACCACCCCTTTCCTAATTTTGTTGTCTAGGTAAGTTCTATCACTTAATACAACGCTCTTCATCCATTTTACATGGTTTCATGATGTTTACAATAACTCCTTGGTATGGTGGTGATGAGAAACCTGATTATGTCCTGCCAGGAGCTGGACCTGTTTCCTCTCGGCAAGTGGAAAGAGTGGTGTTCCTATGAGCAACACAGAAGTGAGTAATGCAGTATTGGTTGAGGTCGGCCCAGGAGAGGATACTAAACCAAGTGATATCTCTGAAGTAACAGAGGTATCTGAGGAGCCCCAAGATGTCGACATGAAAAGAAGGCACGCACTGAGTAAACTGAAAGTAAATGTTCTGGACACCCGGATCTACTCAACTATCATGTTTTTTATAAAATTTCTTCAAGATGAATAAGTCTCAGTAGAGCTCTGTCTTTCTCTTTTTTTTAAGAAGTTGTGTCTCTTTTTTACATTTTACGTCCCCAGCAAGGAACCCATGTTATATATTTTTTAGACAATTTGAGTAACACGAATGAGCAAAAAAATTCTGTACTTTTGTTTTGTTTCTGTCAAAAACAAATCTGTGAATATGACACTGAACAAGATTTTGAAGCTCTGGACCAGTTTCCAGTAAAGATGAAAGTTCTTGCCGTTGACGATGACCAAACTTGTCTCCGTATTCTCGAGACTTTACTTCACCACTGCCACTACCACGGTCTCCTCTCTCTGTCTCTCTCTCTCTCTCTCTCTCTCTCTCTCTCTCTCTTATCAAACCTTGAGCTTAAGATTGGAGCTGAAGATGAAATAGAAGAAGTGAAAGAGAAAGATGAAATGCGAGAGAGGAATCGAAGAAGAAGAATGGTGAAAAGTTTGTTATTCAGCTCAAAGAACTCAACTGTACAATCTGTTCTTTTATATCTATAACCGGTTAAGCAAAAGGAAACTTAACCAGTCTAAACCATAACTAATTTAACTAACCAATATACTAAACCATCCTAATACACCCCCCCTCAAGTCTTTGGCTTCAGAACCGGAAGAAAAAGACTTGATAAAGAAAGCCTCTGCAACATGGAGAGAAAAGGACCCATGTGGAGTGGCTTAGTTAAGATATCGGCAAGTTGATTTCTAGAAGAAACATGAAGCGCAATAAGACAGCCAGCTTTGATCTGATCCCGGACTGTATGACAGTCAGTCTCTATGTGCTTAGTGCACTCGTGAAAGACTGGATTTGTAGCAATATGAACAGCGGACTTGTTATCACAAAAGAGTTTCGGAGTAGACATCATGGTGATGTGAAGGTCTTTGAGAAGTTGTTGTAACCAAATGAGTTCACTTGTAGCTAGAGCAAGACTTCGATACTCAGCTTCTGTACTACTCCGCTCACAACAGCTTGCTTCTTAGACTTCCATGAGATCAACGAAGTACCAAGATACACACAAAATCATGTAACAGAACGTCGTGTATCCTTGCAAGCCGCCCAATCAGCGTCAGCAAACGCATTCAAGCAAAGATCAATGTCAGAAGCATACATCAAACCCTGACCATGATTGTTCTTAAGATAACGAAGAACCTTGAGAGCTGTCTGATAGTGAACATCCGTAGAAGCAGAGAGAAATTGACTTAGCTGATGAACAGCAAAAGTAATATCGGGTCGAGTGATACACATGTATAACAAACGACCAATAAGCTCTCTATACTGAGTAGTGGTAGGAAGTGGCTTGCCAAGAGTCTTTGGCAAGTGAAGATTTGGATCCATTGGAACAGAACTTGGTTTGCATCCGAGCAAACCATAATCTTCAAGCAGATTAAGTGTATACTTCCGTTGACAAACTGAAATGCCGGCTGAGTAACGAGCAATTTCCAACCCAAGAACGAAGCGAGCTGGACCAAGATCTTTGATCTTAAACTCTGAACGAAGCAAAGTCTTGAGTTCCTCTACAGCAGCATCATCATTCCCAACTATGAGTATATCATCCACATATACTAACACCGCATTAAAAGTACTAGCCGTAGTCTTCACAAAAAGAGTGTTATCCGCAGGTGATTGAACAAAGTTATCAGCAAGCAAGACCGAAGAGAATCTCTTATACCACTGGCGAGAAGCATGTTTCAAACCATAAAGAGACTTTCAAAGACGGCAAACAGGATTAGGAGGTAAGATAACACCAGGAGCAGGCGTATAGCCTTGAGATAGACTCATATAAATCTCCTCATCAAGATCACCATGCAAGAAAGCATTAGACACATCCATCTGTGATAAACTCCATCCTTTCGCCGCAGCTTAACTCAACAATAACTTCACACTCGTCAGCTTTGCGACAGGGGAAAAGGTCTCCAAGTAATCAACACCCTCCTGTTGTTTAAAACCCTGCGCCACCATACAAGACTTCAGACGCTCCACGGTTCCATCTGAGTTATATTTGAGAGTAAAGATCCAACGACAACCAACTACATTCTTCCCAATTGGCAAAGAGACAATATCCCAAGTTCTGTTTTGCTCAAGAGCATCAAGTTCCATATTCACCGACTGAGTCCCAATATCGGAAGTCATTTCTTGCTTGAAGGTTTTGGGTTCTCTTTCCAAAGAATAAGAAAGAGCATATGAACGATAAGATGGACTTAAACTCTCATAAGAGATAACAGAGGAAATGGGATAGGGAGTAGGAAAAATAGGAATAGGATCAGTGGATTTGGATGGTATAGAAGATGTAATGAATGGAACCAAAGAACAATGATACTCAGAAAGATAAGAAGGAGCTCTAGCAGTAAGTTTAGGCCTATCTATGTTCACTGCAGTATCATCTATTGTCTGTGTCTCAGTATGATCTGATGTATTTGTAGTACTAGTGTGTGTATGATCATGTGAAGAATGAGAAGGAACACTACAGTCAGGATGCAGATCAGGTAAAGGCATAGAATCAACAAAGTGTAATGGAGTTGGCATAGGAAAAATTGAATTTGGAAACATATCCACTGAATTAGATAAGAGATGTGTGGTTTAAAAAAAGAAAATCATTCCCATGGAAAATCACATTACGCGAAATGAAAATCGAATGAGATTCTAAGTCTAAAAGTTTATATCCTTTAAAACCCATTGGATAACCAAGTAATACACACGGTGATGCTCTAGGTGAAAACTTATTTCTATCTTTCACTAACGTAGAAGCATAACAAAGACACCCAAAACTCTTTAACTGAGAATAGTCAGGACATTTACCTTGTAAACGTTCTAAAGGAGACACATTGCCAAGTAATTGAGAAGGCAGACGATTTATCAAGAAAGCTGCAGTAAGCACACAATCACTCCAATAAGGTAAAGGCACATTGGACTGAAAAAGCAAAGAACGAGCAACATTAAGCAAGTGTTGATGTTTTCTTTCAACAACCGAGTTTTGTTGTGGAGTATAAGGACATGAAAAGTAATGAAACATACCCGTTTGTGCCATTATATCAGGAAAAGCAAGTTTAGGAGCATTGTCTGATCGAATGGCTTGAACTTTGGTATTAAATTGTGTAGAAACAAGATTAAGAAATGAAGGAAACACAATTGAAACATCACTTTTATTCTTTAACATGTAAATCCAAGTAACCCAAGTACAATCATCAACCAATGTTAAAAAATACTTGAAACCCTCGACAGACTCAACTTTAAAAGGACCCCACATATCCAAATGAACAAGATCAAATGGATGTGTAGACAAATTGTTATTAGAAGTAAAAGCTAAACGTTTCTGTTTCGCCAAAAGACAAACATAAGAATGTGAACTAGACAATGTAGACGGCTTGAAAGATGGTAGATGAGATGTAATTTTCTGCAGTACGATTTTGATGAAGGATATCCTAAGCGTTGATGCCATACATGTTCGTCAACTAATACAGAAACACAGAAGGAAGCAGCAACAGATGATGATGATAAACGTGAGATGAGTGGAGATGATGTAGTATCTAATATGTAAAGATTGTGATGCAAATTACCCTTCCCAATCATCAAGCCCCGAGAAAGTTCCTGAATGAAACAACCATGAGGAAAGAAATGAGCAGCACAACGTAAAGTATTAACCAAACAACTCACACTGATCAAATTGAATTGAAAATCAGGAACAAGAAGGACATTGTATAAAATCAATGAATCACTAATGTGTATTGTACCAGTGTGTGTGATAGGAACCCTAGTACCATTCGGAAGTGATACTGAAACACTAGAAACAGGTGTTAAAGCAGTGAAAATAGCTACGTCCGAACATACATGACTAGAAGCTCTACTATCTATTATCCAAGCATCACTAGGTAGAAAAGAAGGTAAGGTTGAAAGGCAATGGTTTTGAAAAATATCATTTTCATAGGTAAGGCTACGGGAAGGAAAAGGTATATTACCAGAGGTAGATGTAGAAGCCATAATACCATAATCTGTAATTGTTGGCTTTGGAAAAGTTGATGAGGAAAGAACTTGATTCTCTGGAACCCGAACTTGAGAATTGAACTGAGCAATGAGATGTTGAATTTGTTGTGGTGTGAAGTTCTGCAATGTCACATTAGTCCCACCAGTAGTAACATAAGGAAGCGGTTCAGACGAATATACAGAGGCTCCTCCATTAGAGTAAGCATTGGCAATCACATTAGCTGTATGGACCGGTGTCAACTGCATCTGTTGTTGTTCGTGTTGAACAGGAGCATTCTTTGACTGCGTCTGATTCTTAAAAGAACCATGTGTCTTATAGCCCGGTGGATATCCATGCAATTTAAAACACTTCTGAACCATGTGACCAATCTTCCCACAATGTGTACATACTGGTTTCTGACCTTGACGAGTAGTGTTATAAGCTGCAGCATAAGGAGTATCTTCAGGAGCCAGCACTGGAGATGTGTTCTGAAATGCCACATTGTCAATCCGAGCCATTGGTCTCATAGAACGTTGTCTTTCATCTTGTGCCACAATATTGAATGCCTCCTCAATTGTTGGAATAGGCTTCAGCATCAATATATGGCGACGAGTCTGTTCATAAGACTTTGTAAGTCCCATGAGAAACTTGGTGACTCGACTTCGTTCATGTAGCTTCTCCCAAAGAACTGCAGCATCACACTCACATTTACCGCAGGTACAAACCGGAAGTTCAACGTAATTCTTGTGTTCCTCCCAAAGCGTCACAAGTTCAGTATAATAAGTTGAAACATCCATTGTACCCTGCTCAATCTTACTCAATCTCTGCTCTATATCAAAGACTCTAGGCGCATCATCTTGCTTAAACCTAGCTAAGAGATTGGTTCATGTACCTTCAGAAGTGTTGATGAAAAGCAAACTCTGCCCAATCTTCTTGGAAACAGAATTCATCAACCAAGTAGCCACCATATCGTTGCAGCGAGACCAAGCACCATAATCACGGTGTGTAGAAGCAGGTTGAGGAACCATACCATCGATGAATCCGAGTTTATTGCGGACATTCAACGCCATTCGAATCGATCGAGGCCATGAATGAAACTCCGATGCAGTATTCAATCGATCCGAAACAAGAACAAGTCCAGCATGATTGTTATGATGAAGAAAGAAAGGATTATCGTACTGATCGACTGATGATCGCTCCGACGGTAAAGACGCCATAACCACGATCCAGTGAAAGAATCAATTGATTCTTAAACGAGCTTCAGAAATCAAACTTCAGATACGAAAGCCCAAGAAAAGAAGCACCGAGTAACAGAAGACGAGCTGGAAAATGAAATCCCTAATCGCGTTATACAAAAGATTCAGGAATCGCGAAAACATAGATACCGGAAAGCTCATATCGAAGCGGAAGATTCGTGTATGTGCTCTGATACCATATCAAACCTTGTGCTTAAGGTTGGAGCTGAAGATGAAATAAAATAAGTGAAAGAGAAAGATGAAATGCGAGAGAGGAATCAAAGAATATAACTAATTTAACTAACCAATATACTAAACCATCCTAATACACCCCCCCTCAAGTCTTTGGCTTCAGAACCGGAAGAAAAAGACTTGATAAAGAAAGCCTCTGCAACATGGAAAGAAAAGGACCCGGGTGAAGTGGCTTAGTTAAGATATCGACAAGTTGATTTCCAAAAGAAAGTCTCTCTCTCTCTCTCTCTCTCTCTCTCTCTCTCTCTCTCTCTCTCTCAACATGTTTTCACTATAGATTTTTCCTGCAATTTGTTGAGAAATTATTTTCCAGACATTGATTTAGCTTTTGGATTTGGCTGTTTTCACCATCAAATCGTTTCTTCTGTAGACTTATAATGTTCTTACAACATGAGATTCAAGAATCAATAAGATTCTTCATATTAAGTTATAGATTTCCATCCTATAAAAATCCAATGTTTCATGCTTTTATATGCTTCACATGTGCCACTGACCTTATTGGTTCTTGCTTTGTTTTAAAAAAAAACAGTCTTTCGGTAATTATTATTACAGATTTAATTGCTCTGTAACAAAAAATCATTGGTTCTTGCTTACTTTTACTTTGTACTTCTTTCGTTCTGAAATGTAAGATGTTTAGAAGAAATTTTATGTTCCAATATATAAGATGTTTTCATATTTTTAGGTAGCTTTAACTTTATCAAAATCTGTGTAACCAATCAAATTTAATAAGTCTATTTTATAATTGGTTGAATAGTTTTTAATTTATAGTTTTAATAATATTTTTTAGATAAAAAATAATTTTCTTTATAAGTGTGTTCTACCCAAAACATCTTAATATGAATGAGTCTCTTGCCCTGTAATCTGTATAAAGAAGAGTTTTGGGTAATTATTTGTGCAGTTACAACAACGGAGAAGGCACAGATCGCATTGGAGTTGTTGAGGGATAACAAGAACAAGTTTAATCTTGGGATCAGCAATGTTGACATGCCAGACATGGATGGTTTCGAGCTGCTTGAGCTTCTTGGTCTTGAAATGGACTAACCTATCATTCGTATGTTCCTGTTTAATTATTTTCATGTTTCTTAGAGAGAATGTTTTGATCTTTTTTTATAAAGTTGTGATCTTTTTAATTGTCTTTTGCAGTGTTATCTGCACATAGACATCCAAAGTATGTGATGGAAGGAGTCAAGCATGGTTCCTGCGACGATATCCTTAAATCAGTTCGAATTGAGGAGCTCAAGAACATATGGCAACATGTGGTGGGGAAAATCATGTTTAAGAAGATGAAGAGCATTTTGACTAACGGGGAATCCCAAGGAAACTCCGATCAGAACGGCGTGAATAATCAACAGTGCTTTATTTGAACCAGTGAGAACAATTAGAAACAACTGCCGTAACTGTTTTCAAGACAAAAAAAAAACATAAAATGGGAACAGACGCCAATAGTCAAACCATATTGTTGCCAATCAATTGACTATCCATTAGTTCTTTACAAGTAGGAACAACTTATTCAAACAATAAAGGATTTAAACATATCTCATGCATCACTCAACATTTTTTCATCAACTTTAATTTATGTTTTACATTCAACTATTTTTATTCCGGTGCAACTATCGGCTATTTATTCTATTTATATTGCACTAATCTATGAAAACCACTTATGATATTCCTATTTAACCTAATCAACTATAAAATAAAGTAATACACTACTATCACTAACCAATATCAGATGGATCAAAAAAACTATTTTGAACTCATTAGAGACAAAACATACGAACCCGACACGTAGCGCCGGAATACCACTAGTATTAGCATAAAAGTGATCTGCTCTTTGAAGTTCAACCATTTCAGCTAAAGCTACCTATATGTATATATTACAATGAGCTTTTAAAGCAATTAGAATTAAATTACTGAAAATAAGTTAAGAGTTACGCAGATATCAAATAAATGTATCTCGCACAAGAGTAGAACACCGTCTTTGCAAACGGAGTTTTCATAAAAGGAATAGCCTTTGCTTTTGGAGAACATGTCCGCAAAGTAAAAACCTTTTTCAAACATATAACTGTGACAACCCGTCCCACACTCACTAGGACCCAAGGCTCACAGCCCTACAGGGCACCGTCTCTGACTCCATAATTAGGTTGTTGGTACGCTTGGCGTTCCTCGAACCCAAAACCTCACCCTTTAACAACCTTCCCACAAAAACTTCGATGAGAAGTTTCGGGAGGAGCAATTTGAAAACCTGATGATTGTTATATAGACCAGTTCTTCTAATATTAATTAGTTAATCACTTAGTGTTACATTATACAAAGCTCAAACTATTTACACGTAATTACATCACATCACCTTTGGTTAAAAATGCTGGCCCAGTTAGTAAGGCGTGACTCGTGCCATAGGAGAATCCGTGCCATAGCAGAATCCTGTTCTTCGTTCGCGAAAACTAGCCAGACAAAATGTATGTAGAATCATAAAACGATAAGAGGATTATATGACTTTTATGTGTATATATATATTAATATATATAGTACATTACCTTATTGAAATCATCAGGTAGATTTGTTCTTAATGTTGTTCTGAATACTTGAGTGATCTCCGGTCTCTGCTCATGTCTCCTCTTGTATCTTGTATTCTCTATATACTCGGCGATCTGATTCCATTATATATAACAAGTAAAACGAGACTAATAGTCTAGATATTCACATTCAAGGCAATATTAGCTACAAATCAAGGCATACAATGGAAAATTCCTCAGAATCTTTACTTATTGGTGTCAAATCACATCTAAGGTGCTGGTAGTATGAAATAATACAAAGGATCCTCCTACAAACATACCATCAATGGTTACACAAAATATAACAAAAAAATAAGGAATGCATACCTGTGAATCAGAGCTACTAGACAAAACCTTCTTCGCTACTCCAATTTCGTTTAAGGCTTCAACCTTTCATCAAAACATATATGTGTTACAAAAGCAGACATATCTAACCAAAAGTGAAAGGAAGAATAAGAAAGAAGATTCACCATATCTAACTTCTGTCTCAACTTCTCGGGTGTGTTGATAACAAACTCACATGTTATATAGAAACCCAAAATCATGAGGTATGACGGTATAGAACTCTCTGTACCAAAATAAAATAAAAAAAATGTCAGCGAAATTAATGTAAACACAAATAATTAATAATAATAATGTAACCACAAAAGAAGGTAGAAGGATGTTACCACACACAGATGCTGACAGAATCAATTTGTAAAACACCTTACCCGCTTAGTTCTTCAAGTCTAGCTTGTGTTTCTTCGTTTATAATCTTGTCTTGCTGTTCTTCAATCACTTTTGATATACTCTTCAGTACTTCATAACCCTGTTTCAAGAGGAGCAGTTAATCATCCGATTTTTGTTTTCTGTAGTAATCAATCTTCAGAGGGCCGGTCTTGTACAAAGCCTAATGAAACATTTGCTTTGGCTTTTAAACTGTACAGAGCGAATATATATAGGTTTTACAATCTCCAAATGTAAACAGAAAAATATTTTAAAAATGTCTAAAAATGCAATATAACAAAAGCAGCTAGTATAGCAGTTATTTCAGATACCTTTAGAATTGTGGACTTGCTTAGCTTACCGAGTGGCAACTTATTGGCATCATAACCTATTTCAGCCATTTGTTTAACCATCATGTTATTTAAAAATGAGAGATACGAAACTGGCGACGTGAGGATCAAGTCTTGATGATTCCAAAGGTTTATCAACTTCTAATGATTCGCTAAGAAGACTCAAATTTCCCCCCGCACTGCTATTGTAGTCGGTTAGAATCGGTGTATAGAGGTTAAGACAAATCGAAGAAGGAATGAATGACGTCGTCTGAACATTCGACGGTTTAAAGTAAGTCTTTGTCTTCTCAGAGAACTTGTTAGTAAACGATACACGAGCAAAACTTTCATTATTAAAAGGGCCATGTAGTTTGGTTTGGCCTTTCACACCAACTCTTCCCCATCTCTGGTATAAATAGTAAGTAAGCTTATTATGAAACTGTGCAGGGTGAGGATCCGACTCTGCACAAACCACAAAAGATTAAGCAACCTACTTGGCTTATTAAGTTATTATCACCAGAGCTGGTCCTGAGAAACATTTTTATCTTGGTCCCCAACTTTAATAGCTTAATACATAGGACTAATGCACCCAAATTATAAAAGATGTATTTTATTAAGTTTTACCTAAAATGTTTACTACTCACTAAATCTCATGACCGGCCTTGTTTATCATTGGTTTACAATAGAATATATAACGTACCTAGGACTTTGATAAGCTAGCAGTGCCACTAGCCTTTGTACAGAAGCGTAAGAGATCACAGAGGGAGCATAAGAGTGGCTAGAGAGGAGTATGAGATGAAGTAAAGACTCTGGAGGAGGAAGAGAGTCTTAAATGAAGAATAATGAATAAGGAGTTATACGTTGTCGTATTGTCTTTACATTTAAGTATTTATGTTGAGGAGATGTAAACATTCGCATTATCATAATTGATCATTAAAAACCTTATCTTATCTCTTATCCTTTCTTCTAAATCTCTCCCCCGTTCTAGTTACGGATAAGCTTGCTTATCATTGGTATCAGAGCCTTGATCATGCCTCCTAAGCAAGATCAGCAGTCTGAGAAGATCGTGACCATGGAAGGTCAGATCGCGAGTTTGGTGGGTGCTATCGATGGGTTGCGACTCGTGGCGGAGAAACACGACCGCCAAGTCGTAGATCTGGAGAAGCACGCGGAGGAACGTCATCAGCAGGTGATGGAGATGTTGAAACAACAATCGGTGAAGGGTGCGAGTTCAGAGAAGATCGATCCGAAGGAGAGCCACCGTGAGTCCGAAGGATCTGTTCCTAAGGCTCAAGGCTTGCAGATCCGCTCGGAGAAGGGTCTCTTGTTTATACCGGAGACGGCGACACCTCTGAGATCGGCGGAGAACAACCCTCTATCGTATCAGGTGGGTTCATCGGGGTTTTCAGCGCAACAAAATCTGGATTCACCTCCGAAGAAACTCGATCTGCCAAACTTTGAAGGGAAGAATCCAGATGACTGGATCTTCCGTATGGAGAAATGTTTTTCGGTTAACCTAACCGAAGGGAAGCTTTCGTTGGCAATGTCATGTTTGGTGGGGTGTGCAGTGACATGGCTAAGGATGATTCAAGACCGAGAGGAGCCGTTAGATTGAACGGATTTCAAGGTGAAGTTGAGGAAGCGTTTTAAACCCACGAGAGGTGGAAGGATTCTCAGTCAGATGCTCCGTCTGCGACAGACCGGCAACATCTCTGAGTATCGAGAGCAATTTGAGGAGCTATCAGCTGAGGTACCACATGTACCAAATGATGTGTTGGAGGAGATATTCCTACACGGAATGAAGGGCAGCTTGTGAGAGCAGGTGGTGCGGTTGAGGCCTGTGGGAATGGATGAGATTGTCAATATGTCGAAGATCATTGAGGAGCAGGAGAATGAGCGCAACTCGTACCACAACCGATCGTTTCAGAGGACCAGTTCTGCGCCTGCACTCAACTCTAACGAGCGAAGCTACAACTCTAAGTCGAGTCAGACAAAATATGGCGAGAACACACCAGCGAAGAAATCAATGGACTCTCAACGTGATACCAAGGGTAGTGAGCAGAGGAGGACTTTTCAAAACCCTTGTCGCCATTGTGGGGAGAGGTTCTTCGCAGGGCATCGCTGCAAAGCATTTCAGCGATACAAGAAGTTGGAATTGGAGGAAAGTGAGGAAAAGGATGAAGAGGAGTTGAGTGATGATGAGAAGTCCGAAGATCAAAATGGTAATCAAGAGCAAGAGCTTCACGTACTGTCGTTAAATTCGATGGTAGGCATTACCTCTAAGAAGACTATGAAGATGAAAGGGTTGATTGGGAACAAGGAGGTAGTGGTTCTCATTGACTCGGGAGCGACATGTAACTTTATAGCGAAGAAGTTAGTAGAGGAGTTGAAGCTACCGGTGGTGGAGACTGTAGGCTTTGGTGTGGCTGTGAGTAACGGTGAGGTCATATCAAGCTCAGGGAAGTGTGAAGGTGTGGAAGTAGTAATCCAAGGAGTTAAAATTAAAGAAGAGTTTTTGAGGTTTGAGTTGGGCAATATAGAATTGGTGCTCGGTTATTCGTGGTTGGCTGAGTTTGGAGAGACTCGCATCAATTGGGGTCTCCACATATTGAGATTCCAGAAGAACAAGGAGTGGGTATCAATCTGCAGTGACCCTGAGTTATTGAAGGCGCAAGTGTCTCTCAAAGCGATGGAGAAGTTGTGTGGAAAGGAAGATGTTGTGTACTTGCTGGAACTTCAGACATTGTTCGAAAGTGCCACCACAGAGAAGGAGAAGAAGCCTAGCCAGATGGTGACAACCTTGCTGAAGAAGTTCGCAGGAGTATTCCAGATGCCAAAGAATTTACCCCCAAAGCGATCAAGGGAACATGCGATAACTCTTCAAGAGGGGTCGTCGCCAATCAACGTGAAGCCGTATCGTTATTCTCACACGCAAAAGAACGAGATAGAGAAGCTTGTTAAGGATATGCTGCAGGCAGGGATCATTCATCACAGCATCAGTCCTTTCTCGAGCCCGGTGTTGTTTGTGAAGAAGAAGGATGGAGGGCTGCGGTTTTGTGTAGACTATCGCGTAGTGAACAAAATCACAATACCGGATCGTTACCCAATTCCAGTTATAGAGAAGTTGCTAGATGAGTTGGCTGGAGCTACCATCTTCTCAAAACTGGATTTGAAGTCTGGATATCACCAAATAAGGGTGAGGGCTGGTGATGTGGGGAAGAGAGCCTTCAAAACCCATGAAGGGCACTACGAGTTCTTGGTGATGCCCTTTGGCCTCACCAATGCTCCCGCGACTTTTCAATCCGTAATGAATGATATATTCAAGCCGTACCTGAGAAGGTTCGTACTGGTGTTCTTTGACGACATCCTCGTCTACAGCAAAAACGAAGCTGAGCACAAGGAGCATTTGAGGGTGGTGCTACAGCTTCTCAAAGACCACCAGTTTTATGCCAACGAGAAGAAATGCGCGTTTGGGCAGTTAGAGATTGCGTATTTGGGACATGTAATCTCGGGATGGGGAGTTGCAGCTGACCCAGAAAAGATTGTAGCAGTGAAGCAGTGGCCTCAGCCTAGAAACATCACATCCTTGAGAGGGTTTCTCGGGCTCACAGGTTACTACCGAAGGTTCGTGGAGGGTTATCGAAAGATAGCAAGGCTGTTAACTGATTTACTGAAGAAGGGATAGTTTAAGTGGTCTGAGAAGGCGATAAAGGCGTTTGACATGCTTAAAACATCAATGACTCAGCTTCCCGTGCTGATTCTGCCAAACTTCAACGAGCCATTTGTTGTTGAAACAGACGCTTCAAGAGTGGGCATTGGAGCCGTGCTGTCTCAGAATAATCGGCCCATTGCCTTCATCAGTAAGGCATTTTCAAGCAAGGGGAGAGTCAAGTCTGTTTACGAGAGGGAGCTTCTCGCGATAGTCTTTGCAGTGAGTAAGTGGAGAGTACTTAACGGGCAATAAGTTTACTATAAGGACTGATCAGAAAAGTTTGAAGCACTTATTGGAGCAGAGAGCTGTTTCAGTAGAGCAGCAGAAGTGGGCGTCGAAGTTGCTGGGGTTAAACTACTCCATTGAATACAGGCCTGGGAAGGATAATAGAGTGGCAGATGCGTTGTCGCGCATTCCGGGAAAGGACGAGATGTTCGAGTTGCAGTTAACAGCGCCTCTTACACTTGACAAGGAGGAGTTGGCTCGTCAGTTAGCTCAGGATGCAGTTTTGAAAAACATAATGGATGCAGTGAATGATGGAGTAGCTGGAACGGAAGGGTACAGTGTGAAAGATGGTCTGTTGTTTAAAGACATTCGGCTAGTGATTCCGGAGAAGTCGCCTTTCATTCCAGCTCTCTTACGACAGTTCCATGACAGTGATGTCGGATGTCATGAAGGGGTTCTAAAGACGTTTAAAAGGATGGTCAGAGAGGTGCTGTGGAAGGGAATGCGTACTGACATCACAGATTTCATCAAAGCTTGCGCCGTCTGTCAACAGAACAAATACTCCACCTTGTCGCCAGCTGGTTTGCTCACACCACTCCCAATTCCTCAACAGATGTGGACTGACATAAGCTTGGACTTCGTGGAGGGCCTGCCGTTCTCAAAAGGGTTTGACGTGATATTGGTGGTCGTTGATAGAATCACAAAATACGCTCACTTCATTCCGCTGCGACACCCGTTCACCGTGAAATCAGTAGCAGAGACGTTTGTTAAGGAGGTTGTGAAGCTCCACGGCTTCCCGGAGACTATGGTATCAGATCGTGATAAAGTGTTCTTTAGCCAGTTCTGGTCGTCGCTCTTTAAGGCTCAAGGTACAGCGTTGCACAAGAGTACAGCGTATCACCCACAATCGGACGGTCAAACGGAGGTAGTTAACCGCTGTCTTGAGGCTTACCTGAGATGCTTCGCAGGTCGTAAACCATCGTCGTGGACGCAGTGACTTCCGTGGGCGGAGTACTGGTATAACACTTCTCACCACTCTGCTACGAACACCACTCCGTTCAAGGCCCTCTATGGTCGCGATCCTCCGAAGCTACTACGATTTGGAGATGTGGCAACGGCAAATGCGGAGGTGGAAGAGTTAATCAAAGGGCGTGATCAGTTGTTGCAGGAGTTGCGTGATAATTTGGTCACAGCACAAGCAAGGATGCAAGCTTCAGCGGATAAGAAGCGAAGGGATGTGGAGTTTGAGGTTGGAATGTGGGTTTATTTGAAGCTGCGTCCCTACCGTCAGACGTCTGTGGCCACGCGTAGAGCAGAGAAGTTAGCTCCGAGATTCTTTGGACCTTATCGAGTGGAGAAGAGAGTTGGAAAGGTGGCTTATAAGCTGTTGTTACCAGCGCACAGTCTGATACACCCCGTGTTCCATGTTTCTCAACTGAAACTGGCTGTGGAGCCTAACACTAAGGTCCAGGAGCTCCCTTTAATCCTATCATCTACACTGGAGTGGAATGCAGAGCCTGAAGATTTGTTAAGCATCAGAAAGTCGAGTAATGGGCAGCAGGCAGAGGTTTTGGTTAAGTGGTCTGGACTTCCGAAGTTCGAGAATTCATGGGAGCCGCTTCAGAGTCTTATGGAACAGTATCCTCATTGCCAGCTTGAGGACAAGCTGAGTCTCTTACAAGGGGTATTGATAAGCTAGCAGTGCCACTAGCCTTTGTACAGAAGCGTAAGAGATCACAGAGGGAGCATAAGAGTGGCTAGTGAGGAGTATGAGATGAAGTAAAGACTCTAGGGGAGGAAGAGAGTCTTAAATGAAGAATAATGAATAAGGAGTTATACGTTGTCGTATTGTCTTTACATTTGAGTATTTATGTTGAGGAGATGTAAACATTCGCATTATCATAATTGATCATTAAAAACCTTATCTTATCTCTTATCCTTTCTTCTAAATCTCTCCCCCTTTCTAGTTACGGATAAGCTTGCTTATCAGACTTGCATGATTATGAACTTGTTCTTGTTTTCACCAAGATGAGTCTGACTTAAGGTAGCATCGTAAATGTAGCTCCCCGACACAATTCATCGATAAAGAAATATGGTGAGTCTCAAAAGCTATTGAAACTTAAGACAAACGGAAACAGGAAAAAACTTGTTTCAAGCTAGGGCTTGTTGAATTAGAGTTTAGTAGTGACCTTTTGTAAAACATGGAAACTGCTTTTGATTTCATCAGGAATCCAGGGATCCAATACTGCTGCACCTTTCTTTGTTGCTGCGACTGTTTTGTTTTTCTCCTCTGCTTTAGTAGTCCTCTTCACTCTTTTTGTTTTATCTTTTGGTGTAGTTGCGAAGCATCCTGTTAGATTAGTGATGACATTGTGAATTGTGAGAATAATGGTTGTTTAAGGATGCAAGAAGAATCCTATGAGAACAACTCCTGCACCACTGGCCGGGGAAGCTAAACCAAGTGCAGAGGTGATGGAAGATCTTTCTCGTCATCCTAAGACGCTGCAAATTCGCCATTCCTCCAATCATCAATTCAGATATTCACAAACTCAAAAAGAGGAAGCGTGTTGGTCAATTTAGGGCGTGCAAAGCTCTGATTAGAGTTTTTAATCTATTAATACCATATTATGTGTTTTCTAATCGCAATGACCATTTTTGGGGTCTATCAAAAAGGAAACTTGCGATAGGAAAGGCCCGAACATCTCCGAAGGTCAAGTTTATACTTTATACCATGTTGATTTACTCTCTTTTGGAAATTAGTTGTCTAGTGGTTTGATTAAAATGTTTTTAATTTTCTACATTAGGTCTGAGTTTAGTCAAATTAATAGAAAAAAGGCTTTCGGGAAGCCAAAACTATCTCCAAGTTTCAGATTTCAATTTGATACACGCACTCTTCTCTTGACAATGGTTATGACCCACCAGATACCATCTTCATATTACTGTTCTTGTCTTAACGCCTTCAAGTTTCCAACTGTAGATGAAACTAGGGTTTCACCGGCGATTACAAAGGAGTATCAATGTCGAAGGCGCCGTCAGTTTCCAGATCACACACCACTGGGAAAGGGTTTGTTCAATAAAATCATGGTGAGAGATACTGTACCGAATCACTCTTGCAAGGTTACAAAGTTAGGCATCTTTTTTTTTAGAAAAAAAAAATATTTTTTATTTACTGCTACAATAATTACAGAGGAATTACAGAGAATGAGAATAAAACCCATGTGAACATAAGTTTCTTTTGTCAAACTCAAATCAAAGAAATAAAGAAAAGTCTTTGGTCTTTGTCTACTTCAGAGTTGACCTGTTCATTAGCATACAAGAAGATACAAGTTGTTTAAAGAAACCAACTAAAATTAATAAAAATAAAACTAGTTGGCTTTTCTTGATTAGTATCTACTAGTTGTATAAGATAATGATTTATACATTATGTGACTTGTGAGCACAAAAAAAAAAAAGAAGTTGACATTGTGTTAGAAGAAGTTGACTTGGACAAAACAAGACAAACTCTTACGTTCTTTTGCTTCCTTTGTCAGAAATGGGATAAAACAGTCGCAATTTAAGAGATGATGACTTCCTGAAAGCACAGAGATGATGGTATCCAAGGCTCTTACGCTCCTTTGCTGTGTGGTTCTCATCAATCTTTCCAATGCACAAGATCAAACAGGTTTGAAAATTTTCAAATCTTTATATGGTCAAACAACGATTATGGTTTTGTCTCTCTTTCTTGTTATGTCTGAAAGTTTGTTAAAACTGGTTACGAATCAGGATTCATTAGCATAGATTGCGGGTTACAACCGGATAATTCGAGTTACACGGAGTCTTCAACAGGTATAAAGTATGTTTCGGATTCGAGTTACACGGATACAGGAGCCAGCAGCTTCGTGGCGCCTGAGTATAGAGCAAACATGATGCAGAGCATGTGGTCCGTTAGAAGCTTTCCAGAGGGAGTCAGAAACTGTTACGAGATTGGTGTTAACGTCAGCGCCAAGTATCTGATCAGAGCGGCTTTTATGTATGGAAACTATGATGCAAGGAACGAGTTACCTGGGTTTGATCTTCACTTGGGACCAAACCAATGGGACAGTGTTAAACTGGAGTCTTCTGAGGGAACAGTGTCCAAAGAGATTATATACTCTGTCTTGACGGACACGTTACAAGTGTGTTTGGTGAATACAGGAAACGGTACACCTTTTATATCGGTTTTGGAACTTAGACAGTTGCCAAACTCTTCTTATGCAACCAAGTCTGAATCACTCCAGCTCTTTCAACGGTTGGATTTCGGGTCATCGACCAATCTAACGGTCAGGTATCCAGATGATGTTTTTGATAGAATATGGCTTCCATCTACACCAAACGGGTCTAAGCAGTTTAGTGAGCGGCCGACTTCTTCCTCACGCAACAGTAGCGGTAAGTTTCATCTTCCACAAGCTGTAATGAGAACAGCAGTTGTACCGGAAACCTCTGGTGGGTCTGTAGACTTTGGATGGACTCCAGATGATCCTTCTCTTGAGTTTTACTTCTACTTGTACTTCTCTGAACTTCAAGAACCTAGTTCTGGTTCTGTATCAAAAAGAGAGTTCATCATTTCGTTCAACGGAAACAGTTTTGGGAGACCGTTTAGTCTTACCTACTTGGAGACCTTAGTTCTGTCCATTTCTAATCCTTTGTCGGAACAGAGCTTCCAGTTTTCTATTAGTCAGAGTCGAGATTCAGCTCTTCCACCTCTTATCAACGCTATGGAGGCTTACTTTGTAAACAAGCTTCCGCAATCTTCAACAGATCAAAACGACCGTAAGCTCTCTCTCATCCTTGTGCTGTCCATTTCAGTTTTGCTGGTTCTGTCTTACTGTGTTTTCTCTCTGTGAGCATTATATAGTTTCGGCTATGAGGAATATTAAGTCTACATATAAAGTCAAGAGAAACTGGGAAGGAGATGTGTGTGTACCTCAAGCTTACACATGGGAAGGTGTGAATTGTAGCTACAATGGCACAAGCACGCCTAGAGTAATAGCTTTGTAAGTGTTATATCAACAGGTACATGCCTAGAGCAATATTTTTGTAAGTGAATCTCATTGGTTTATTTCTCTATGAAACAGAAACTTATCATCAGCCGGATTAACAGGAGATATATCATCTGATATATCGCTTCTTACACAGTTGCAAGTCCTGTAAGTTTGTAGCTTTTGTTGGTAATTACTATATGCAAATAGTAGAATTCTCTAACGTGTTTACCTTTAGGGACTTGTCTAACAACAATTTGACTGGACCAGTACCAGCTTTCTTGGCTCAACTTCAGTTCCTTAGAGTTCTGTGTGTATTTTGCTCAACCACACCTAACTAGTTATAGTATTTATAGCCCCCAGTAATTAGTAAATGACATTAGCCACTCTATATTTTTGCAGAAACTTGGGTAACAACCAGCTTAGTGGGCCTATACCGTCTATTCTCATGGGAAAAAGCGGCTTGTCGTTCAGGTACTCAAACACACTTCTCTTTCTCATTCATTACGTGCTTCAAAAGCGTTATATGATTCAACTCATAATCAATTGTATGTATATCTGCAGTATCGACGGGAATCCAAGTATTTGTGCTACAGGTGCCTGTGAAGAGCTCACACAAAACAAATCCAAGAAGAAGAAACTTCCCAGTTTTGTGATTCCCTTAGTTGCATCACTTGCAGGGCTCGTTCTCATCGCTACTATATCTGCAGCTATACTGTTTATCTTCATTAGAAAGAAAAAACAAGGTATGTTTCTTAGTTATGTTACTTGTTTTCTTAGTTTACATGAAATGGTCATTGTTGATTCTGAACGTGGCTTAAAATCTTGGTGCACCAGTAAATTGTCACCATTCGGTATATCTGTTAGGATTATTAGGAAAACCGCTTATACTAGATAATGTAGTTTGCCTAAAGAATATTGGGTTCTGATGCAGTATAAATACGGATCTAAGGGGTTTTAATTTATCCATTCACACAATTAATCAATATACAAACTTTAAAACAATTTGCTTCAATAGAATTTTTCTTTATAGTTTTCTTGCTTTCTTCAAGTATAGTTTGCGGGGTCATTCACAACATTTACGGTAGGTTTTACTATTCTGCTGCAGGTCGAACGGTCCACAGAACAATCACAGCTTCAAGTAATGGACTGTCATTACTTAGGAGAGATACCGGTTCAATGCCTCCATCAATGCAGCGAAGAGAAACCGGTTTCTCTACACGTCCGTCATTACAGAGAATAGAGAGTGGAATGACTGACCATGAGATGAATGAAACAGCAGTGGATGGCTTTGATATGGAACCTGCAAACAGAAAGTTTACATACGCAGAGATTGTGAATATCACAAATGGGTTTGAGAGAGATCAAGGGAAAGTAGGTTTTGGGAGAAACTACCTCGGACAGTTAAATGGTAAGGAAGTGACAGTGAAACTTGTGTCTTCATTGTCTTCTCAAGGCTACAAACAATTAAGAGCAGAGGTATATGCCAAATCTCTTTCTGTAAGACAATAACTTGCCATGAATTTTGTAATGGAGGAGACTTAGAAGAGCTCATGTGCATGCTAATTGTAGGTCAAACACCTTTTCAGAATTCATCATAAAAACCTTATAACCATGCTTGGTTATTGCAATGAAGGCGATAAACTGGCGGTTATCTATGAGTACATGGCTAATGGAAACTTGAAACAACACATCTCAGGTTCTTTACTGCATTCACACTTGTAAAATGCTTTATATTCTTTTTACATTTTTGAATCCCGGGCCTGTAGCCCCATACATTCTCTAAAGCAAGGCTCATGCCATGTAATTTAACTCTTCTTTGGATTTGAGCCTATGACCTATAAGTTACCTATAATCTATGAGTTTTATACACTAGGCCAACTCTTCATTAGTAAAATGCTGTATATTCTTCTTGAGGTAAAACCAGTGTTTGATTTTTGAAACTTGTCTTGTGCAGAGAACAGTCCAACTGTCTTTAGCTGGGAAGATAGACTTGGAATTGCGGTTGATGTTGCACAAGGTTAGCACTTGAAACCCACTCTGTGCTTTCTCTCTTGGAGTTTTGTGCTCTGTAATAAAACGTAAAGCGTGAATTACTCCCTTGCCTTTATATAGGACTTGAGTATTTGCATACTGGCTGCACGCCACCAATCATTCACAGAAACGTCAAGTGCACAAATGTATTCTTAGATGAAAACTTCAATGCCAAGTTAGGCGGTTTTGGCCTTTCGAGAGCGTTTGATGCAGCAGAAGGAAGTCATATGAATACAGCTATAGCCGGGACACCTGGATATGTCGACCCCGAGTAAAGATCTAAGCTCAAATCTTTGCTAAATTTCTCAAAAAAAAAAACTCTGCTATTTTCAAATAAAGATTAGATGTTTCACTGCAGGTATTACACATCAAACATCTTAACAGAGAAGAGTGATGTGTACAGTTTCGGTGTTGTTCTATTAGAGATTGTTACAGCGAAACCCGCTATCATAAAGGATGAGGAAAGGATGCATATAAGTCAATGGGTTGAGTCTTTGCTCTCAAGAGAAAACATTGAAGAGATTCTTGACCCCAGCCTTTGTGGAGACTATGATCCAACCTCTGCGTTTAAGACCGTGGAGATCGCTGTGGCTTGCGTTTGTAGAAACTCTGGTGACAGACCTGGAATGAGTCAAGTAGTGACGGCTCTTAAGGAGAGTTTGGCTGCAGAAGTTGAGAGGAAAAATGATTTGCCAGTTGTGTCAACAGACTCAGTTGAAGATCTTGCCCTTGGCTTTGGTTCTAATCCACCTCCTCGTTTGCGATGATAAGTTATTGATTTTATGTTGTAATAATTGGGGTGTGAAAAATATTTGTAATGTATATTTGCTTTTTGTGAGTTGGAGTAACAAAATGCTACAGCTACCACCCTAATTTAGGCTTTGTATGGTTTTGCTTTACAATATACAAACTCATTGCACTCCTAACAAAAAATGACTAAGATGTGAGGTGGTTATATCAAGAAAGACTTAGCATCTTTGTTGAGTGAAAAAAGAGTAGTATAGTTGTTGTGCTGGTAAGCTCGGGTATATGAAGAATTGGTCAGTGTCGGAATCACACAAGTGTAATAAGTAGACACCTAACCAAGGATGACTGACAAAGAACTCAATTCTCTTTATTCAACATCTCTGAGGTCAAAAATATGTTTAAATATCACAATACCTCAAGTATAATTGCGTAAGAAGAGACTTATTAATGATCAGTTGTGGTGTTCACAGTCCAAACTCAAGCACTTTCCAGAACAAAACCAAGATTGACAAGTGTAAGATCTATTAGAACCCAAGAATCTTGGGTGCAAGTTCCAATAAGGGCTCCAATGCGCTTGGAGCAAACTTTCTAGCAAAGAGATAACAAACAGGAGACCTCTGATCATTGTAGAGGCAGGCTTTAGCTCCAGGAAGATTCTTGAGGAAAGCTTCTGTTACATCAGCCTTACCAAAAGTAGCTGGATGAGCACCACCACGTGACCAATCTGTATATGTCAGTGTCCGGTTAGCCAGAAAAATTCTATGTTTCATAGACAACATTGTAGGGAAGTAATGTTCATCAACATAACATGGTGGTTTACAAAACTCTTTGAATTTGGGATAGTAAGTGGTGTCTTGAACAATCTCAAGAGCGAGTTTCCGGTTAATTTCAAACCACTGAGACCCTTTTCTCCACTGGCTAAGTGTGATCTCAGGTTCCATACCGTTTCTGTATCTTCCTCTCCCATCAGGTCCTTCCTCGTCAGCACAACCCATGAAACTATATCTTGATCCAGAGACATAACCATAGATAAAGCCGAAACCGCGTAGAGGAATGCATGATTCAGACAGCAGAACAAACCATTCATTAGATATATCAAGCAACGCACTAGCTAGAAGCCTCCTTTCAGCGTCACACATACTCATCTCTCCCCATGCCACAGCCTATAATTCATAAGAAAAATTCACACACGTGAGGAGGAACACTAATAAAAAGGCTGTAACCTGAAAAATCAAAGACAGTACCTGACTTGGGATGTATCTTCTGTAAAACACAGATGACCTATCAAAATCTGATCTGTAGTTAGGCAATGCATGAACATAGATTGAGTAAAGACCCTCATGTCCCTTAAAGAACATCTCCCAAAGTGGAGCAAATGGTAAAGGCCCCTTGGTGAGAAACATGAAAGCCAACTTAGGAACCCGTTTAAACGGATAGTCATGTCTCTTTGGCTCCATGGAAGCGCGCCAAAGCAATTCACCGTCATTCATAGTGTGCCAAACATTCAAAGGAGGCCTAAGAAAGCTCTCTAATGTAACGGCCTCGTGATCATACATAGAGACCAACGTGGTTGAAGACACAGGATCTTGAATCTTGAAGAACTTGATCATGTGTATACTAACAACGGAGATCCCAAGAGTCAAAACAAGAAACAACAACAAAACCTGAAGCAGACGTATTGACACAAGGGCCCTAGATTGGTTTGTGATTCTTGATTTAGGGGGTGGTGATGCAGCATTATCTTTAACCCCTTCTTCCATATCCATCACTTTCATCTAAAAGATCTCAACTTTTTTTTATTTTATTATGCTTCGACAATGTTTGTCTGACGAATCCATTGAGAAATGTTATTCTAAAAACTCTCATCTGATTTATCATTTTAGTGTAACATAAGCATAAACCTAGGAAACGCATAACGTCGCCATCCTCTGTAGTTTGACGGTTTCAGCTTTTAGTTTCACATTGGAACAGTGTTTTTAAGAAATATATATGCCTGGGCATTATGGTTTTCGATTCAGTTAGGTTAATTTGGTTTAGTTTTTTTGGTTATAGGATCAATTCGGTTATATATGAAATTTGGTTCGGTTTCGGCTCAGTTCGGATAACAAAGTTGGAAACCGGCTAATATCCAATAAAATTTTGGATCCAATTGGTTTGGTGCCAATTTTTGGATAATCTCAATTAATTTGAATAAATTTTATGGTTAACTCAAAGTTTTCAGAGAAAATATCGGGTAGCTCCGGTTTTGAAATAAAATATCGAGTAAAAATTTCAGATAGTTGGTTTTCGAATAATTAGATTTATAAACAATATTTTAGGATATTTTTTATCGTAAAACTAAATATAAGTGATATTTTAAGTATTTAAAAACCTAGGTATATATCTATTCAGTTATTCTTTCGGTTCCAAAGATATATAATCACTTTGAATATTTATAAAATTCAGTTTGGTTTCGATTTTTTTGGTTTGGTACAGTTTGCCTCTGCGGTTCCAAATAAATGTACACAAGCCTAGTTATAAACCTAATAGAATGATGAAAACTGTTTATACATTTAATACTCCACACTTAGAAACATATGTTTCCATTACAATGACTCTTTCATTACAATGGCCAAATCACTTTGCAGTAAAGTTCTTATATATAACATATCCCCAGAAGCTTGACATTGCATTACACTTTATTGATCTTTACATGGAAGCCTCTGTAAAAAAATGACATTTCGATGAGTAGGGGAGATAGAGAGAGAGCCAGCAATGGCATCAAAGTTCATCTTTTTGGTAACTCTTATTTGGCGATGAAGTTTTCAAGTCGAGAAGATATCTTGTGGCCATGGAGGCATGAAGGGAAGCACCATAAGGTAGCAACTCTTCATTGACCTCGAAATAAGGTGAGTGAGGGCTCGCCATTGGTGAATGAGCTTCGTTTTGCATACCGACAAAGCTGAAATGTCCAGGCATTGCTTGTTGGTAGAAAGAGAAATCCTCTGATCCCATCAACGGTTGCATCTCGACATAGTTCGGAGTCCCTAACATATCACCTGAAACGTTCTTGAAGAACATGTGCAAGTCTTTGTCGTTAACAGTTGGCGGGAAGAATGGTTTCTCCTCTTCAAGGAAATCAACTGTTGCATTGCACATATGCACGCTTGCTTGCCTTGTGATAACCTGAAACATTGTTTAAAAGCTTTGCTTTAAGAGTAAGACAAAAGTCTCTGCCAGTGTTTTAAAAACCGGACCGACTCGATGGTTGGACCAGACTCAACCATGAAGCGGTCACGTAGCTGAGTTGAGTCTAATAACCAAATTAGATCTCAAAGTTATTGAACTGAATATAAACCACTTAAAACTATCGAAAATCCATAAACCAACCAAAGAACTAAAAACTATTTATATTTACAATATTTTATATTTGATACTTTTGAATTATGTATCATATTTACTAATATTACTATTAAATTTATGCAATTAAAATATTTTGGCGGTAAATGAACCAAGTTTAACCCGGTCGAACCATATTAACCGTGATCCAAATAATTATCGGGTTCAGTTTCCAGTTTCCGGTCGGTTCTTAAAACATTGTTCTCAACACTACACATCAGTCACCAGTGTGTACTAACCTGCTCAATTCTTTTCTTGAGTTGTGTAAAGCTCTTAGTTGAAAACGCTCTGAATGTACCACCGATAGTAACAGAGTCTGGAATCACATTAAAAGCACCACCGCCTTCAAATTTAGCAACTGTAACCACCTGCAAACACTCTCATATACATCAACACATTCCATGTAAAGACACTTGAAGAGCTAAAGATTGTTGTATCTTCTATACCTGAGAGTCTAAAGGGTCTGCCTCTCGTGAAACGAGGTGTTGTAAGCTAACAATAACGTTTGAAGCTGCCAGAATTGGATCTATGGCGTGCTGAGGAAGAGCTGCGTGACCTCCTTTCCCGCTTATCTTAGCTTCGAAAAAGCCGCTACCAGCCAACAACGGACCTTCTCTTGAGCTCACTTGACCTAAACTCAGTTGATTTGTAACATGTAACCCAAAAATTGCGCTCACATCCTTCAATACTCCAGCTTCCACGATCTTCTTTGCACCTCCTCCTCCTTCCTCAGCTGGTTGGAAAACAAGAATCACTGTACCCTAAGATGGTCCAAGAAATGTACACAGGAATCCAGACATCAAGATACTTTCAAAGATTTTAAATTTATATTAAAGAAAACACCAACCTGTAGCTCATCTTGGTGTTCTTTGAGCAACTTTGCAGCACCGAGGAGCATTGTAGTGTGAGCGTCATGTCCACAAGCGTGCATCTTCCCGGGAACCTTACTCTTGTGCTCCCATTCCACCATCTCCTACACAATCCACCACATAAGAAACTAGATCTATAAGTCAAATATAGAGAAAGCATTTTGCTAGAAACCAGTTAGATTTTCAAAAATAAAAACAGCATACAGTATAGTAATTTAACTAGCACTTATAACCAAAATCTTCATGGAAAAGAGACAAAACACATGTTCCATGAAGAGAGTGAACAATGTTTCAAAGTAATTCCACCAACAATTCAAGCAATTGCATAGAAAGATCCCACACAGAATCAAACTCAAAAGAATTTTTCAACTAAAGTATAGTAAGTTAACTACTCTAAAGAGGCACATATAACTAGAATCTTTCATGAAGAAGAGACAGAACACATGTTCCTCGTTTCAAGTGTTCCATGACAGAGTCAAACCAATGTTTTTTTTTTCTCTCACATCTGATTTTATAATACTGAAAATCAGTTACCTGCATAGCAAGTGCGTCCATGTCTGCTCTCAAAGCAACAAAAGGAGCTTGACCAGTTCCGACATATCCAATAACGCCAGTAACAGCAACTGGGTACTTGTAAGACACACCCATCTTCTCCAGCTCTGTCCTAACGAGCCTAGATGTCTCTACTTCCTCGTAACCTAGCTCTGGATTCTCGTGAATTTTCCTTCTAATCCCAACCATCCAGTCGAAAAAATCGTCTCTTTTAGCTAAAGCAAGAAACTTTGGAGGGATTTGAGAAAACCCATTTGAGGTTAAGGAAGAGGAAGATGAAATCTGACAAGAGTTGAGCAAGTGGATGATCAAAACAAAGGAAACCCATTTGCAGAAACTCATGGCTCAGTGAATTGAATCGATTGGGTTCGAAAGTTCAAACCAATCGATTTGGTGGTACAGAGGAGAGATGAGATCGAAGAAGAGAGAGAGAGAGAGAGAGAGAGAGTTCTCTGCGTGACGATGAAGCAGGGAAACAGGAAGCAGATAACGGTATTTAAATCCAACATAGCGGAAGCAAAAGACTACACGGGAACTTATAAAACAAACTAACTTTAATTGTGTTTCTTTTGCAAAATCATTAAAAATAATGTTTTTGTAATTTTCTTTGATCAATTATCAAAAATAAGAAAAAATATTATTTTCCCTTAATTGTAATGACCATCAATTTGATAACCGTTTGAAAAGAGTGATGGGATCTTCTTTGGATTAAAACCTAAAGTGTAAATAAGCCAACCAAAGCGGGACTACAATTCTTCATGTGTCTTTGTTAGAGTTTCTGCATTTGGAATTTGTAATATTATTCAACAGTTTTATGGGAATACAAGCAGCCAAATATGAAGCCTAAAAGTATTCGTTTATAAACATTTTGAGAGATCAAATATAGAAATACAAGTTGTTCCAAAAATGTTTGTGTACTCTTTAATATCCCGTTTATTATTAATTTACATTTTAATGAGACTTTTTAAGTAATTTTTTTTAAATTTTGTACACTTATCTATAACATCATATATTTTAGAATAGAGGGTACAAAATAATGGTTGATCCAGAAATTGTTTTTTTTTCATTTGAAGTCACAGTATCTTTTATATAAAATATATTTTTTATTTATATAATAAATATTATTATTAACTAACATTTTAAAACGTGTATTCCATTTTATATATTAAACTATTTATCACTAGTTTGGATCTTAAATATGTTTTCACTTTATATATATATTATTAATTTTATTAAAAACAACAATGTTCAACAGAATCACAACATCGAAAATATTTATGTGAATAATTGTTTCCTACTAATTACTTATTAAGCAAAATAATACTATTTGATTTTATATTTTAACAAGAAAAACTATTAATATTATGATTACAATAAGCTTCATGATTATAAAGAAAGAATTCCAAAAAATAAACTTGTTACCTATCTTTTTAACTTATCTTGATTTTTATGAGTATAAATTAATAAAATGTTAGAATTAGTAAACTGACATCAAATAAGTTTTATAATAAAAATTGATCAAATAAATATATATCACACAATTAATCAAATGAACTACAGAAATTCTATTAAAAGTTAATAACAAAACATATTAAAATAATTAAAAAATAAATAAATAATATCTTATATATTTTCATATTTAATATAAATCAAATAATATAATTATATAGTTTTCCAATACACTAAACTAAAAATGTTAAAACACTACTTCCCAAAATTTTATAAAACCGATTTTAAAATGCGGGTTAAAATCTAAATTTAGTTAAATTATTGTCATGTACGTCATATTTTAATTGATAAAACGAGATATTTAAACGGTGTGCGACATCCACATCACTTTTTGGATGAATGAAATTAAACTCGTGATGTTAACTACATAACATCATTAAATTGAGGGATGTTGTCTTGCATAACATATACTTCATGTAGCTAGGTATACATTAGTTTAGTTTCCATGGTTAGTCATGTGATGGTCAATACTTCATGTAGTCAGCAATCATTTTTCCAAATATAAATGCAAAAACTTAATTATTTATATTAATTATTTACATTTTATTTTATTTATACATAAAAATCAAGATAAGTTAAAAAAAGATAAGTAACAAGTTTATTTTTTGGATTTCTTTCTTTATAATCATGAATCTTATTGTAATCATAATATTAATAGTTTTTTCTTGTTAAAATATAAAATAAAATAGTATTATTTTGCTTAATAAGTAACTAGTAGGAAAACAATTATTCACATAAATACTTTAGATGTTGTGATTCTGTTGAACTTTGTTGTTTTTAATAAAATTAATAATACATATATATAAAAAATGAAAACATATTTAAGATCCAAACTAGTGATAAAATAGTTTAATATATAAAATGTAATACAAGGGGATCCTTTGTCTCTTTATTTATTTATTCTATGTATTGAGTCTTTAATTGCAAATATTAAGAAGACGGAGAGAGGAAACAATTAACGGGAATGAAGGTAGTCAGAGCATGTCCATCGATATCTCATTTGCTATTTGCGGACGATAGCCTTTTCTTTTGTAAAGCTCAAAGAGAAGAGTGTCATACCATTCTCAGGATCTTAAAGCAGTATGAGGTAGTTTCGGGTCAACTCTTAAATTTTGATAAGTCTTCGATTCAATTTGGACACAAGATTGAGGAATCGGCCATACAGGAGTTACAAGATATTTTGGGTATCCATAATATTGGAGGAATGGGATCTTATCTACGTTTACCTTAAAATCTTGGGGGCTCCAAGATACAAGTTTTTAGTTTTGTGCATGACCGACTAAATAATAGAATCAACGGTTGGACTTTTAGGCTTTTCACAAAAAGAAGAAAGGAAGTGATTATTAAATCAGTGGTTACGGCATTACCAAATCATGTGATGTCTTGCTATCGTTTACCTAAGGCACCAAAAAATTGACGACCGCGGTAGCACAATTCTGGTGGAGTCCATGGGGAAGCACAAAAGGCATGCACTAGAAATCATGGGACAAATTATGTGTAAATAAGGATGAAGCAGATTTGGGGTTCAAAGACATCACTGATTTCAATATAGCGATGCTTGGTAAACAATTATGGCGTCTAATAGAGAAGCCAAACACATTATTTGCTCAAGTTTTCAAAGGTCGGTATTACAGGAATGCCTCACCCCTGGAACCGATTCGTTCGTATTCTCCGTCATATGGCTGGCGGAGTGTGGGAACCAAAATTTGCACTGTCGATTTCCGTTTAAATTAGGAAAGTTAGGAAAACCCTAATTTTCCAGAGGTCCCGGATATCTGCTAAACCACACGCCAAGCAATCGGAACACGAAATAAAGACGAGAAAAATAAGAAATTGAAAAGAGAGCAAAATAGATCTTATTCTGAATCCGCGTTTGAGCGTTACAACAAGGTAAGAGCCTGGGCTACGAGAGCTGTCGGCGATATTCCTAGTTCTAAAACCCTAAGACTGCAAGACCTAATTGAGTTGCAGCTCGAATAACAGAAACAGAAAGTTGCCTAAAATGCTCTAAGTGCTAAATTTGTTGTGTCTTCGATCCCCTTTTGCCTCTCGCCTAGGATTCCTTATATACATGCTCCTAGTTCGGTTTGCACCTTTCCCCTTCTGCCTTTAAGCCGTCATAGCTCAAAAATGAAGATATTCCAATTTTCCCGATCTTCGTGATTATCTTCGGAAACTTCACATTTATCTGCGGAAACTTGACATTTATCTTGCCTTACGAACCAAGCATAAACCATCATAAGGCTTATAGGTTTTCGGTTAAGAAATCGTAAGTGGGCTTCGAGTTACGTTTTAGGCCTCTTTTGGCCATCTTTGACTCGAAACGTTTATTACGGTTTCTTCGATAAAAACAAACTTCCCGCGGTTTTTATCATAAAGTTTGACTGATGACTTCGAGTGATGAGAAACAAAGAATGGTTTAGCCATGGCCTACGGAAGATAACATTAAAGAGTAGACGAGAATGCATGGATTCGTGTCATATTGACGTTTTGGGAAAGTTCGGTCGCTACGTAGCGACCGAGCCATGTACGTGCTTGGTCGCTACGTAGCAACCGAGCTTGGGTGGAGGTCGCTATTAAGAGGCAAGAAGCCTTAACAAGAGGGGTAGGTGATGATGTGATGAAGCACCACATGAATGTCATCATAAATGGTGATTTATGGCAAGTGGTGAAGCAAGAGAAGCTGCAAGAAGGAGATTTCGAAGTAGAAAGCTCGATGAGCTTCGGCGGATTGCATTGATCTCGATCGACACCAGACTTCAAACATCGATCGACGAATTTCAATCTAAATCGATCGACGGGATCTTCGGATCGTCGATCGACGACACCTACGGAGTCGACCGCATCTTGCAATGTCGTGACGATTATGACTCACGAGGAGTTCGCATCAAGACAACCACATCCGCCCAGCCTTGTATATGTAAATATCAATCGGCAAACTCGTACTACCATCGATCGACAACCTCCAGCGCCCATAGATCGACGTGAACCTCTCACATACCAAGTGCAGATGCCAAAGATATACGTCTCCCGTCTCAATGCACTTAGGCCACAACCCAAACCTTCAGCTAACCCTCCAGATAACACCAGCACACATTCATATGATGTAGCAGAGCCTATGGAAGTTGATAAGGCTCCTATGGGGAGAACCTTAAGGAAGAGAAAAGGAAAGGTTGCTAAGCATCTGAAAAGGGAAGCTAATGAGAAGGAGATGGAAAGTTTCCAAAAGAGAGTCTTCAGGATTCTATTAGGAAAACCATTCGAGGAGGCCTATTTTACCCACAGATTGTGGATGTTCTTCAAAGAGACTAGAGAAACTGAAGAAGACATTAGGAGAATATTCTGTGAGGCCAGGGGAAAGATGAAGAATATGATTACACTGAAGAAAAAGAGTGATCTTGGGAAGTTTGCAGTAGCATGCACGGTGAAGGGTATTGAGTTCCCACATGCATTGTGCAACACAGGAGCATCAGTCAACATCCTACCTAGGGTTATGGCAGACCATCTGGATCTGAAGGTGGACCCTTCCAAGGAGTCATTCACTCTTGTGGATTGATCTCAGAGAAGCTCAGGAGGAATTGTAAGAGACCTAGAGGTGCAGATTGGTAATGCCCTAGTTCCAGTTGATTTCCATGTCTTGGATATCAAGTTGAACTGGAAATCTTCTCTGTTACTTGGGAGAGCCTTTTTGTCAACAGTAGGAGCAGTGTGCAACATGCAAACCAACCAGTTGTGCCTGATGCTCATAGATCCACATGTCTACTACGATCCTATTCCATTCATGAAGCCACATGCGTCCTCGAGAAGAATTGATGATCCATGACTCATCGCAGCATGCCACTGTGGACCTGAGTATGAGACAGATTATTCGGCAACGATCGAAATGCACACCGCCACATCGTTCGACAGTGCCCACCAGAAATCGATCGACATTACCAAAGAAGAATCGGTCGACAGTAGTCCAAGAGATTGGGAGAACGACTACTACAATCCCACCATGGCGGCACACACCAGAGACACCATGCATATAGAGGAGTATGATGAAGATTATGAGGAGGAACGAGATATAAAGTACAAAGCCATTCTTGATGAGAAAGATAGACTTCTCCATCATTCCTATTAGAAAAAGAATGTGCCGTCGATTGACAGAACCATCTCAACATCGATCGACACTCATCTTCATCAGACAAGCCGAAAATGAGCATCGACCAACATTGCCTACTACCCATCGATCAACACTGGAGTCGACCGTGTACAAGAAGGAGATTACTCAATTGGAAGTTGGACATATGATCACTATCACGAGAGCTATGCGGTGGAAACAATAGTACATGAGCAAGGAGTAGATGAACATTAAAGGTTTCACATATGAGGAACTTCTCAACTACAAGGAACACATATATAGATTCACTTCTTGCAGAAGCTTTTGGAAGAGGGATCCGTTTCTATCATCCTTACGCCAAAGCTAACCGCTCGTCGATCGACGAAAAACCTCCATCATCAATCGACATCTGTCTGAAACCACCATCCACTGTAAGCGAAAAAACTCAATATGATAATCAGTATCTAACACAGGATGAGTTTGATATTTTCAGGGACCCATATGGCTATGCAAGAGCAATGGATGGACACACACTGCAAATATCCAGAGAGGACATTGCAGAAATTCTTCGCATGGCTAATGGAGCAGACAATCTCTTCATGCAACAATGCAACAGTCCAGCGCATCAGCAAAGGGTTACAAATGACTTCTATGACACAGCTGGTGGAGTAGATGATCGTTTCAAGCAAAAATTTCGACAGCATACTCGACTGTCGATCGACGTTGATATCCCTTCATCGATCGACAGACGTCCAAAATTTGGAAAATTAGCCTATGACCGTGATGGCACTAGGAGATTCCACTGGGAGGAGACATATGAGAATGGAGTCTACGGAGATGATCAGGGACATGCCAGAGATTTAGAAGGACACATCATTAGAGTATCCAATGATGATATCAGAAGTCTTCTGGAAAGAGACTCAATGGACGAGCACATCTACATATGTCTTTCAGAGCATGCTAGGTTATTCACACAGACTAAGTTGGTACCATAGATCTACACCAAGGATGAGATCAATGAGATGTTCTATGGAGTCTGTGGAGCCCAAGAAAAGAATGAAGGAGATTTCCAGATGAAGCTTGATGGTGTCTACTACCCACTGAATGATAGCATCAGTTGGTTAACTACATGCATGGAGGAGATGAGGCAAGACATAACCAAGATCCAGACACAGCATGCGGCCAAAGCAACCGCACCGGTGTCGATCGACAGACACCACTCAACATCGATCGACGACGACCTCACACATTCAAATCTGATGAAGTCTCAACCAGATTCTTACACCAGAGCAGAGAATGATCAGTTGGTAGAAGAGATCTACAAAACTCTGGAAACTACAGAAGAGAGGCTTGATAGGAGATGTGATGACATCTATTTCCCAATGGACCTTACAATGAGTTCTCTGACTTCTTAGATAGAAGAAATACAGAGGGAGATCGTAGAGATTCAGAGATACATTGCTCGTCGACCAGAAGCATCAACATCGATCAACAGATGCAACAACAAATCGACCGATAGTCACAGACGAATATCGGTCGACGAAGCTACAAACCGAGGCAGGCTAGTACCAAAGGTGAAATCAGACATGTCTGATACACACAACCATGGAGAGGAGATCTTAGACGACGTATTTGTGCAAACATATATAATCCATGTAATCGAAAAAACTATCAAAATGAAAGAATTTACGAAACAAACTATAAGTATATGAAAGAACCCTTTTTTGCGATTCTTATGATGCAATTGGAGCTTATCGTTCTTATGTGTTTCCACGCCCCTTTAAGACCCCGAACATACGTCACACTCATAAGGAATCAGTTCCAACTTGAGAGTCTTGACGACAGATTGCAGAAGATAGAGAATGCAACTGCATCAATGAGGACAAATGGTGCAGAGGAGACGAAGCAATGAGAGACTTCACTGGTACATGGTTCAATAAGCACAGAGAAGAGATAAAGATTTTTTTCCCAACAAGTCCCACCTTTCCACATTACTAGCCAAATCACCTCCAAAGCCAAGCTAAATGACTATAACAAAGCGATAAGTGGGAGGCAACCCACTATTAGGTAATATTTAATTGGTTTTTATTAATTTAGTATTTATGTTGGTTTTTAATTATTGCAGGTCATAAAAAGAGCAACAAAATAAAAAGATCCGAGTAGACGATTGCCATGAGTATCGACCGACGAACCACTCCAGACATCGATCGACTGAACATCGCCTGCCGCGACCAATGTCAACACATTTACATCGATCGACATCTAATTCGGTATGCGATATCGTTCTTACTTGTTACATTGAGTCCTTATGCTTTAGTTATTCACATAACTCCGACTGAATTTACATTGGAGACAATGTAGTTTAAGTCTGGGGGGATGTTTACTGATATTAGTTTATTTATGAGTCTTATTAAAATGTTTTCAAAAAGAATTTTTATTGAGTCAAGAAGGAGATAATGAACTTGTTTGATTTTTGCTTATTATCTAACCACACCATTCTAGATTTACTAATTGCAGATATCACTAAAGATACCAAAATGGATCAACCTGTCAACTATGTTACACTTGCTAAGAATGCTTAAAGGAACCAAAGCTGACCTCCAACCTAATTGATCTCAACTCTGCTTGTCTTGGGGCTTGGTATACATGGGATCGGATACCGCAAACAAGTCTGGAAGGTAAAGCCTTGGTAGATTTATCACCCTCTTTCTCTCTATTTTTGAAATATAGAGATATAATTATAGATATAATTATAAAATATATATATATATATATATATATAATATAGCTAGAAATAGAAAAAAAAATTAGGAAGGAACTCGAACAGGACTTGGTGGCTACAACCATTAAGGCTTGCTTCATAAGAATTCTATAGGTAAAGGATTAGAACAGGACTTGGTGGCTACAACCATTAAGACTTGATTCACAAATAATCATAGGATATAGGTCAAAAAGAAGTAAACAGGATTTGGTGGCTAAAACCATTAAAGCTTGATTCATGGAAGCCTATCCAACGTTGGTCAATGATCTTGCAATAAAGCAGACTTTGACTAGGGGAGAAATTAGTAGAGAGAGAGGATAGAAACTATTGTTTACCTGCAGGTCCAGATACTTGTTTGAGCATCCTTGCAACCTGTGATCGATACCCCCAAGATAACGCCTACACTTTTATATTATGCAAGAATTGAGGTTGGTAGAGGGGATTGTCAGACATGATTTGCTAAGTTGTTGACTAGATGAACTTGGTTGCTAGACTAGGATATGGTATTTGTGTGCTTCTGAGATTAAGACTTTCTAAGGTGTTGATTCTAAGTTTTAAAATCTGTGAGTCCCTGCTGTTTTCAAACCTCTTTCAGAGAGACTGCCCGTATGTTTTGTTTGAGGACAAGCAAAAGGGTAAGTCTGGGGGAGTTGATAGACCATGGATTTGACGCACTTTTACCCATGGTTTATAAGTGTTTTAACTACTATTTATTATATTATTGAGTCTATTTAGTATATTTATAGGATCAGATTTTGGAGCATTTTGGAGATATTTGGAGTAAGCATCCGAGATGACCATCGAGTACGACCATCGGTCGACATTGAAGAGGAATAATTGATCGATGTTCACATCATTACATCGATCGATAGCGAAGCGCGCAGAAAGCTCGTTTGGTCTCATCCAACTTAGAGCCCAAGTCTTCACCAATTTACAAGATTACCACGGACGAGTTTTAACCTAATTATATAAGCTTTGCTAACATGTTAGAGGCAAAGTGTGCTTTCTTGTTTTACTATTTTCACAGCAAATGTTTCTAGGATTTTTAGTAGATTGGATAGAAGATCCAAAGAGATTTGTGATTGGAACTCCATTGATATCTATCTATTTATCTATGCAGTTTTTATACTTTATTGCTGTTATGAATTGTTTAGTCATGTCTGAGTAGTTCTCTTTGTTATATTTAGGGTTTAAATAGGTTATGAGGGATTATCCACAACTATAGATTTCTAAGTTGTGATATTCATCTTTAGGATTGTCATTAATGTATGTTTCTAGATTAGCTGCCTAGAACTTGCCCTAGGAGTTGTAGACATAAGCAATAGCTTGCATCTCACCCTGAATCCATCCTAACTGAGCTAAGATTGCTAGAGTAAGGCGAGAGCTGGTCTAGGAAACTTAGTGAGCACATTCAACCCGCGCATTAACGCTTGACCAAAAGCGTTGATCGATATTCCAATCTAATAATCGGTCGACGTTTCAACAAGTGTAACGATCGATATTCCTATAGAATCATCGATCAACACTGGACAAACTTAGAAAGCGAGAGCCTAATGGTTTCTTATTAAGTGTTTGAGCTATAATATCATGCATACAACTTATTAGGTATCTGTAGGATTATAACCCTGATTTCGTGAATAAAAACCCTAAGTCTAGTTACTTTCATCTAAGTACCAAAACCCTAATCAATCAATCGAGCAACCACCTTGCTCATAAACCTGTCTTTTACATTTAATCATAATCAACCTAGCTTAATCAACTTAATTATATTTATTAGGTTTCCTAACTCCATGAGAATTCGATCACTAAGTATTACAACTGAACCTCTTATTTGAGAGTAATTCACTCCTTACGGTAATTTGAGTGAGATCAATTTGACGTCGCAGCACAAACAAATTTGGTTGAAGCATTATCATGCTTCAGTCCAGACTTGCTCCCGCAGTGAGATATTTTATGTCATTTGCTTTCATCTTACATTACTGTTATGTATTAACCTATGTTTTTGGTTTAATTTTCTTTTATATACGGTTTATCTCTATCCTGTAAACTTTGTTTCACGGACAAAAGTAAAATTGGTTCCTTGTATAGTTGTTATGTGTGTTAACGTCCCCCCTTTCCCTCCCCCCCCCCCACTTAGCTAGGCATTGTGGACATACACAGGAATTAAATGGCTATATGTTCGTGTGGAATATGCCATACTATATCGCTAGCATGTATAGAATAGTACCACAATTGATGAAACTCAATCTCATAAGTCATTTATGAATTCATATGCCTATTATATATGGTATTTATGATAGTATCAAATCACCAAAACACTTATTTATTTCTTAGTATGTCTAATGTTTTCAAACAATTTTTATCCAACTGTGTACCAATGCATAAGTTCACCAGTTTTTCTCGTCACAATTTTTTTTGCATCCAAATTCACAAACTCTCAGTAGATACACCCATATGCAAGACCTTTTCTACTACATTATAGCCCTTAAGAGATTAGCTGGTAACAGATTTTTGGCATACTCTATATAATGTATGTGTAGGATATTTGTTTATTTTCTATCAGTTTCAGTTAGCTTTAACCTTTGCTGGACAAAACTGCTGCAAGTTGGACGGTTTGCTTGAAATTTACAAGCACAATTGACAAGAAACCGGGTATTTCATTTATATTACACATGTCGCACCTATTAACAACATAAGCTACATACTATTTACAGATGATGTAACTAAATATGTGTTCGTGTCGAGTATGATGTACTATATCAGAAGCATGTATTGTATAATAACACAATGGATGAAATCCAACCTAATACAGAGTTTACTAATTGTATGCCTATTCTATATTGTATTTGGGATCCTATGGAGTCATCCAAACATTCATTAACTTCTTAGGATGTCTATTGTTTATAACAAGTTTCATCTATTAGTGTACATACTCATAAGTACACAAGTTATCTGGTCACAAATTTTTGCATCCAAATTCACAAACTCTCAGTAGATACACCCATATGCAAGACCTTCTTCTACTACATTATGGCCCTTGAAAGGTTAGCTGGTTGCTGACTTTTGGCCTACTCTATAGAATGTTTGTGTGCTGGACAAAACTGATGCAAGTTGGGCAGTTTGCTCAAAATTTACAAGCACAATTGACGGGAAAACGGGCTTTGTATATATATTACACAAAAACCAAAGATTTACACATGGCACACCTATTAACAATATCAGCTACATACTATTTACATATGATGTAATAGCCTATATGTTCGTGTCGAGTATGCCATACTATATCGTAAGCTTGTATAATATAGTAACACAATGGATGAAACTCAACTTCATACATAGTTTACAAATTTGTATGCATATTCTATATGTATGGGATCGCCCAAACAGTCATTTACTTTTTAGCAGGTCTATTGTGTTAAAATAAAGATTGTATTGTTTGGATATAGATGTAATAGTCTATGTCTATGCGATAAGTGTTGTATAAAGGAAGGAGCACATGGATTTTAGATTTGTGAATTTATTTAGATTACCCTAAAGAGTGACTTTATTCTCAAATAAGAGGTTCAGTTGTAGTACTTACGAATTGAATCCACATGGAGCGTGGGCACACAATAAACTCAAGCAGTTGCGATTAAACTAGGTACATAAGATTATAAAACAGTAAATAAAGTAAAGCAGAGAACAAGGTAATTGTACAGTTGATTGATGAGTTGTTTAATGGAAGGAGGGTTACTAGACTTAGGTTTCCAATCACGTTATCAGAATAATAATCTATAGATTCTAAGGGATTGATCCTACAACTCGATTTCAGAAAGCAAGTAATCCAGCTCTCGCATGCAATTACTAATCAGATGATTAAGTCTTTGTTCCAGCTCTCGCATGCAAACAAAGAATGAGCGTCGATCGATACTATTGGCTAGGTATCGACCGATGCTTCCTCAGACAAGCATTAACGTCATAATCGATATTTTCACTAGATGCCTAGACCAGCTCTCGCATGTGCCTAACAATCTACCTCAGCAGGATTCAGTTTAGGTAATAGACCATGCTCTCGTGTGCGTCTAACTATCATATGGTCAAGTTTCTAGTTAATTACTCTAGAAACAAGGAGTAAGAACAATCCTATTGAAGGATACAATAAATCACTCTATAAATTCTATATTTCAGAAATTCATTCTAAACCCTAGAAAATCTCTTAATCTAGCAGGTAAATCTACTCAGACATGATAGTTGTCACAGATATCGTAGAAAGAAAATGAATATATATATAAAATATAAAACCAAAACCAATGGAATTCCAAGAAGACTCTGAAGGAGTTCTTCTCTTTTCTTCAACATAAAACTAAGAACATAATAAGGTCAAGAAAGTGTAGCCGTCAACAATGGCTTATAAAATATATAAATAGGGTTTAAGTCGTCCAGGGGCATTCTGGTAATTTATGGTGGCTTCGGAGCTTAAGTCGGTCATGAATTAGGCTCGGCCCGTCTTCTAGGATCACCGTCGTTCGACACCAAGGCTGTGTCGTCGATCAACACTCCTTCTAATCCTCGACAGCTTCCTCTGGTGAGGCAAACGTACCACTCTTCGGTAAAACAGACATAACTTATGATATAGGATGCTGACTGACCTCAAACCGGTGGAATTGGAATGCTAACGAAAATATATATCTTATGTCAAAATATGGGCTTGATCCATAGTATATCAATTTGGATCATTAACCTCTCTCTCTCACACACGCCGTAAAGAAGATTTCGGTGATGTTTGTGCGCAGATGGTCCTATCCATCAATTGCAACCAGAACATGGATATATTTTATTATTTTTCCTATGAATATTGAGCATAATCACTTTAATGTTATATGGGTTGAGTCAACATAAAACATTTAATAATAACTAAACTAATTTTGGGTCACATTACCCCGTACGAACATGCTGTCTTAGCCACTGATCTGAAATGTTTAAAGTTGACAAAAAAAATAAAAGTTTGCGTCTGAGTGCATCTCACTTTCATGTACTGATTTTCAAATCATTTTTTTTCTTGTTTGGAGAATCATTTCATCTTCTTCAGTATCATTTCAAGTAATTTGTGACACGTGAAAAGGAAGAATAAATATTGAATGGTTCTAATTGAATTTGTTGGCCGGTCCATTTGTTGCTGATACAAACAGCTAGAACATACACATGTAGAACGTGTTCAATGTATTCCATTGGCTTTTTCCATCTTTCCAGATATTTTTCTCAATTTTAAATCCTTATATTGCAGAATATTCAGTTGGTTGATATTGATGACACGATGTCGAAGGTGATATCCACTAGCTTAACTTTATAAAAATCAAATGTACTTATCGAAACAAAAGAGGCAACAAAAGACACACACATAGAGTTGAGTTAACTTTTTCCATTGCTGATCTCTAAAGAACAAAAGTTTCAATCTTCTAAGAAGCAAAGCTTTAATCTTTTTGTTCTCTCTTAAAGAGTTAAACCAAAATGTATGAAGGAACTGAGACTCAAATGACAAACACAAAAACAAGAACTTGAGAATTCAAAAACAAACAATGAGTAAACAAGCAACTTTCTCATCTCACTAATCTAAACCCTTCAGTTTTACACCTCAACGACTAACTACTGCTATATATACATTTGCTCACTTGCAACTTCTCTTTTGTTTCTATGTCTCTGCATGACTCAAAAAAAGGTCTCAGTCTTTGTACCCAAAACCCATCAGTGATGACTTCTCCTAAAAAATTATCTCATGTTTTGACTGCAGATGGCAATGGTCGGTGTTGCGTTTGTCTCGCTGAGCCTTTCAACACTTGGTTTATCCTACTGAAGACCACTTTCAGCGGTATACAAGCTACAACCGTTTCCTTTGCCTTTCCTGTTGTCTGCATCTTGCTTCTTCCCGTCAGCTTCTGGCTCGTTAGAGTAGAGAGCCGCCTTGTCTTTATCGATACCAAAGAAGAAGACGATTTCTTCTTTGACTTTCCAAAAGCGCCCTGTGATTTCCTCTTCTTGCTCTTCTTTTCGGACAATAATGGCTTCGCCTTCACAACATCTTGAGACATCACCGTACCATTGCAATATCCTTCTTCTTTCAAGGCCTCAACACTTACAGGATGCCCGACAATAGCTTTCCCATTCAACTCACTCATTCGAGAAACCAGAGGAACACGGGGTTTGTTAGAGCTGGCTTTCACCTCAATCTTCACTTCGAACAGCGCAGGAAGAGGCAAAGGACTGCTGTTATTAGCTTCTTCGCCGTACACAAATCTTCTTGCTTCTTGTTTCTTGCTCATCTGCCTTGAGTTCCTCTTCCCTTTAAGTTGCCACTCAGAAGTGCTCTTCTCAATCCTGTTCAAATCACAGATGACAAGCTGTTTATCTGGTGGATTTGTACTACAAGCAGATCCATTAACTGCCTTTCCGGTCAGTGGAACATCATGTAGTTGGTAAGAAGGATCATCCTCCGCAGAGACTGATAAGCTGGAAATGTCACTGTCTTTTGCCTTGGCTCCAACAACATTCTCGCATGAAACCCCGGTGCTGTCTGAACTATTGTTGATAACGACAGAGACACTTTTCCTGGATTCCACAGGCTCCATTCCAGAGGTGTCAGGGACACAGACTATAGTCGTGCTCTCTAGCACCTTAGTCAGTTGCCTGCGTCGGGTTTTTCTTTTAGAGCAGTCATTAGCATTTATGACTACTTGTGATCTTTTTCTTTTCAGTGACAACGGGGAGCATGCCTTGTCTCCTCCATTGGAGACTGAATCACAACCCACTAGTTGCCTGCAAACGACAATAGCACCGACATCATGTTCTTTGCCAATATCCTCAAGCCCTCTCATTCGCTTGATTCCTTCAGTCCCATCATCTTCTGAGTCATTCGGTGTTCTTCTTCTTCTCTTTGGCTGCACCTTCAGCAACGTTTCTTGGAAAGACATAGTGGGGTCGGGAGCTGAATCCAATCCATCTTCTTCAGAGCTACAGAGATGTGCATTCTCAATCTGGAGAGCAATGTTGATGGCGTTTTCTCGGCGAGTAAGCTTGGCAGTCTTCTTCTTAGTAGCCTTTGCAGCAGCAACAGCCTTTGCTTTCTCAATGTGAGCATCATACTCTCCACAACGAAAGGCCTTGACGCTCTTGGACTTTTCAAGGACATACCACTCCCTGGAGTCAATAACGAATCAAGTAACCAAAAACACAATGATTCTAGATATCTTTGAAATGGTCTTAAAAGAGTAGACTCACACGTTAACGTCGTCACGACCTAGAAGCTTTATAGGAGTGCCTACTTGTGGAGTAAGCAGAGAGGTTTCAGGAAGTTCCTCAAGAAGCAGAGTTTGTGCGGGCCACCATGAGGCGTTACGGAGGCGAACCCAGACTAATCTTCCAACCGACGCATTAATGGCCTTCAAGTTTAGGTCATCATTACCCTCCATTACCCACAAAGAACACAACCCCACCCCAGAGCTGCAAAAAAAAAATCGAAACTTTAGAATCTTGAAAACCTCAATGGAAGTCTCTCTCCTTTGAATCCTGCAACCAAGAAAAACCCCACCAACATGCAACCACAATGGATGAGCTGGTGGTCAAAGAAGGAGATCTGGGAAGAGAACCTACACTGAAGAAGCAGGGATCTCTGCGGCGTTTCTTGTCTATGCAGAGTTAGGTTTCTCTTATCTGTTTATCAATCAGCACCCCGCATTTCCCTTCAGTTTTGAGAAGGGTCAGAGAGAGTAAGAGGAGGTGAAGGGCAGAGGAGAGAGAAACGGCTTCTTCTGTATGGAGAGAGGTGAAAGAAGCATATTCAAGATGAGACTACAGAAGTGAACGACGCCGTTTTAGGGAACTGTGACTGTGAGTCAAATAAACTGTGACTTCTATGTTTAAGACATCTCAAAGGTGTCAACTTTGATAACAATGACGGTGACTTTGATCAAACAACTTTCCAAATTTTCATACTTTTATGCTTTTCCAACAGTTAAAATCTACACAAACTGTGTCTGTGTAAATGTTGTTAGACTCTTTTAACTGTACCAATCCAAGAACAAGACAGAGAAAGTAAGGACGAAGCAAAACAGCAAGAGAAAGTTCCTGCTACTGCTGTTACGTCTGATTGCTTGTGAAAGCTCCACGTTCTTCGTTGCCTCCACCGCCTGCATTTTTAGTGTCAAATCTGAGTGAGAAACAGGCCGACAAGATACACACACAAAGAGAGAGAGATCCCCTAATCCTGACAATGGCACTGACACATACAAATGGGGTTTTAGCAACTTAGCACAGCTGAAAACAGTAACAGCGTAACATGACCAATATGAAGTTTCTTTCCCGTTTATAAAATTCCAATTCGAGGTAGCAATGAGAGGCATCATGCATAAAGAGCAGGGAAATTCTACTAAGAAAACACAGGGTTTGACTTTGAGAGGAGTTGATAAGTACTAACCTGGTCATATAGAAACTCTATCTGTTGGGCTTGTTGCAGAACATGAGTTGCCATCAAGTGGTTCAATGCAGACATCTCCACCATCTTAGTCTCCGTCTGCCTCGCACCATCTAAAAGATTACTTAGCTCCACCTACAAAAATTACATAAATTGTCAAGATTTAGCAAGTACAAAACACATGCAAGTTTTAATTAACCATATAGAGTTGTCTTGTTACCTGAAGGGCTTGTGTTTCATCGTCTAAAAGTTGTTGTTGTTGTTGTATTCTACGAGGCTGGGCTTGAATTTCATCTGGTTCTACGGCCTCCGGATTTGCCAGAGTTGTATGAACTGCACTTGCATCCTTTGCGTTCCTCTTGGCCAGAGTTGTATGAACTGCACTTGCAAAGCTCGGTTAATAATATCTTGGAAACGAGTAGCTCTAAGCTGATCAAACTGTGAAGTGACTGAATGAAGCTTTTCGCTCAGAATCAAAACCTTCCAACGTAAAACTACCATTACGTCTACACATCTGAACGGAAAAAAATCTATAACAATAAAGTTGGGTTACTACATTGGCTCATACTCATACCACTCCATGTTTGTGTGCTATAGTATCCGAGCATTGAAGTTATCCTCATCCTTTGGAGTTTGATTCTTCATTTCTAATGCTGTTCTTGAGAATATCGATCTGTTCTTTGCAAGCTTTAATAAAAGCAGTAGTAATCTGCAAATAAAAGATTTTCTCGATGATACTACACAAAGTTATCGATCCAATCAACACAAAAGAGATAAAAGAAATGTAAGATCAAAATAATAACTCCCTCCCTCTCTATCTAAAATATTAATATACATTCATCTTCCTGAGTTGTCTGAATGGTGAGATGCTACTTTTCTTAAGAATCATATGATATGGTCTGAAGCCTAGATAGTAACTTCAATAGCTATCTAAAGTGATAATTAATAATATACATTCATCTTCCTGAGTTTTTCTCAATGGTGAGATGCTACTTTATTCAAGAACCATATAATATGGTCTCAAGCTGCAACAAAATTCATATAATATGGTCTCAAGCCTAATAAGCTCAGATGAGTTACTTCATGTTCAATGCTATCCTTTTCATGTTCAGTAGTCCGGTGCAGATCAACATAATCCTTACGATGCTTCATCATAAACTGATCCAACTCCTTGATGCTTTCCAGCTAAACCAACATCACACAAAAGACAAGACAAGATGCTAAATCTAATCAAACATCTTTCTTAAAAATGCTGAATCAGCAGCTCTAGTGAAAGAAAGGAGATGTCACCTTTGGCTTATGTATGATAAAAGACGCCATTGTCGATGCCTTTAACGTCCCTCATTTCTCACCAAGACTGACCCCATTGGATGTTTGGGGGTAGTTAAACAACACCCAGTGTCCAAGTTAGCAAGACCTTTTTGTCCTAGACAGACGTTGATTGAATGCATAAGTTTAATAATATAGGAACAATCTGATCATTGTTGGACACACACACACACACACACACACACGAGAACAGATGCAACACAACATCATCTGTCAACATCGTCAGCAAATACTCTTACACACACGATAACATATCAAATTAGGATTCTATTACACAAATGAAAAGACATGTGATGATTTCTCAAGGCATCTCAACAAACACAAGTTCGCATGTGCTTGAAGCTCGGGAAGAAAGTGTCAACTCCTTGATCATCTCAAGGTTTGGAACATCATGTTCATTTGTATCAGCCCAAATCGTTGCTGTCCTTAAGTGACGAGCGTTTTTCAAAATATAAACCGCAATATCTCTATCTTGTGGTCTCCCAAAGTATCCTTCCCAGTTCAAAATCTGTAGACTGGACAGCAAGCATTCAGGAACAGAACTCGGTTGGTTCCAGAAACCCATCTCATTGGTCTTTAAATCTGCATGTAACTTAAGAAGACCACCAAGCAGAAGACGAATTAGATTTAATTAAAAACTATATTTGTTTACTGATTGATTGTTAATCCAAAGAAACTTACATCTAGTTGAGAGATGACTAAGACTCTTAAGTTAGGAGAATCTTTGAGAAACTGAGCAAGGACATTCGACGAATCATCTTTGCAAATACATAGCGTCAGATGTTCAAGCTGGTCGAAAACAATACCATCACCATACACATCCTGCCCGCACCCACAAATATTATAAACTTCATTAACAAGATTGAAGACTTGCAATTGATAAAAGTAAAAACTAAGTGAATACCTCTGAGCATACTGTAAGATGCTTGACAGATGTGACTGATCCAATAACATTCTTGACAGCAAAGGATACAACATCCACATGTGCTTTCTTCAGCTTAGGCATATTCTTAACCAAACAAGGACTATCATTCCAATCCGCAAGTTGGAGATATTCCAAACAAGGAGTATCAATCTCATACCGCTCCAATGAGGACCAATAATAAGATATATGCAAGCACAACTTCCGCAAAGACGGGACGCTAATAGTGAACTCTTGGATACTTTCATCCTCACGGAACCACACCTCTAGATCTTCAAGGACAGGACATATCGAAAGAAGCGCTTCAAAGGGTTTTTGATCTTCGTATACCACAAGCTCAAGTAGCAAAGTTTTCAAAGAGGGAAGACAAGCCTTGGAGGGAACATCCATGAGCGTCAAGAATCTGAGTTTCAAGACCACGAGAGATTTGCAAGTAAACAAGCAATTGGGAACCATGTTTTCTTTCTTATCAGAAGAATAAGAAACGTCCAGCTCACGTAGATGGCGAGATACTGCAATCTCAACCCATTGTCTGATATCTTCAGGTTTAATGTTTTTCTCTCTTGACTCGTACAAGGAAAGAAGGAAGCTTTCTATGACCGGAGCTCTGTGTAATGGCAGATTCTTGTTGATAAAGTCCTTAAGTACAAGGAGAGACTCGTCTCTATCAGTGAACTCAAGTTTAGGCAAATACATCCAAAGAAACTTCCATCGCTTAGAGAGGATGCAAGTGGATACAGCAACCTCTGTTGGAACTAACGATAGTATCCTCACCAACAGTTCATCAGGCAATCTACTTATGTTGTCCATTTCTTACAAATACAAGATACCCTTCAAGAACACAAAGACGATAAGAAACAAATAAGGATTTGTCTTTCAGACCATTAGACAAGGACTGATCTAAACTAAGACAATGACTCTCACCTTGTGAACAGCTGCTCCACGGACAGAACTAGAATAGCGGTTTATTTGGATTGAAAAGACAGTTTGTTTTTCTCAGGAGATTCGGAGAAGAGGGTCTCAAGTCAAGACTGTCAGTAGAGAGGATCCGAGAGAAAGGGTATCTATCTCCGTTAAAAAGAAAAAGTTGGAGAGTTACTTCAAGAGCAAGAGAACTCTTAGAAAGAAACGACACCGTTTGGGACCTAAAGTTATCGCCTTTTAGGCCAATCTCTCGTTAACATCGAGGCGACTCACTGTGAGAGAAGAGAACTCTTATCTGAAGAAGAGAACGAAACGGCACTGTTTTGGGGGTCGTAAAGTTCATTCCTTAAGGTTAATCACTCTCGTTGACGTGCCTCTTCAGAGACAAATCTCAAACCTTTCACGACAAAAGGTTCCAAAGTTGGTCATCATGACGGGTTAGTTCGATCAAATGCCTTCATACCTTTTTTTTTGTTTTAACATCAAGTTTGAGCAATTGATGTCGGATTTTCTGATGTAGAGTACAAGGAGGAACAGGAGATGGAGATTGAAGCTCTTGAATCTATACTTGCTGATGACTTCAAAGGTGTTTTCTTCCTTCTTGAGAATTTTAGTTTCCTTTGTCTATTCAATGAACAAGTCTTCTTTACTACCTTGTCTTGACTTGTGTGGCAGAGATTCATTCTAGTGAAAGTGGGCTTAATACTTCTAACCGATGCTTTCAGATAACAGTCACTCCTCAGGTATTATATTTCATCTCACCCTCTTTCAGTAATTTGCCACTATCTTTGATTCTTCTTTGCTCTCCCTCCATAGGATGATGATGATCTGGAGGAGTCATCAATCCCACCAGGTTACTACTCTTTAAGAAGATCCCTTATGCCTCTGATATGCTTTTTTCAGTCTTAGAGCTCTCAAATTTGTCTTTGCAGTTCAGCTGGGTTTTGTTTTCTCCCACACAGAAAATTATCCGGATGAGGTTCCACTTTTGGATGTTAAAAGGTGATTAATTACTTCCACCCTTTTTTTATTAACAAAGATATGTGATGATTGAGTGTTCTTCCTCCAGTATCCGAGGAATCCATGTTAGTGATCTCACCATCTTGAAAGAGAAGCTTGAACAAGAGGTAAAGATCTCCCTTTCAACTTTAGTGTTTGATGATGATAAGAACTCTTCATGATAGGCAGCAGAAAATCTTGGAATGGCCATGATGTATACATTGGTCTCATCAGCAAAGGACTGGTTGTCTGAACACTATGGGCAAGACGATGGAGATGACTATGCCGAGGAAGAAACTGCCAAAGAGGATGAGGTATTGTTGTCTGCTCTGCTTTTTTCATGAGCTATATATGCTGTTCTCTTCCTGTCTAAATACATGTTGATTCAGGTTATTATTCCTCATGGAGAACCTGTTACGCTGGAGACGTTTGTGGCATGGAGAGAGAGATATGAGGCGGAGCTTGCACTTGAGCGAGCCAAGTGAGTAACTTTTCCTCCATATTCTTGTTCCCCTTGCTCTCATTTGTATACACTAATGAATAAGTATTGTTATTGAATAAACATCCCAAGGCTGATGCCTGAGTCTGCTCTTACGGCGCCTAAGGAGAAGAAGCTTACAGGAAGACAGTGGTTTGAGAGTGGCAAAGCGGTATTTCTCAGAAATCTACTTTTTCACAACAGATACCTGTTGTTGTTAACCATCCCATTTTTTCAGAGAGGAACAGTGGTCGCTGCTCATCAAGAATCTGAGGAGGAAGATGATGAAGACATTGACTTTGAAGACGATGACTTTGAAGGTAAAATGGTCTTTTTCTGTTTGGTTTGGTTTCCACGCTGAAGCAATGTTTCTTAAAGGATCATATTTGTTTTTTTTTTTTTTTGATACACAGATGATGAAGAAGACATGCTTGAGCACTACTTGGCGGAGAAATCTGATGCAAGGGCCTGAAGCTAGGGAAAGCTTTACATAATGATTTTTCAAGCTTTTTTTCTGAATAGAGATCAGGATCACCTTTCATTGAGCAGCATTATTCAATCTCATATCCTCAGTTTTCCAAGCTTTGATATGCTCAAGACTTACCTCGAGACTTGTATTTCTCATATATCACTTTCACAGTCTGTCATTTATAAGAATGCCACTGAGATTTTGTAACTTTTTTGCTAGTATCAGAGCACAAAGCAGTTCTCTCAGATCAAATATCAAAAGACTGAGTAGTTGAATTCTTATTTAGAAACCCCTTGTTGAAGCTGTTGTGAGTCAATTCAGTATGTCCCCTTATTATAACTCTTTTTGACCAATCTAGTAAAACTGCCAATACCAGAGCAAGTTCTTCCTGCCAATATCTATCTAAGACTCATTTTCAACATCTTTCGGTTCTGTTTAGACTTTTAGAGACGCATTGCTGTATTTCTAAAGCTTCAACAATAAGAAATTGTGCCAAAATTAGCCAGTCTTTCTGGTGGGTGATATTTAATTGAAATAAAGATCTGAGATAATAATAAGTCATTGATAGTTTGTCATGTTCTCGTTCACATTCATGCATTGTTATTCGTCATGGAAGCGAGTCAAAGCCACATTGTGAATATTTAAACTATGTTGATTTGCATACGTTCTGCAATTTAAAGTATAAAATCCACATCACTCTGCTTTTTCAAGATTTTAAATAATCGGTGGTGCATTTTGCAGATTATGGCTCAAATTCTCTAATTAAAATTTGTATTATTCAGGAAAAGTCTTGAAAAATAATAAAAAAACCTCCAATATATAAATAATGTGGTCCTTAGAATCAAACCAGCCATGAGGAATACAAATAGAATCACCCATCAAAAAAGACAAAAGAGTCAGTAAGATGATAGATTTCGCAAATATGATTGGATAACAACAACTCATCGGTGTCAACATTTCAAATCATTTTATTTACAGCCACGAAGTGGAGGACTGACTATATATCTGTTCTGATTTCCTTAGTGTTAAAAGACTTGGACCACACTTTCATTTTTTCATCTTTGACTTTTCTTTCAATATGTTCTTTTCTCACATAAATATGAGTGATCATGACTATATAGATGTATTTGTGATCATACAATTTATAATGACACGTGTAAACGCTGTGACTTTCTTCAAAGAAAACTAAAAAATATGTCAACTTGTTATGAACCAGATCGTGGATGGTTCATAACCAAGAGATTATGATTTGTAATCTTTTCATTTATCTATGACGGTGTAATCTCCTATATAAGGAACCTCTATGTTATGAATAAAGATAGACTTTTCCATTACTTTTATAACACGTTATCAGCACGAAACTCTAAATCTCTAAGCTAATACCCAAATCGAAAAACCCTAAAACCCTAACCCTAGCCAGCGATCCGACGAACCCTAAACCCCGATCGCGTCTCTTGTTCCCGCATCTGTTCCAGCTCGCGTCCCCGATCAGCTTCAGCCCAAGGCGTTCCTGATCCTAGCTCAGACGTTCGCGACCCGAGAGCAGCTCCAGCACGCGACCTCTTCCTCGTTCGCGACAGCATCAGACAGCTC
>NC_027753.1:10517659-10517735 GCF_000695525.1 Brassica oleracea var. oleracea
TTTTGATCATTGAGGTTTTAAATCTGATTGAATTTGATGCTATGTTGCTAGAATTGTTTGACCGTTAAATTAATAA
>NC_027753.1:10517817-10536558 GCF_000695525.1 Brassica oleracea var. oleracea
ATTGATTGAATCTGATAGGTTGCTAGCTTACTTTGCTTATATAATCCGATCGGTTGATAGATTGATTGAGGTTTACTTGTTTAAAATCTGAATGATCTGATTGCATGATTCTTGAGGTTTAATATCATCTGCTAGAATTGATAGTTTTGTAATCTGGTATGTTTTAAATAGAAATCCTAAATAATTCAATCTGATTTGGATGTCTTTGAGAATTGAGAATCCGTATGTTAGGTTGATAGATTCATGATAAAATCTAATGTTTTGAGGTTTAAGATTGTATGCTAAGTTCGATTAAATTGATTGATCTGATTATATGTTTTTGAGGTTTGATAAATTCAGATACTAGATAAATGATTTACACATGGTTTATGATAAATACCAATCAGCCTTGAAACTGATTCATTGAAATTCATGCTTGAAATCTATATTCTAGTATTGCTAAAATCAGCCTTGAAACTGATTCATTGAAATTCATGCTTGAAATCTATATTCTAGTATTGCTAAAATCAGCCTTGAAACTGATTGAGTGATTAATAAATTTTTTTACTAGTCTTACTAAAATCCATTGATTCTAAACCCTAATTGCATGATTAATTAAATCCGTTTTTGCTAGTCTTGATAAACCATAATATTATGAGCACATAGAAATAGTATTGCTGAGACTTGATAGAAATTGACTGATTGATTAAATGCCTTTAAGATTGATAGTCTCGTTGTCCTCACAAAATTGAAATCCGAATTGGTTGTTTTAAAGAGTAAGGCCGCATGAAAATTATACCTAAATATTGAGTTTTAAAGATATAAGAATGAATGGTTTCCATATTGAAACAATGGGCGAAGGAAACAAAGAGTTCTTTCGGATATATGTATAAAATCACCCAAGGCCATAGTAAGTCCTAAAGACTATACATGCATTCTCTACTGACCTATACTATGCATAGATCAGTATGATAGAGGCTAAAAGCCTACGAAAATATACACTTTATGGCACGACCGGATTGGCCATCCTGGTCCAAACATGATGCGAAATTTGATATTCAAAAGGCACACATTAAAAGATAAGAAGAGTTATCCCAAAGAATCTCACGTGTGTAGCATGTACAAGGGAAACTCATTAGGCCATCACCAGTAAAACGGCTACGAGCCCATTTTTCATAATAAAGACTATATGTCTAGATAATACTGGTGAATACATGTCCCAAGCGTTTAAATGATTATGGTATGTCCACGGGGGTAAGTGTGGACAATTCTGTGATACATGTCCATACCAAGAACGGCTTGGCCGAAATCTTTTAAAACGCAAATAGCTGATTGATAGACCATAACTTATGAGGTCAAAACTCTCATTCACAGCTTGGGCCACACGAAATTTACATGCACCTAAGTTAATACGCATCAGACCATTTAGTGAGCATAGATATCCCCTATCACAATTATTAACGGGTCAAGAGCCAGACATACCCCAACATAAGACATTTGGATGTGCCGTCTATGCATTAATTGCTCCACCACAGAGAACTAAGATGGGACCTCAAAAGGATGATGGAGATATATGTTGGATATGATTCTCCCAAAATAATAAAGTACTTTGAGCCAACTATGGGTGATTATATTTGAGGCCAGGTACACAGATTAATTTAAAACCAGGAGGAGAAAAATAATAAAGCTGGTAAAAGAAATAGAATGGAATCAACCATCAATGTCTTGGCAAGATCTTCGGACTAAAGAGTGTGAAATAGACGTCCAAAGATTATACATTTACAAAGCTAGCTAATCAAATGCCAGACACATTTGCTGACCCGAAAAAGAATGACTAAGTCATATATAAACCAGCTTGTAAAGGGTTTGAAGTTAAAGTTCTTCCTTGGAGATGTGGCTGGTTTTTGATATAATCTGATGCTGTCATCGGCTTTTTCATTTTCTGATCACTCATCTTGAATATCTTGTAGTTGTTGATTTTCTGTTGATTTTCCCTATACATATTCTCTTGTTAGAAAGTCGGGTAAAGAATTTTTTTCTCCTTTAATATATTGAATTTCAAAATTGAAAACTGATACTACTGCTTGCCATCTAGCAAATATTTGTTTTGATACTAGGTTTTTGACATCTTTTTGCAATATTTCTTTTGCTGATTTGCAATCTACTCGCAATAGAAATTCCTTATTGACTAAGTCATCTTGGAATTTTGAGATACAGTTAACAATCGAAAGAACTTCCTTTTTAACTGTTGAATAATGTTTTTGTGGCCCTAACCAGATTCCCGAATGAAATCGAACTATAGGTTCTTCTTTTGAGTTTGGTAATTTTTGCTTAAGAATTCCTCCATAACCTATTTCTGAAGCATCAGTTTCATCTCATGTCAGCTTCAGGATTTGGTATTGATAGACATGGGAGTGTTTTTACCTTTTGCTTAACTTGTTTAACTAAAAGAGTATGTTGATTAGTCCATGGTTTTGGATTTTTTTGTAACCGTTGAAATAATGGTTGAATTGTTTTTCTAAGGTTGGGTAAGAAGTCTGAAACATAGTTTAGACATCCTAAAAATCTTTGTAACTGAGTTTTCTCTTTTAATTCATCAGGAAATTTATCTGCAAATTCAACTGATCTTGAAATAGGTGTGATTGTTCCTTGATATATATTATGCCCGAAGAATCTTATTTTTGTTTGGAATAAAGAAATTTTCTTAGCTGATATAAACAAACCATGTTTTTTGACTATATTGAGGAATGCGTTTAAGTGACTGATATGTTGATCTATTGAAGTTGAATATACTAATACGCCGTCTATATAGACAATTGTAAATTTCGAATAATTATTGAATATATCATTCATTATATGTTGAAATTCAAAGGGTGCATTTTTAAGGCCAAAAGGCATTACATTCCACTCATAATGTTCAAATGGTACGGTGAAAGCTATTTTATATTTATCTTTTTCGGCAATTTGAATTTGCCAAAAGCCACTTTTCATGTCGAATTTTGAATAAATTTTTGCATTATAAAGTCGTTTTATTAAATCTCTTTTGTTAGGTATTGGATATCGTATCCATTGTAATACATCATTTAATGGTTTATAATTTATTACTAACCGTGGTACTCCACGTTTTTTTTCAGCTTGATTATTTACATAAAAAGCTGAACAGCTCCAGGGAGATTTGGATGACCAGATTAATTTTTTATTTAATAAATTTTTTATTTCTTTTTTACAGTGTTTTAATAATTCTTTATTCATTTGAATAGGTCGTGCTTTAGTTGGTATATTTCTTTCGTTAAATTCTTTTATATATGGGAGTTCAACTACATGTTGTTTTCTTTCCCAAAATGCGTTTGGTAAATTTGAGCATATTTTGTTTAATATGTCATTTTCAATAGCTTTTATCTGGTTTATTATGTACGGCATCTTAAGTTGTTCCTCTATTTTTTTGTATGCTATTTCATCCTGTAGATATTGTATATGATTTTGTTATCCTTTGATTAAGTTAATTGTCTTTTGGATTGAATTTTGTTGTAAGTTTAATATTTCTTTTGTTTTCATTAGTGATAAAAATTCAAACGATAATTTTGTTCCAACTACTTTCGTGGTTATTCCTATTTCTGTTACTTTGAATGGATATATTTGCGTAAAAAATGGAGTTCCTAATATTACTTCTTGTGTTAAGTTCTTTACTAAAATGAACTGATTTTTGAAGCAATATCCTTGATTACTTATTTTTGCATATGGTAATTTATATTGAACCTTTAAATTACTTCCGTTTGCTCCACTTAATTTTTCACTAGTTTTTTCATAATATTTGGTTGGTATAATTCCTTCGCGAATACAATTGTAATCAGCACTTGTATCCATTAATGCTATTATATTTATTTTGAAATCATGTCCTATGTGTAAGGCAATATTTATATACCATTTTTGATAATTGATCTTATTAATTATTTGAATATAGTCTTCACCAGAGTTATTTTTTTTAATTTCTTTAATTTCTAGATTTGTATTACTTGTGGATACTTGAATATTATTTTTTGCTTCGATTAATGATAATCTAGCATCTATTTGTAATTTTTTTAATTCGTGTTGATTTACTATTAATTGTAATTCCTTGATCTGTGTCTTTAATTGTTTAAGTTCATTTTGTAGTTCTCCGGTAGTTACTTGTTTGAATAAACTTTGTGTAGGATATTTTTCGGGAAAATGGTCTATTCCCCTATGAACTAATTGTTCCCGGCTTTTTCACACACAAATTTTTAAACCATGCAAAAGACCACATGAACAACACGAAAAAGGTTTATTCCCCTATGAACTAGTTTTTTCTGGCTTTTTCACACATGAACTTTTAAATCATGCCAAAAAGCACCTGAACAACTCTATTTTTATAATTACATACACAAACTATCTCTTTTAACTAATTCCCCTAAAACTGTAACGGTATAATTTAAACGTTAACTTGGTTTATGACATGTGGAAAGCCGGTTTAATTTGGGTTGATAAACAAAATACTATGTCGTTTTATTCTTTTTTCTTTTTTGTCAATTGCTCTTTTTTCAGAAATCGTTTTACTTTTCATCAATAGTTGGGGATACTGCGCCGATTTTATAGTTCCTTGTGGCAATACATGGAGATTGTAAGTTAGTAGTTGCTGCTTTTCTTTCTTTATGCATCATGTAAAACATATTATTCTTCTGCAGAATAATAAAATTTATTTCCAAATGATGACGAAGAGTAAAACTATTTCTAAAAAAGAATAATAGTTGACAAAAAAAAAAAGAGAAGAAGGATAAAACTACATAGTATTTATCAATCCAAATTAAACCGGCTCTCCACCTGTCACAAACCTAGTTAACATTTAAATAACACTATTTACGGTTTTAAGGGAATTAGTTTAAAAATCGATAGTTTGTGTATGTTATTCAAAAAATAGAGTTGTTCATGTGCTTTTTGGCATAGTTTAAAAGTTCGTGTGTGAAAAACCAGGAAAAACTAGTTCATAGGGAATAAACCACTTTTCCATTGTTCATGTGGTTTTTGGTATGGCTTAAAAATTCGTGTGTGGAAAAGCCAGAAACAATTTGTTCATAGAGGAATATGCCATTTTCCCAATATTTTTCAAATATTTTATTTAAACTAAAGGGTTGAGGGCTAGATAATTGATTTTTTGGTATATTATATCTTTTAGTTTGGTTAAATATTTCTTTTTAATTTTTGGGTCGTCAATTTTATTAATTATATCTAGCAGAAATTTTTTATCAAGATCTTTTGTTATAACATTAATAGCTTTACAATTACATAAATTATCTGACAATTCTTGTGATTCTAATGAAGAGACACAAATATTTCCTATTTCATCTATAAAGTTATCACTACTCGATTCTTCTGATGTTTCTGACTCTGATATTAGTAGTTTAGTTAATTTTTCTTGTATATCTGGTTGATCTTGGAATATTTTATTTATCTTCTTTTTCATTTTACACTCCGTGGACTTATGTCCAGGTCTTTTCTAATTCCAACATACTATCTTTTGTTTATTATTAGGTTTGTGTTTAATATTTTTTGCATAGTACTGATTTGTTGGTTTTTTATAAAAAAATTTTTTTTATGATGATATTTAGTTTTATTATATCTATGTTTTAATCGTTTAATTCTTGACGGAGGGTTAAGTTGATTATAAGCATATTGATCAAAAAATGATCCCATAGTTATTTTGAATTTAAATTTATCATTACGTTTCTTATCTTTATGTTCTTGACATATAGCTAATCATTCTTTCTTTATAAATGCAAATAGTTGACCGTAAGTGATTGTATTCCAAGGGATTGGTTGTCCTCCTGAATATTCTTTTAATTTACTAATTATTCTTTCAACAAAGAAAGATGGTAATTCTGAGATAAACTGTTCTTTCCAGAATGCTTGATTACAATCGTTTCTTTGGAATAAATTAGTTATAAAAACATCTTTGTACCATTTAAAATCTCCTAATGTTGGACATCTTGTTAATATAATTTTTTTACTTTCTAATTCTTCTTTAGGATTACCAACAAAATGCATTGTTAAATTATGTATTAATACTTCCACTGCATTTGGTACTTCTATATCATGCATAAATCCTTCTTCATCTTCTTGTTGTCTTATTTCAATATGATTAATTATAGAATCTTGCGTAATTGTATCTAATGAGTTATCCCACCAATATATTAATGCTCCAGTAAATCCAACTACTAACAAAATACATGTTTGTTTATCATCATTTCCTTTACCTTTGTAAGCCATTGCAGTCATTCCCATTTCTTGAAATAAGTTCATCATTTCATATTCTGATTGACCATCTATATTCCATTTGTGTATACTCTCTCCAGTGTATTCGTTACTGGTATATTTATGGTGTTCCTTAAATAGTAAATCTGGTGGAGTATGTCTAGGATAATATGGTTTGTTTGATTTATTTTTTATTCGATTTATTTCTTGAATACTGTTTTCTGATTGAGAGGAGGTTTGGATAGATTCATTGTCATCTTCATCTATAGTGTTTATTCCTTTATTTTTGTCTAATCTATCTAATCTTGTCGAGATTGATTTTAAAATTTCGTTTTCAGGAAATTTGATTTGTCTTGTTATTGGTTTAAATATTGGGTAGGTTGTTGTCGAGAAAGGGTGTTGAGTACGTTGGTCTAATTTATTATTTTCATTATCATTTATTTTATTATCGATGATGTCTATTTGTTTAGAAATTGTATATAGTATTTGACTTTGATAATTATTTTGTTGATATATAGATTTAATATCCCTGGTTCTTTATCATCTTTGTTAGCTCCAGTTTTGAAGGGCGTTGCTAAAATTTGTCGGTTTAGAGTGTTTATTTTTAAATCATTTAACGGTGGATGGATTGATTTAATTTTATTTCCATTCACTTGTTCCCATACTTGGCTTAATGATGTTCTTGCATTAATCGTCCTAAATGGATAATCGATATTGTGAGCTATTGAATAAATTTCAAACCATATGAAAAATGGAATATTCATTTCTTTTAGTATCATACAATCATACCATTTTTCTCTATACTCAGTGGTCTGTTGCTTTGAATTTTTTTTAAAATACCAGTTTCGTTTTTCTTCATTTTCTTTTGAATAAAAGTCCTCTTTTATATATTGTTTATCAATTTCATATTTTTTAGTTATAACATTTATCGATTTAAAATCTGATGGGGTAGGTGATGTTGGATACATATCTTGATCTGGTTCTGCTACAGGTGCTTTAAATCTTATTGGTTCATCTTGTCTAATACTTTGATTTACACTTTCTGTTTCTGAATTTGTACTAGATTAACCCGTACGATATTCAGAAAAAGAAGCTCTTGAATGATATGAACTTATTTTAGGTGGAAGTGGATCTCTATAAGATCCAAACCTTAATAATATTTTTCCATCCTTCTGCTCAATTATCTTAGATATATTCTTTTGTTCAAAATTTCTAGGAGGTTGAGTAATTTCGATTTTCCATTGATCTGGAATAGTTATTTCATCCCATTTTAATTGTCTTGGTGTGTATGTACCTGTTGGTGTATCTTTACTATGAACTGCTAGAATTGTTGTTTCCCCTTTATCATCTTGTAATAGACATCTTGGGTTAAATTCAGACATTGATTGCTTAAAATAAACTCGATAGAGTAATAAATATCCATGCCATTCATTTTGAAATTTTATTTCAGGTAAATGTACATTTAAAGTTAAAGTATTGAGTATGGCTAGGTCATGCAAGCTTACTTGAAAATTAGGGGCACAATTAAAATATACAGCCCCATTGCATAAATTTGATTGAATTGCTCCTAGAAGAAAATCATCAAATTTTAAAAGAGTTTTATCTCTTAATAACATTAATATTGGTGAATCTATTCTTGTCATTGATAGATGTTTTATAGCAATTTGAATTAGTCCAAAATGGATGTAATTAACACCCTTTTGTCTATATTTGTCTAAAGCTAGAGAAGACAATAATTTAATTTCTTCAAATTCATTTTGTAGAGATAAGGTTTGTTCATGTTCTTTAATTGAATAAGCCGTTTTAAAATCAAAAGTTCCTATTTGATATATATGTTCTGGATTGATATGAGGTAAATGATCTTTTGATATTTCTTGATTAAAGGTCGTTATTTTTGAAATAATTTCTCTTGAGTTTATTGTTGAATTTGAAGAGGTTGACGCATTTTTTTATTTAAAAAGTTTCCTGAATGAAGACTCCATGATTTAATCTAAGTTTAAACTCAGATAGAAAAGATACTAACCGGTTCTAAGTGGACACAACCAAGGTTTACCAATGGTCTTACTGCCTTTTCTGGACTTGCTGCCTGGAACACCTACAGTGACAGTGCTTCCTTAGATGGTAAGGATCTTATCTAGAGAGGTCTAAATTAGATTAAGTCACAGAAATTTGTTCTCTAAAACTTTTTAAAACAAATTGCATCCTTTGAATAATAGTTTCGGCTCTGATACCATTTATTTTTACTACTTTTTTTTATTTTGGTATTTAAATTATTGTTACTTTGATATGACAGTGATAAGCAAAGTTTTAATATGTATTAAACTTAAAAATTGTACACAAAATATGATTAAACTTACTTTTTATTGATCTTGAAATGGAATACATGTTTTTGAGATTACAAGATTAAAACTTTAAAATTTGGAAAATTTCTGGGAACTTTTAGAAAGAAGGGAGAGCTTTTAGAGAGATGAGAGTTTTGAGAGTGAAATTGCTCGTGTCCTCTGCTTTCATTATGAGTGCGTATTTATAGGCAAAGGTTGCTTGAATAGAGTCTTGCAACGTGTTGTCTTGTAGTGGTACCGACACTTGATTTAACACGTGTTGAGTATTGGGTGGTGCCGACGGTTTTGAGTGGGTTGCTGGCAGAATGCAGAAGTCTTCATGTGGGTCCCACCATTGTCGGACAGGTTTCTTCTTCGAAATACTTCCCGAGTCTTCTTATACAGATATACTCTATAGATTATTTCTGTATTTTCTTTTCTATGTTATCTTTCGTCTTTGTATTTTACCTACAGAATAATATACATAGTATATCTGTATAAGAAGACTCGGGAAGTATTTCGAAGAAGAAACCTGTCCGACAATGGTGGGACCCACATGAAGACTTCTGCATTCTGCCAGCAACCCACTCAAAACCGTCGGCACCACCCAAGACTCAACACGTGTTAAATCAAGTGTCGGCACCACTACAAGATGACACGTTGCAAGACTCTATTCAAGCAACATTTGCCTATAAATACGCACTCATAATGAAAGCAGAGGACACGAGCAATTTCACTCTCAAAACTCTCATCTCTCTAAAAGCTCTTCCTTCTCTCTAAAAACTCCCGAAATTTTCCAAATTTTAAAGTTTTAATCTTGGAATCTCAAAAACCTGTATTCCATTTCAAGATCAACAAAAAGTAAGTTTAATCAAATTCTGTGTACAATTTTTAAGTTTAATACATATTAAAACTTTGCTTATCATTGTCATATCAAAGTAACAATAATTTAAATACTAAAATAAAAAAAGTAGTAAAAATAAATGGTATCTAAGCCGAAACTATTATTCAAAGGATGCAATTTGTTTTAAAAAGTTTTAGAGAACAGATTTCTGTGAATTAATCTAATTTAGACATGTCTAGATAAGATCCTTACCATCTAAGGAAACACTCTCACTGTAGGTGTTCCAGGCAGCAAGTCCAGAAAAGGCAGTAAGACCATTGGTAAACCTTGGTTGTGTCCACTTAGAACCGGTTAGTATCTTTTCTATCATGAGTTTAAATTTAGACTAAATCATGGCGTCTTTATTCATGAAACTTTTTAAATCAAAAAATGCGTCAACCTCTTCAAATTCAACAATTAACTCAAGAGAAATTATGTCAAAATAACGACCTTTAATCAAGAAATATCAAAAGATCATTTACCTCATATTAATCCAGAACATATATACCCAATAGGAACTTTTGATTTCAAAACGGCTTATTCAATTAAAGAACATGAACAAACCTTATCTCTACAAAATGAATTTGAAGAAATTAAATTATTGTCTTCTCTAGCTTTAGACAAATATAGACAAAGGGTTTTAATTACATCCATTTTGGACTAATTCAAATTGCTATAAAACCTCTATCAAGGACAGGAATAGATTCACCAATATTAATGTTATTAAGAGATAAAACTCTTTTAAAAATTGAAGATTCTCTTCTAGGAGCAATTCAATCAAATTTATGCAATGGGGCTGTATATTTTAACTGCGCCCCAATTTTCAAGTAAGCTTGCATGACCCAACCATACTCAATACTTTAACTTTAAATGTACATTTACCTGAAATAAAATTTCAAAATGAACGGCATTGATATTTATTACTCTATCGAGTTTACTTTAAGCAATCAATGTCTGAATTTAACCCAAGATGTCTATTACAAGATGATGAAGGGGAAACAACAATTCTAGCAGTTCATAGTAAAGATACACCAACAGCTACATACACACCAAGACAATTAAAATGGGATGAAATAACTATTCCAGATCAATGGAAAATCGAAATTACTCAACCTCCTAGAAATTTTGAACAAAAGAATATATCTAAGATAATTGAGCAAAAGGATGGAAAAATATTATTAAGGTTTGGATCTTATAAAGATCCACTACCACCTAGAATAAGTTCATATCATTCAAGAGCTTATTTTTCTGAATATCGTACGGGTCAATCTAGTACAAATTCAGAAACAGAAAGTATAAATCAAAGTATTAGACAAGATGAACCAATAAGATTTAAAGCACATGTAGCAGAACCAGATCAAGATATGTATCCAACATCACCTACCCCATCATATTTTAAATATATAAATGTTATAACTAAAAAATACGAAATTGATGAACAATATATAAAGAGGACTTTTATTCAAAAGAAAATGAAGAAAAACGAAACTGGCATTTTAAAACTTTTTCTAAGCAACCACTAAAGAACCAGTGTTAATGCAAGATATTAAATCTATATATCAACAAAATAATTATCAAAGTCAAATACTATATACAATTTCTAAACAAATAGACAGCATCAATAATAAAATAAATGATAATGAAAATAATAAATTAGACCAACGTACTCAACACCCTTTCTCATCAACAACATACCCAATTTTTAAACCAATAACATGACAAATCAAATTTCCTGAAAACAAAATTTTAAAATCAATCTCGACAAGATTAGACAGATTAGACGTGGAAGCAGTGTTCATGGGGAAAACGGCTTATATAACTTTTGTGTATGGATATCCAAATCAACAACTGAGGGAACACGTATGGGAGCGATTAACTAGATATGGACTCGCACGGTCCGAACCTTGGTTCGTTATTGGCGATCTAAATGAGATTACAGGTAGCCATGAAAAAGACGGAGGATCTTTAAGGAACGCGGATTCTTTTATTCCTTATAATAATATGATCAGAAACAGTGGATTATTAGAATTCCCGGCGAGGGGAAGTAAAATGTCATGGCAAGGGAGAAGAGAGAAAGGAAAAGGGGCAGTGATGGTTAGATGTCATCTAGATCGTGCTTTGGCAAATGAAGAATATCATACTTTATTCTCATGCTCTTATACAGAATATTTAAAAATGGTGGCATCTGATCATCGTCCAGTGGTGGCTTATTTAGAAGACAAAGCTTCTAGGAGGAAAGGACAATTCCGATTTGATAAGAGATGGATTGGAAGAGAGGGTTTCATGGAATCAATATCAATGGGATGGTCGGACTCTAGGGGAGACAGAACTGAGGGTGTAGTGAAGAGTATAGTGGCAAAATTAGTAATTGTCGTCATGAAATTGCTAAATGGCAGAAAAATAATCCACCTCATGGAAAGGAAAAAATAAATGAGTTACAGCAAGCCCTTGAGGAGGTACAGACAGATAACACAAGAACTCAAGAGGATATAATGGAAGTATCTAGGAAATTACAAGATGCTTATAGGGATGAAGAAGAGTATTGGCATCAGAAAAGCAGGAATATGTGGCACTCATCTGGGGATCTTAACACAAAATTCTATCATGCTTTGACAAAACAGCGACGGATCCGTAACAGAATTGTTGGATTACATGATGTAGATGGGAATTGAATCACAGAGGATAATGGGGTAGAAAAGGTGGCAGTTAGTTACTTTGAGGATTTATTTACCTCTTCTTCACCATCGGAGTTTGATAATTTCCTGATGGAAATCCCACCGACTATCACCCCTCAAATAAACCAAAGATTGTTGAGAATAGCTACGGAGGAGGAAGTTAAGGAGGCTCTTTTTATGATGCATCCAGAAAAGGCGCCTGGACTGGATGGTATGACAGCGTTATTTTTTCAACTCTCCTGGCACATTATTAAGGAAGATTTGGTGGAGTTGGTGAATGATTTTTTGGTTTCCGGAGAAATGGATGCTAGACTAAATATTACTAATATATGTATGATTCCAAAAACGGAGAGGCCTACAAGGATGACGGAATTGAGACCAATCAGTCTTTGTAATGTAGGGTATAAAATTATCTCGAAGGTGTTGTGTCAGAGATTGAAATTATATCTTCCTATGCTCATCTCAGAAACTCAATCGGCATTTGTGGCAGGAAGGTTGATTTCTGATAATATTTTTATAGCGCAGGAAATGTTTCATGGATTGCGAACTAATAAAGCATGTCAAGGAAAGTATATGGCAATTAAAACGGATATGAGTAAGGCGTATGATAGAGTGGAATGGGATTTTATTAAGGCATTACTTCGGAAAATGGGCTTTGACCCTCATTGGATCAAATTGATGATGGAATGTATAACCTCAGTTCAATATCGAGTTCTATTAAACGGTCAACCGTGCGGTCTCATTGTGCCACATAGAGGCTTACGTCAGGGGGATCCTCTATCTCCCTACTTGTTTATTCTTTGCACCGAGGCTTTAATCGCAAACATAAAAAAGGCAGAGGCAGAGGCAGAGAAACAGTTAACGGGAATGAATGTGGCAAGAGCATGTCCATCAATATCTCATTTGCTTTTTGCGGATGACAATCTTTTCTTTTGTAAAGCTCAAAAAGAAGAATGTCAAACCATTCTTAGGATTTTAAAGGAATATGAGCAAGTATCAAGTCAACTTATAAATTTTGATAAGTCATCGATTCAATTTGGTCATAAGATTGAGGAAGCGATCAGACAAGAATTAAGGGAAATGATGAACTTATTTCAGAAAGGGTCGATCAGAATATGAAATGATGAACTTATTTCAGAAATGGGAATGGCTGCAATGGCTTACAAAGGTAAAGGAAATGATGATAAACAAGCATGTATTTTGTTAGTAGTTGGATTTACTGAAGCATTAAGATATTGGTGGGATAACTCATTAGATACAATTACGCAAGATTCTATAATTAATCATGTTGAAATAAGACAACAAGAAGATGAAGAAGGATTTATGCATGATATAGAAGTAGGTAATCCTAAAGAAGAATTAGAAAGTAAAAAAATTATATTAACAAGATGTCCAACATTAGGAGATTTTAAATGGTACAAAGATGTTTTTATAACTAATATATTCCAAAGAAACGATTGTAATCAAGCATTCTGGAAAGAACGGTTTATCTCAGGATTACCATCTTTCATTGCAGAAAGAATAATTAGTAAATTAAAAGAATATTCATGAGGACAACCAATCCCTTGGAATACAATCACTTACGGTCAACTATTTGCATTCATAAAGAAAGAAGGATTAGCTATATGTCAAGAACATAAAGATAAGAAACGTAATGATAAATTTAAATTCAAAATAACTATGGGATCATTTTGTGATCAATATGCTTATAATCAACTTAACCCTCCGTCAAGAATTAAACAATTAAAACATAGATATAATAAAACTAAATATCATCATAAGAAAAAAAAAATTTATAAAAAACCAACAAATCAGTACTATGCAAAAAATATTAAACACAAACCTAATAATAAACAAAAGATAGTATGTTGGAATTATAAAAGACCTGGACATAAATCCACGAAGTGTAAAATGAAAAAGAAGATAAATGAAATATTCCAAGATCAACCAGATATATAAGAAAAATTAACTAAACTACTAATATCAGAGTCAGAAACATCAGAAGAATCGAGTAGTGATAACTTTATAGATGAAATAGGAAATATTAGTGTCTCTTCATTAGAATCACAAGAATTGTCAGATAATTTATGTAATTGTATAGCTATTAAGGTTATAACAAAAGATATTGATAAACAATTTCTGCTAGATATAATTAATAAAATTGAGGACCCAAAAATTAAAAAGGAATATTTAACCAAACTAAAAGATATAATATACCAAGAAAATCAATTATCTAGCCCTCAACCCTTTAGTTTAAATAAAATATTTGAAAAATATCCTACACAAAGTTTATTCAAACAAGTAACTACCGGAGAACTACAAAATAAAGTTAAACAATTAAAGACACAGATCAAAGAATTATAAGTAATAGTAAATCAACAAGAATTAAAACAATTACAAACAGATGCTAGATTATCATTAATCTAAAGCTGGAGCAAACGGAAGTAATTTAAAGGTTCAATATAAATTACCATATGCAAAAATATGTAATCAAGGATATTGCTTCAAAAATCAGTTCATTTTAGTAAAGAACTTAACACAAGAAGTAATATTAGGAAATCCATTTTTTACGCAAATATATCCGTTCAAAGTAACAGAAATAGGAATAACCAAGAAAGTAGTAGGAACAAAATTATCGTTTGAATTTTTATCACCAATGAAAACAAAAGAAATATTAAACTTACAACAAAATTCAATCCAAAAGACAATTAACTTAATCAAAGGAAAAGAAAATCATATACAATATCTACAGGATGAAATAGCATACAAAAAAATAGAGGAACAACTTAAAATTCCATACATAATAAACAAGATAAAAGCTATTGAAAATGACATATTAAACCAAATATGCTCAGATTTACCAAACGCCTTTTGGGAAAGAAAACATAATGTAGTTGAACTCCCATATATAAAAGAATTTAACGAAAGAAATATACCAACTAAAGCACAGCCTATTCAAATGAATAAAGAATTATTAGAACACTGTAAAAAGGAAATAAAAGATTTATTAAATAAAAAATTAATCAGGTCATCCAAATCTCCCTAGAGCTGTTCAGCCTTTTATGTAAATAATCAAGCTGAAAAAGAACGTGGAGTACCACGGTTAGTAATAAATTATAAACCATTAAATGATGTATTACAATGGATACGATATCCAATACCTAACAAAAGATATTTATTAAAACAACTTTATAATGCAAAAATTTATTCGAAATTCGACATGAAAAGTGGCTTTTGGCAAATTCAAATTGCCGAAAAAGATAAATATAAAAAAACTTTCACTGTACCATTTGGACATTATGAGTGGAATGTAATGCATTTTGGCCGTAAAACGCACCCTTTGAATTTCAATATATAATGAATGATATATTCAATAATTATTCGAAATTTACAATTGTCTATATAGACGACGTATTAGTATATTCAACTTTAATAGATCAACATATCAGTCACTTAAACGCATTCCTCAATATAGTCCAAAAAACATGGTTTGGTTATATCAGCTAAGAAAATTTCTTTATTCCAAACAAAAATAAGATTCTTCGGGCATAATATATATCAAGAAACCATCACACCTATTTTAAGATCAATTGAATTTGCAGATAAATTTCCTGATGAATTAAAAGAGAAAACCCAGTTACAAAGATTTTTAGGATGTCTAAACTATGTTTCAGACTTCTTACCCAACCTTAGAAAAACAATTCGACCTTTATTTCAACCGTTACAATAGAATCCAAAACCATGGACTAATCAACATACTCTTTTAGTTAAACAAGTTAAGCAAAAGGTAAAAACACTCCCATGTCTATCAATACCAAATCCTGAAGCTGACATGATAGTTGAAATTGATGCTTCAGAAATAGGTTATGGATGAATTCTTAAGCAAAAATTACCAAACTCAAAAGAAAAATCTATAGTTCGATTTCATTCGGGAATCTGGTTAGGGCCACAAAAACATTATTCAACAGTTAAAAAAGACGGTTCTTTCGATTGTTAACTGTATCTCGAAATTCCAAGACGACTTAGTTAATAAAAAATTTCTATTGCGAGTAGATTGCAAATCAGCAAAAGAAATATTGCAAAAAGATGTCAAAAACCTAGTATCAAAACAAATATTTGCTAGATGGCAAGCAATATTATCAGTTTTCGATTTTGAAATTCAATATATTAAAGGAGAAAAAAATTCTTTACCCGACTTTCTAACAAGAGAATATTTACAGGGAAAATCAACAACAAGAAGATATTCAAGATGAGTGACCAGAAAATAAAAAAGCCGATGACAGCATCGGATTATATCAAAAACCAGCCACATCTCCAAGGAAGAACTTTAACTCCAAACCCTTTCTCAGCATTAGCTGAATATCATTCTCTATCCTATTCAAAAGAAGTCGCTGAGACGTCATCAAAGGCGAAAACACAATCATCAACAGCAACCCCAAACACTACCTCAAACACAAAACCGGTCTACTATACCAAACCTCAAAAGCAACACCTAATGACCACCCTATTCACCAAACCAATAAACCTTACTCAACTTAAATCCTTCATCAATCGAGTCTTCTACGAAGACAGTCCTTGGCCAACAGACAACATAACCAAAAACCAATCCTTTTATGAGTATATTCTAGTAGACTCTAAATCCGTAGAAATCACCCATTATAAAGACAAGACAAACCCAAACCTTATCAACTATTCAACCTGCAAATTCCTACAAATTTGTTCTACACAAGACCTTGGTTTTATCCATCACCAAACAACAAAAGCTTTTTCAACCCAGGCTATCATATCAATGGCTACACCTATACCGATTATAAAAATGCCTTTTTCCGAGACTTTTTACTCAGACCCTATGATCACTCTTGGTTCTTCAGTTTTGATCAAAACTGCACGAAGACGATACTGGGATGGTTCAACGAATGGTGGTACTGGTTCGGACCACTAGATTCAATCTACCCCGAAGAAGTAATCAAGACCTCCTACCCATTCTACAAAAAGCACGTATTTGATCAGCCAGTTGGACCCCTAAACAAAATCTGGTTCCACATTGACATGGGCATCCCATGGATATGCTCATGGCATTTTACCCTAGCTATCTCTCTTCAAGACATGCCTTATTCCCTCCTTCGGGAATTCAGAGTCAAGTGGTTGGGGAAGTATAACATCGACAGATGTTCCCTCGGCAATATCCAAAAATATTTCCAAATTGTAAACAAGACCAAAACAGCGATCCAAACCATATCCAAATCCACACATCTCCTCAACCCAAGCCAAATATCCCAAACAAATCCAAACTCACAGACCCATAAAACACCAACTTCAAGTCCAACAAGTTCAACTACCTCTTCCTCTTCCCAAAAATCGTCAAGAAAAGAAAAAATGAAGACCTTCCTAGCCGAAATGCTAGCACAATTTGAGGCAGAAAACAGTGATATCGAAGAAAGTAACCAACAAGTTAATGATACACAAGCCGAAGATCCTTACGGTGTCCCATTGGGTCAGGATCCGTTTGGATAAAAAAAAAATTGTCTATATTTAAATTCTGTTTTAATTTTCTGTTTCAGGTATATTCTAGTAGACTCTGTACATTATTTCTGTATTTTTTTTTCTATGTTCTCTTTTCTCTTTGTATTTTACCTACAAAATAATATACAGAGTATATTTGTATAAGAAGACTCGGGAAGTATTTCGAAGAAAAAACCTGTCCGACAATGGTGGAACCCATATGAAGACTTATGCATTCTGCCAGCAACCCACTCAAAACCATCGGCACCACCCAAGACTCAACACGTGTTAAATCAAGTGTCGGCACCACTACAAGACGACACGTTGCAAGACTCTATTCAAGCAACCTTTGCCTATAAATACGCACTCATAATGAAAGCAGAGGACACGAGCAATTTCACTCTCAAAACTCTCATCTTTCTAAAAGCTCTCCCTTCTCTCTAAAAACTCCCAGAAATTTTCCAAATTTTAAAGTTTTAATCTTGTAATCTCGAAAACGTGTATTCCATTTCAAGATGAATAAAAAGTAAGTTTAATCATATTTTGTGTACAATTTTTAAGTTTAATACATATTAAAACTTTGCTTATCATTGTCATATCAAAGTAACAATAATTTAAATACTAAATTATTTATGTATCGCGCTCACCGATGGTTGATTACACTGATACCCTTAATAAATCACTACAAGAAGACGTGCCCATAACAACGAACATTTACGACGAAAATATTTCGTCGTAAATTTACATGGGCTTTACAACGAAATTACGAGGAATCTAACTTTCGTCGTAAACGCCATGTAAATTTACGACGAACTGATTTCGTCGTAAACTCCTTGTAAGTTTACGACGAATGTACGTAGAATGAGAAATACGTCGTAATCATTACATCGACATTACAACGAAGCATGTTACCGTTATATTTAGGTGAAAACGTGTCTTAAATGTGCTTTAACTTACCTAATTTCGTCGTAAAGTCGTTGTAAATAATATGTTAAAACCATGTAAAATCCATGTAAAATATTCCTTGTAAAATCGTTGTTATATTTCAACTACCCAACTCGAAAATTTCTCTATATATATGTCATTTCCCACAACTCTCTTCCTCACAACACACAAA
>NC_027753.1:10540586-10550242 GCF_000695525.1 Brassica oleracea var. oleracea
ATGGTCATTTGCCCATGCTTCACAGAACCGGACAAAAACCTCATGCAGGAGTCCGTCTAGAAGCTGTAAGTTTTGTTTTAAATATATATTTTAAAATATTCAATTAATATAATTTACAATATTTAATTTAATTTTTTTTTTGTAGTTCGAGAAGACGGGATCCTTACCTTCTACCTATTCAAGATGAGTGATTTACAACGAAAGTATTTACGTGTGCTTTACATCGAAATAATTACGTGGGATTTACGACGAAGTCTTACGTGGCGTTTACGACGAATCCTTTCCCTGCGCTTTACGAGGAATATATTTCGTCGTAAACGTAACGAGTCGTTTACGACGAAACCTCCGTTACGACGGACGTTTAACAACAAAACTTCTTTCGACGTTAATTCGTCGTAACACCCCGTTTACAACGAATTTACAACGAATACTGCCCTAGTAAAAAATATGTTTTCTTGTAGTGAATTAAATATATTACATTTAAATACTATAATTAATTTTTTATTTAGTTTCCTTATTAAAATTTCCAAATAACATATATAATAAAAATGAAATATTTATACAGTTTAAAAAGCAAATTTAAAAACGAAAATATATGTATATATAATATGATTTATAATATGATTTCATTAAAAAGGAAATCTCAGAAAATAGTAATATTCCATTTAAAAAAAATATTTATAAGTAGCATAAAATATACTTTTGAAATAATAAAATAGTTTCTTTATATCTATATTTTCTTATATGAAAAATATATATTTGTATATAATGTGAATACCAAAGCAAATCAAGTAATTACATAATATTTTAAAATAGCATAACACTATATACTTTAACGAGAGACATATATTATATTTTATTATTATTAAAATTATATGTATTCTTAATATATAATTTGCTTTTAAATTTTTATGTTTATAGAACTTAATATATAATTAAGACACCAAAGCAAATCTGAATTCTCATTTTAAGATTATTTAAAATTAATTTCAATTTACCATTCAATAAATCTAAGGCATAAAATTATTTAGAATTTATAAAATATTTTAATTATTGTAAATATTGATATGTGTTCATGAACTTCCAAAAATATATGAGTTACTTTTGTATGTACGTATTTATATATATATGCATGAGACTTTAGAGTATTATCGTTATATTAATTTATGTAATTTGGAATCAGACACTTTAGTTTATTTTTTTATTCTATTTTAAGTACAATATATCTTAAGGTATACATAATTTTCTTAAAATATATTTACATATTTAAGATAACAACCAACCTAAATGCAAATAAGAAAATTAATGAAAATTTTAATATATTTAGAATAAAAAATTTAATTGTTGAATTCAAAAAAAATAGATGCAATCGAATATATCCAAATGATAACTAAATCGACTGTAAAAAAAATTGACTAGATATTACATATCTAAAATAATATGTATAACTAAAGTAATATAATATTATTAATATAAATTATGCATATAAATTATAAATTATTTATGTTTTAAATATTTATATCCGTGCATTAGCACGAAAAAATCACTTATTAAGAAATATAGTAGTTCTAACAGAAATTATTGATTTTTTCAATCTCATTATATACTTTCATTAGATATATATTATCATATATAGTACGTCCTGTTCGAAAAGGCGGCGCCGAAGGCTGCTTAGTCGCCGGAAAATCGCTCGTCGGGCTCCGGCCGCCACGATTTGGTACTAATCGGACAAAAACTCGGGATCTTAGAAAACTCAAGATTTTGTTCTTAAAAACTTTAAAATGGAAGGTTCTCTTGTAGACTTATCAATAGTAACCTTAAATACAAAGGAAAATGGAAGAAAAAAATGAAAAAAAGGATAAAAAAAAGAGAGGCGGCCGCCGTTATTAGGGTTTGATCGAACACATATGATGAAGAAGATGAATACCGAAATATCTGTTCTACCCTTATTAATGTTTAAGTCAAAAGCAATAAAAAATACGCGAGGTGGGTTCGAACTCGGGTTTATTAGGCAGATATAAAGAGCATTAACCACTGGCCTATAACAGATCTAATGCTCTTACTTACATATATTAATATATATAGATAAAAACTATATAAAAACTTTAAAACTAGGCCCCGATTAATCTCTGCTTAATCACCAATTTTTCTGCTAGGCGCTAGGCCCGGAGTTACCGTCCGACTAGCGCATAACGTAGTTTTGAACAGGGATAGTACGCAGTAGAGCTAATTATGAAAAGATAAATAAAAAATACTGACTAAAACGTGAAATAAAATACTATATCACTAAACGGACCGACATCCTTTGTTGTGTTATATTGATGATGTCTAAAAGAAACAGATATCCATATTGAATTTACTAAATTACCCTTGACGTTATTTCATTCAGTTCTTCTCCACTCTATTACTCTTCACGCGCGTCATCAATCATCCCTCGGGATACCCGGACCCAAACCCAAACCCAAATGTATACCCGGATACCAATTCGACCCGGTTTCGTAACGAATCCCGACATCCGCACCCAACAGCGAAGTGAATCTCGGATCTCCAACCGGTAACCCGTATAACATCCGGGTCGTATCCATTTCCTGACCCGTCATTCTCCTCTCTTCTTCCACTAGTTTCGGTCGGGACTCCTCCTCAGAGTTAGGTTTCTGGTCGGGAACAGCGACGGTTTTGTCCTTCAGATTGCTGCTCGACGGAGAAGAAGAAGAGGACCGTTTAGTGTTCTTACGAGATCCGCCGCCGACGGGGATGTTACGGAGGGAACCGCCTTTGGTCCAGTAACGACGACAGTTTTTGCAATAATGACGTGGCTGAGACAGGTTGTAGTTGTTGTAGTAACAGAATTTGGTGTTGGGTGAGTCACAGCGAGGGCACTTTAGCTGCTGTTGCTCCGGTAACTCCGGCTGCTGCTGCTTAGCCGCCATCATTAGCATCGATTGGTGGTGGTAATACGCTGACGTCAGGTCCTGCATCTTTTTTTGTTTGGTTCCTTTGGATCAAAATGACGTCTTTCTTGAAAAATAGAAGAAAGTGAATGAAATCTAATGTCTTCAGAGTTTTTTAAAAGAGAAAGATGGAATATTTTTTGATGGTGGCAATTGCAGGTTATGAATTAGAGAGATAAAGAGTGGAGATATTTGGTGGGTTTATAGTGTATGTATGTGTGTGTGTGTGAGAGAGAGAGAGGATTATTTGAATGGAATCACAGAATGACAAATTCAACACTTACTTTTTGTCGTTTGCTAGATTATAATCAAATCAAAGTACCAACCTCACAAGCTGAAATTAAAGAGTTTGTGATGATTTTCTAATTGACATTGGTTTGTGTTGATCGAAATTTCAAGACAAAATTTCTTATTTTCCTATTCTGTAAGTACGCGAATAGCTTTCAATTTCCAACTTTGAAAATTGAAATCATGGTTATGTTAATTTTCACAGATATTAATACTATTAGAAGACATTCAATTTTTATGTTACTTTTTTTATAGCGAGCTAATCTTATATATTAAAACAGAAGTCACAACTTTGATTCATGTGTGAGTTTTTAAAAAATTGACATAATGGGTTTATTCATAAAAAGTCATGTTACATTTAATCTCTAATCTTATCATTTAAATTTTGGGCCTACCAGGAATTTTTATTGAGTTATCAATAATTGGATTTAAAGAATAAATGATCCATTGGACTTATAGATAATATAAATTAAATAGATATAATTTAATATTGTAATACTATACATCCATATGTTAAAATATTTAAATATTTGTAGATGTTAATTTTTAAATTACAAAGATTTTTTTTTAAATAACAAAAATCATATTATCTAACAATGATTAATCTTTACTACCTTAAACCAATGAAACCAAATTTTAAAATATATAGTTTATTTTCAAAATTAAACAAAAAATAAATGTTTAAATATTTACTCGATAATATAAATCTATGAAGCGAAAAGTTGAATTTTAAAAAAAACTTTCTAAATTTTTGAAATGTTACAATATCTTTGAATATGACAATAAAACAATATTTTACTAATCTTTATATATATAGTTACGATTTTAATAATGAAATAATAATCCAAAACTATATAATTCTAAATCGACATTTATTTTGGTTTGTTCGGTTCAAAATGTTGATGTTTTTGGTTTTTTCTGGTGATAACCAAAAATTATTATTATTTATTTGGTTTCAGATTATATGAATTTTAGATAGTTCTCATGTCGAACCAATGGTTTCATATTATAGTTTCTAAGCATATAATAGTTAAATAAAATGAAAATAGAATTATTGAGACATCATTTCACTACAATTTGGCGATAGCGAAAGAAACATTAAAAAAAGAATATTTCAAATTCTGAAAGAATTAGATACTTCAGTTGTGGTGAATATTTGGTTATATAAGTGATCACGTCAATGTCCACTTGTATGTGTATGTAAAGTATGTAAAAGTGGTTGGTAAATATATAAAAATATTGTTAATCAATTTTAAATGACAATTTTATTCAAAATAACACATGAAAGATAAAATTCTTAAAATAAAATTAATTAAAAATAAGATAAGCCTAGATATTAGTGGATTTTTTTCATATAAATAAAATCAAATTGTATCCGTAAATAGGAGTCGGTACGGATCGAATATCCAGGTATTTGGAGGTATTAGTGTCGATTCGATCCGTAGCCACCCGGATATTCAGTGCTCAGATATCCGGATAATTTTAGAATTTTCACGGACATCCAATTTGATCCTTGAATAAAATAATTTTTTTTTTAAAAATGAAAAATATATAAAACAATAATAATTCATTACAAAAATAAATTATTATTTAACTTTTTAAATTCTAATAACTAGTATTATAAATTTAATACATAAAATATTTTAAAAATTATATAAACTATAATATATATAACTTATATATAATTCTTTAAATATATTATATATGCATATAACGGATCAAATCGGATATCCGTTCATAAAAATATTAGTATTTGTTATTTTCTTCGTTTTTATATTGCATTTTTGTATTTGATTTTCTTCGTAGGGTTACGGATATTCGAATTTTTTGGTTTTAATCAAAACGGATAACAAATTGAATCAAAAAATTATGAATATTTTTCTCAGCCTATCCGTAAATAATAAAAATAATATATGTATAATTGGACTTTTGATTTGTTATCCATTTTGATTCGAATCGGAAAATATGGATAGTGTGAGTTTTATTGGAACGTTACAAGTGAGTTTTATATTTAAAAACAAAACGTAAAATACATAGTGTGAACACATTTATATAGAGTTTGCTTGAAAACTTTCTACACGTGGCACGTCAGCGCGCAAATCACTATGAGACTATCACGTGTCTATTATAGTGTGAACATATTTATTACAATATTTTTCGTTAATATATAAGGGATATATAATAAAATATTCAATTATGATTAGTACATGATCTTTTAGGAAAGAATCCAAAACTAAATTTATCTAGGTTTATCTCTTAGGTTTAAAATGGATAATATCATACTAATCATTCGCGAAATAGTTGGAGATAAACTTGAAAAATCTGATAATTGGTATTAAAGTTAGGACGAAGAAAATTTGTAAAAAGACCAAAATATTTTCCAAGCTCGAGGATGACGATCAGATCATTGGTGAGAAGGGAAGATGTGTTGCAGAGAACAACAAACAAATTCTTTAAAGTTCAATTTCTGGAAGAGCATTCTCAAAGTGACCTTACGATTGAAGGTGCAAGAGACTTGTGTAGAAAGTCTTTCCCTAAATACAAAGATTAGGTAGATAATTCTTAATGGTGTTGTAAGGATTAGGTTATGTCCTAATGGTGATATTAAGGTTAAGTGAATAAATTATAATAGCGTAACAAAGACTAGGTGAAGAATCATGTTAGTAACTACGGAAATATAAGATGTGTGCTAAATTTCGTTGGCGGTTGGAGGCTAATATGACTTGTGTGGTATTTGGCTTGAGAGAAAATTTGATGCGGATACAATTAAAGTCCCACATTAGAAGTTTAAGCAACTAATGTGGTACTTGGCTTGAGACTGGTTGTTTTTATTTTTTTTTGACAACAATAATAACTAAACTAAGATAAAGGCCCTACCGACTCGGAAAGCCCAGCCGGTGGGATGGAATCAACATAGAACACATCTGAAGGGGAACTTCGAGCACTTCGTGCAAACTTGTCCGCCACTAGATTAGTTGCTCTTGGTATATGTTGAATCTTGAAGGAAGAAAAAAAACTTTTACTGCGTCGAAACCCGTCCAAGTGTGTAGCAAAAGCTGGCCATTCGTTAGGTGAGGACACCATCTTCACCAATTGAGAACAGTATGTTGCAAAAACTACGTCTGAAAATCAAGGGTCTTCATGCACTCCATTGCCCATATCAAAGCTTCACATTCTGCATGTAGAGCTGATAAGCTTCTTCGGAGATTCATCTCCCCCATCATCTTCTCTTCTGATCCTACGCCCCTGCAGAACCATCCCTGCCCGGAAAATTTATCATTCTCCTTCCACTCACCATCTATGAAACAAGTCCTCGAGTGACCCGAAGATTGCCAGTCAAAGGTTTGTGTACCCGAAAACTGCCTTTCTGGAATTGTTATTTGAGCCTCCGCCCATACCTCACTCTCCACTTCCGCAATTCGAAGAATTTCCTGAGAGTTTCCATCTCCATTATTAAAAACTTTATTGTTTCTATTTTTCCAAATGTACCATAATATCCATGGAAAGTTGTTAAAATCATATTCTTTTGGCAATCTCCAAAAAAGATAATCCATATTAGTAAACACCGAAGCGTTGGGGAAAATACCAGGGGCTGAAGGGATTTTTGATGAAGCTGATCAGGTTTGCAGAGCTGGTGGACATTAAAATAAAGCATGATTCACTGACTCTTCCTCGGCACCACAAATACTGCATCGTGTATCACAATTAATACCATCCGCCCTTAAATTCTTTGTCACCGAAACAGTACCAGAGAGAATTTGTCAAACAAAGTGTCTAAGTTTCGGAGCACATTTAAGTTTCCAGCAGAAAGCTAGTAACGGTTTAATATTTGGACCATAAGGAACCAAATCTTGTGCTTTATCTGGAAATAATGATTCCACCCTATATTCAGACTTAATTGTATATTTTCATGACTCTGTGAAAGCTCATCCATAAGAATCTTGTCTATCATTCCGGCTTATAGCCAGACCTCTAATAATTTTGACATCCTCCGGGTATATATATGCATTGAGCAAGTTCACATTCCAAGATTTTGTCAACGGATCGATGAGATGAACCACCTTCAAAATTTCGCCAAGACTAGTTGTTAATGCAATCAAAATTTCACATTGATTTTTTTTTTTTAAATAATATCTTCTATAATTGGATATATAACTTTATTAATACGAAGTCTTTGGAAAAGGAACGCAAAACTAAATTTATGTGAACTTATATTCTTAGATCCATAATAAACAATATCATACTAATTTTTGGCGAAAACATTGACATAAACTTGAAAAAGGCCAACAAAAAGAATATTGCTTCTGAAATTTAATTAACTTGTAATGAAATTGTAACAAAATGCACTACTTTAAAAAAAAATCATTATAGAGTGAGACATTAAATTATGTATGTTCAATGCTAAATTATTTTTTTATCAAGTTCAGTAATAAGAATGTGATTGGTAGATAGTGGAGTAAATAAAAGTAAAAAAAAAATAGAGTAAAAAGGAAATATAAAAGAGTAAATAAGTAAAAAGGAAAATAGTAAGCAGCTTAAATCATTTTCCAATCTAGAAACAATGAGATAAAAAAGTAACCTATTTACCCTTTTTCAAACAGTAACCAGTGCAAACAAAGATAACTTTTATTTTACCTGATTGGTAAAATATAAGCTGAACATGGAGTAAATAGTTTTCTCGATGTGTGACTCTATTGATGACATTCAGTCAGACGCTAAGGCTCCGAATGGAAAAAGCGGATCAAGCGTTGCGGATCTAGCGGATCTAGCGGATTTAGCGGAATGAGAGCGGATCTAACGGAACAATAGCGGATCTAGCGGATCTAATGGTTTAAAATATTTGTTTGAATGGTGAAAGCGGATAAAAGGTGGTTCAAATTATAATTTGAAATGTAAAAAATTTTATTTAGTTTTCAGATACTGTCTTTATTAAAAAAATTAATGCAACAAATACATAATATATTATAAAAAATAACATAAATTTAAATACAACATTTGTAAAACATATCACATAGTATTTTTATTTGCCCATAGTAAATTTGCAATTTGTTCTCTGATATTATCCATCAAATCCCTGTTAGCTATATCTGGTGTTTCCATCTCATTTGTATCAATCTCTGCTTCGGTGTTTCCAATATGTGTTTGTCCCATTATTTCTGCAAAATCATCATCCACAAAATTCAAAATTCTAATAAAATTATGCAGACCAATTGTAGCCAATACCACTCTTTTTTGCACTTCAATATTATATCTTGGAAAATCACAAAGAATCCTCCATTTCTTTTTCCAAACTCCAAATGTCCTTTCAATAACTGAACGCAGAGATGCATGCCAACGATTAAAAAATTCCTGCTTGTTCCGAGGAGGAGGAGCATTTTCGAATTGTGACATATGATATCGAACGACAAAACTCAAATAAAAAGAAGACATCTATATTACTAGAATCATAAAATATTGTATTAAGCTTCATCTTCTGAATCAGTTTGATGGGTTTCATTTAAATTAGGCCCCCGTTGGGTGCCCCAAATATTGAACAATCCCCCTGATTTACGTGTGCACGATATGTTTCTAAGTGATGTTTCAGTTGCAACTCTTTCTTCATCAGTTCTTGTACTTTTGGTCTGAGTTTCAAGTGAAAATCCATACTGCACGTTATTTGGAGGTGAACTCCATTGTTGATCATTTGATGATGAACCCCATTGTGGAGCCACTGGTGGAGAATTCCATAGTTGAGTAGTTGAAGTTGTACCCCATTGTGGAGCCACCGATGGTGAACTCCATTGTTGAGCATTCGATGTTGTACCCCATTGTTGAGCAGTTGGTGGTGTACCCCATTGATGAGAAGATGGTGGTGTACCCCATTGCGGAGCACGTGGTTGTTTACCCCATTGTCCATTTACCGTTTGCCCCCATGAATTATTACCTCCAGAAGATGGACTACCTGAATGAACGCCACCAGAACTTGGACTCCCAAAAGGTTTACCAGAGCTTAATCGCTTCTCCATGTACTGATCATCACGTGTAAATTCACTTAAAGCTTGTAAGAACTGAACCTTTTCTTCAAAAGTGTTTTCAGCTCTATCAATAAAATACATACGCCAGAATATATCTTCCCTGAATTCGTTGATGCACGCCCAGTAAAATTTGGTGTCATTTGGAAGTCCCATCGATTCAAATATCTTCACAGCCACATCAAAATCATCGTAGTCATCTTGGTCAAAGGAATTTGGACGTAACTGTTGTAAGCTTTGGCGTTGGAACTCCCTAAATCCAGCCATTGTATCTGTTAGGGTGGTTTCAAATGATTGTTTTTTCTTACTTCCTCGTGAACCACTCTCTTGTAAAACTGATTTGACCGATGGTCTTTGTAAAGTACTTCCTCGTCTTGCTCTGCCTCTTTGTTGGACTCTTGAACCA